>NW_020654810.1:1118029-1401271 GCF_003589595.1 Hyposmocoma kahamanoa | reverse complement strand
TTTTTTTTGTATTTTTTTTGTATGTATGTTACGCGATAGCTCCGGTATTTGTGAATCGATTTTCATGATTCTTTTTTTGTTGGAAAGGGGGTATTTCCATAGTGGTCACATTTCATTTTGAAGAAAATCATCCACCTCAAAGGGTGGCTGTTCACGCATGAAGATTCATTTTTATAAATAGCGCTTAATTTTAATTTAGGAGCAATTACTTTTAGCAATTATTTAGTTGATTTTGCTATTTCTCCAATTCAAGGCGTTTTTCTCTCGATATACTTTGAGTAGTGTCGTAGTGAGAACCTATTTTTATTATCTCCAGTATCAAGTCCTGTATAGTGGCGAACTAGGGGATATTTCAATGAAACTTAGCAAATAGACGTAATTCCACGTACTTTTGAGGTCGGTTTTTTTAGTACTCTGTACTGAGATTATTAAAGTAACTGGTGAAAGACTGAAGCTAATGCAACATTTGTTAACCTTACCATTAACTTCACGATTATTATAACATTTATTTAGTTACACTCACCGCTATTTCTTTCATTTGTTACATTAGTTAAATATCTTCTCTCGTTAACGTCATATCCACACAATGATTACCTCAGTACCTATTAAGCGCAATAGTTACGGGTAGGAAATTTATTGTTTTTCATCTTTGAAATCTTAGCGGAGTCAAGTTGTATAAATCATGCGTTAATGCCGCAGCATTATACAAATTCAAATTTATAACCCGATAAAATTACAGAATGGCCGATGGGGTGGCCCCCCACCCCCTGTTAGGAAAGGGGGGCTATCATTACCGAACTAAACGAAGCTTCAATTCATTACAGTTCGGAATACTGATTAAAGAAATATTCGGATCATAGTTTATTGGTTATTTATTTTATTTACCCTTTACCGCGAGTGAACCGTGAGCTAATACACAGGTCGACGAAAATGGAAATTGAAAGGAGTTTTTCCTTAAGTGTTACTGAAATAAATCGAAAATTTAACCAGGCTATTAGTTGGTTTTTTGTAAAGAGCTCCCGAAATCTAGAAAGGCTGAATTAAAAACAAATTATTTTTGACCTGCAATTTCTAGAAAATCGTTAGGGATTTTTAATACTATGTAAAGTAAAACGGAACGCAATTTCACGAAACGGAACGGACTTTTATGTATTTTTATGGCTAATAATTTAACGTATCTACCACACTTTTGTTTTAAATAAATAAATAAAAAATGAAGGTCACAATATTTTTTTAAATCATTTTGCATAGCTCTTTATTTCAAGCTTATATCTAGCAAAAAAAAATGGGATTTTTCTGGGAATAAAGTACCAAACTCCATATTAATTCGGTACAAGTCATTTAAAAATATCCTCATATAGGTACGATTCCTTTTGAGAATAATGAGTTCGAAACTTCAGGAGTTGCTCTTTGTAAATAGATGTCCGTTATTTCAAATATCATAGACAAAAATAACCTGAAAGAACTAAACGGAGCTATGGTTTTTTGTCATACGTACGTAGAAAATGTATTATAAACCTTTAGTATACAATTTCTGTTTGACTATTATTGTTTTCAATGTTTGTTTTCGTCAAAGTATAGCGCAATGAAATTTGGAAAAGAATTGTTAACAATTTTACTAAATTGTAGACATTTTAATAATTTATATTTTTAAATAACGCACAAGCTTATAGTGCCTCTCTAGGGAAATAAATAAATGAGACTGAGAGAAATAAATGTAGGCCACACAAATATATTCTTCCTCCCCGGGAATCGAACCCGGGACACAGAGTTTCTCTAGTCAGGGGCTATGAGTGTTATTAAAAACAACAATGACCGCGAAAATCTTTTTCAGGTCAAATCGACCACGTTCTTGTAGTGAGAACATTAGACTTTGTATGAAAATATCAAAGTTATTGCTAATTTGCTAAACACATTGTCCACTTCGAAGGATTTTACTGCGTTATACATTTGACAGTAAACTACAATAAGTAATAGTTAATTTGTAACTTATAGTGCAGAAAGTTTAATAAAAGACAATAAAGAATTAGAAGGGAAAGACGTTTGGGCATTTGTAACGTTTGGATAGTTTTCGTACTAAATTAAAAAGGAAACAGAGGCAGGGTAAGACCTAGAATTATGTAGATCAGATTAGAAGTTACTATTTAAACCATTTATTAACCACACATGACAATAGAAAACAGAACATATACTATAACAATAAAAGAACAGAAACAGTGCGTAGAAGGAACAGGCTCAGTTCAATTGTTGTAGCTATGTGTCATGCGTTACTGATTGATTTTCAGCCTGACCTTGTCAACTCTTTTGTTTCTTTAAAACTCAAAGCTAATAGTTGGCGATTGTTGTTGTAAGATCGAACGATCTTTGATATTAATAATTATAACAAAGTAGAAGAGTTCCAAATAATACAGTTTCTTTTTTAAACAAACGTAAGTATGCAACTCCAATCGGACAATTTGCGAATGCGCAATCATCCTATTTGAAATTGGAATAGAATCGGCTCAAAACGATTTCGATAGGCGTCAGCGTCGAAAGACCATTACGCAGTATGAGCATTTATACAGTATAACTATACTGGATGGGAGTTAATATGTATTGTTCAATTAATTTGATTTCAAAATTACGTTATTTCAAAAAACGAAATATTTTTTAAGTTTTCAAAAAACAATTGCTTATATTAAACATTTGGAAATGTAGAATAGAATAGAAAACATTTGTAGTAATGCCACAACACAAAAATATACAAAAATCAAGAATAAAAAACAAATACAAATAAAAAAGTCAAACAAAAACCAAACAACAAACTTTCAATATAAAAAATGTTAAATGTTAAATGTTAAATACTGCGTGGTGGTCAAGTCCTGCAGCGGATGAGCAGACGACGTAATTAAAATCACGAACAGTAAAAGGATGAGATGCGCTAAATCTTGACGCTACACCCAACAGTAGGTGAAGTCGGGCTTTGGATAATAACGATCAATATTTTGAGTATATGTGATCGGAAGTGAAACTTAGTTATGAATACTTAGTGCTTTTGTGGTTTATTTATTCATAAGAAAACTCTTGAGAACTTGCATATTAACCAACATAAATAAATAATAAATAACGCACACACTCAAACATAGCCCCGCACTAGGGAAACCCTGTGTCGCGGGTGCCATGGACACACACATAGACAACCACAAATTACACCCAAACTCACGAGAGAAATAACTGTAGGCCATACAAATATTTCTCCCGGCCCGGGAATCGAACCTGGGACCTCTGCGTGGCAGTCCGGCATGGCAACCGTTCGGCCACGGAGGTAGTTAACATGCCCTGCATCTGACTGTATTTATTTGATTTCGGTCCCTAAATGTAGCTAAGATCGGCCAAAAGCCTGAAAAAACAATCATCGTACTTAACAATAACAAAAGTAACATAAAACACAAATTATAATAATAATAAGAATCGCATGAAATACAATAATTGTGCAAAAATAAATCTAATTACCTCTATAATAACGTGAATTCTCAAAACGTAATAAAGCAGCTATGTAACGATGACAACATTATCCTGACAGTACATCTACTGCTTATATTGTATACACGGTACCAGCATTCAAGGTAATTATTATCAGAGCTCGTGATTTATAAGGATTTAGAGTGTAAACCTCTTTTCTTTCCATTCACAGTTAATTGAATGATCAAATCGGATGGCATTAAATCGAGTGTTTTTGCCTTTTGTAACTGAAACAATGAGATCAATGTGAACCTATTCTGAATAGGGTTATTTTTTTTAAAGAATTTTCTATAAAAAGTTATGATTTTGCCTTTTTTTCAGCAACAGCCAAGCTACTGAGTTTTTTGTCCAGACGTCACAAATTTCAGGATTTTTAGTGACGTCAGGATCCTTTTTCAGATTTAAAGTTAATCGAACTGTACTTTGGAAGAGCGGTGGTAGCCTGGCAAATTCTTGCTTCTTAATTAAGAGGTCGAGTCTTGAGAGAGTGAATTAAGAGTCCAACCCGCACTGGGCCAGCTAAAGAGCTAGTCCAGAGTAGTACTGCCACGTTACCCATATCTGCCGCCAAGCAGTGTTATGAGCATTCTGATTTTGAAGGATAAGAGTGCCGATAAAACTACATGCGCGTGAGACTTGTCAACTTTATGTCTCGGGGTGACAGGTGCAGTGGGAGATCTGAAGAGCACTTCAAACCTTTACGATTTACAGTTCTAAGCAGCATGGCAACTGCTATTGGTGATCGTCTTGCTTAGTAGTTGAATACGATAATGAGTTGGATTATTTTATTTATCTTTATTTTAACTTATTAAGACCAACGACTCACAAACAAATCAGTTAAAGAGAAAAGACAAATCTTACAGAATAAAAACTTAAATAATGGAGAGCTAATTATAGGCATCACTGATAGACACACATTAAATTGATTAATAAGCATATTATAACTATATAACTAGTAACCATACTATGTAGGTAATGACATCTTATAAACTCTTAGTAATTAATTTATCGCTAAAAAACAAACTACTAATAAAACGTTTTACCGATGCCACACTAGCGTTAAAAAGGTCAATATCAACCTGCTTGGATAATACATTGAAGCTGCTACTCGCACGCAAGAGATATGCATTCCGCTGAAAGTTCGAAGAGGCCAGAAGTACGAACAGAAGTGAATTAAACCTGATTAGAATTAGAAGAAGGTTCTAAAACCTCTCACTAGATGTCACTACCGCAATGCCGAAATGTCCATTACAAAAATCTTTAACAAAAGCACATAACACAGAATTTACTTGACCCGTAGCTCAGTTGGTAAGAGCAATACTACAGTGCAGTATGGTCGTGGGTTCAAGTCTCATCGGGTCGAAGAAATTTTTTCTGTGTGTGATCGTTGTCTTAAAAATTATAATAAAAACTATTGGAGTTATTTCACAAGTACTCTCAATATTACTAATTAGAATTAATTATAGATTTTTGGGTAATGTCTGATGTTCCTAACAATAATTTCTTTCTTTTTGTCTGTGGTTATTATCCATAAATAAAATTTTAAATCTGCCCGACTTCGCTGGCTAGGACATGTGGAAGAGTGTACTTGGGGCAACCTACGGGTCATCGTCCAATGGGTCGTCCGAGATATCCCTGGTAAGATGGAATTGCCAAATACCTATAGGAGCTGAATGTGTCCGAATGGTCGGAAATGGCAGAAGACTGGCCACTTTGGATTCAATTGACAATCGTGCCAAGAGGCTTATACGTGATTCGGAATTAGTGGAGGCGAAGCTGCAAAGCTTTGAACACCGCTGTCAAGTTGCCTGCTTATCGGTATTTTACAAGATAATTATGTACACGTTTTAATTCCGCTTTCCCCTTTCCATCACCGGGGGACTAGGCGTAGGCTTGGGTTCCACCCCTATGTTGTGGATATTTCAAAGATTCGCTAGAAGCGTTATGCTTCAACATTTATATGGCGAACGGCTATGGAGTGGAATGCCCTGCCTGCAGATTTGTTCCCTGAACGTTACAAATTGGGCCTTTTTAAGGCGAGAGTGAATAGGCATTATTAAGGTGTGCATGTTCCATCGTCGACCTCATCGTCACTTTCCATAAGGTGTGATGGAGGTCAAATGTACACTTATTTTTCTTTTTTTTTAATTTTAAAAACTGACAGAAAAGACTGGTGTCGGAGGCCAAGATCCAGTTCCGGTCGCTGAGTCAGCGAATTAAGTAAGTCTATAGCGTTGATATTAAATTGTACATCGTCTGTAGCCGTCACAAGAATTAAAATTTGTCATGGAATATTTTATGCGGTTGCTGGTGAAGATCGGCACTCTGAACTCATGGCGGCGGTGTAGATATTTGCCAAGCTTATCACGGGGCTTGAGATCTGTAAATAATGTGACCCGCACGCCATCTATTGACTTAATTAGAGATATAATTATGTGTGCTACTCGGTCCATGCAGTCGTTGTTCGAGCGTACAGACATGCACAGATTTGTTGGATGATAGGGTACCAAAGTTTTTTTTAAATATTTTACAAATGAACAACTCACAATATAAACATAAAACCAAAAAGCCGTGGTAACGTAAATTGATCTACCGGTCTCAAGCAGAAGCCGTGGGCGTGGATTCGAATCCGGGTTCGCACTTCTTGAGTTTCTCGGACTTTATTCGCGAAATTTTATTTGAAATTTACCATGCAAAAAGTGTGAAGGAAATATCGTAGCGGATTATGGCCTTTATGCATTATTTGCGCTGGGTACATGGATACACCTCGCCTGAGAGGAGACGCGTGCCCAGCAGTGGGACGTATGAATGGGTTGTTAAGCGTTGATATGGCAGACAACGTCACGCATTTATCTAGCAAATGCCTTTGAATAGCCCATAATTGTCGAGGAACACAGATGCTGGCGGTATATATCATCCCTTGCCTTATGCATCAGCATGGATTATTTTATGATAAGCAACACGCCTACCCATAACAGTTACAATACCACAAAGATGTTTAAATCGCAAAGATTTGATGGGCACTGCCACTGCGCCTGTCACCCTAAGACATGATAAGTCCCATGTTTAATTTCACCAGCACCTTTTGGGCGGCAAAAATAGGTATAGTCCTAGTTTTTTTTTATGATACCGAGAAACGGAACGAACATGTACGCCTAGCGGTAAGTGACACGCCTATCTATAACAGTTGTAGTGCCACTCAGAGCTTTAAATCACAAATATGTGAGGAGAACTGCCACTGCGTCTGTCACTCTGAGACAAGTTGACAAGTCCCCATAATTTCATCTTTACCTTACAAAACTGAAATGCAGTTATGCTCACATTATGACCTGGCGGCTGAAATAGAAACGGTGGCAGTACTTCCCAGGACGAACTCTATCACAAGGAGTTCTGCTGGCACGGATGAACCAATGTCACAATATTTTAGTGCTGACACTTTTCTCAATGACTGTGTTTCGGCTATAATCAAAAAGCTGCTTTAGCGCAGTATATATGCAGTCTACTTACGCTTATCTGTAGCAAATATTCTTACAAGACTTCATATTTACCCTGCTTTAGATGATAGTGTTGCAATACAGTTAATCGCGAAAGACAGTTAAAGCAAACGTTGTCTTTATCTTTGGTTAAAGTGTGTTACGTATGTCTGGACGCAAAAAAAAAGGTCTAAAAGCGAGTGAAATAGAAACAAAAAACTAATCATTATGTTTGCCTTCCACTGAGATAGTGAAAGCCAATGAAGCTTCAGTCGTTCCAGATGTTTCTGACAGACCTCTTTCACGTCGTCTAGTCGCATCAGTTCCTTCTTAAATGCAAGTTTAGTTTTGAAAGTTTTAACCTGGTGCTTTTTGTCATACCGAGATTGGTATGTTTTTAGGAAGAGGTCTACCTCTTCCTTACGTTTCCATTCGCATTTGCTTTGAAAAATTGTACCGTCAATTTACTAATATCCATCCTTTCCACATGACTAAACCATTAAAGCTTTTCTTTTCTATTCTGGTCTCTACATCATCTTTCACCACGCGCTCTCTTCCTACTACCGCAACATGACTTTAAGAGTAACACCGCACATCATCATCATCATCAAGTGAACTTTATTTGACATGCAGGCTTCATCACAATGATGTTTTCCTTCACCGAAAAGCACGTGGTATATTTTAAATTAAATTTTGCATATACATATATACGAAAATACAGAGATGCGAGCACAGGTTCGAACCCATAGCATCTACTTGATAGGTCGAATCATCGTGGCGGGCGGGCTCTAGTAGCCGTGGTCGATTTCATCCCACGGTGAAGGTATTAGGAAATCACGGGGCCGGCCGATGGTGGTAGGCTGGCCTGAGGAGAAGGGCGTTCTGGGAGGAGGGTCGCGGGGTGAAAGATGCGTCGGTGTGTTGTTGCCACGCGTCCTATTCTCCGAGGCCGAACTTGAGGGGTTAGCCCGTGGTGGGCGCCTCAAGGGACTCTCCTCCTAATGGTGTTACGGCGGAGCCTGCCATCAAGATGCTGTCCTGGCCCCCATGGCCCCTGGGTAGCGGACTCGGGGGAGTTCGTTGCCCAGCATAGAGGCACCCGGGATGGAAGGCTCGTCTGGTGTTCGGCGAGCCTCACATTCGGAGTCGGGGGACCGATGTGTCTCCCTTCTCGGGGAGGGTCTGCGCAGGGACGAGTACAATGGCGTACCTGTACCCCCACCTACAGCGGAGAGGATGAACACTCCGGGGGTTTAGTGTGGTCGGGCTGCTCCCCTTCAGAGTTCAGTCCTGTCCCACATAACCCCGGCTCTGCCCCCGCGGGGCCGGGGTATCTGTAAGCAGATTCCCCCGAATTAACAAAAAAAAAACAATGAGGCTTATTTAAAAATAGTTTATTTCTGTAACAGTTTCGATTTTACAATAATAATAACAGGAGTCTCCTTTTAAGTCTATTAAAGTCTATGATAGGAGACTCCGTTGTTCTGTATCCATTATGTTATTGTTTCAAGCTTTTCTGCTGTTTACTACCTTGGTTTTATGTATAACCACTGTTGCTGCACTCGGTAAACAATGTGGTATCTGCCGCGCTTCTACCGTAGCACCTCACGTGTCGTAAAGGAGCGAAGTCGAAAAACGACGAAGAAGAAAAAATATCCTAGACTGGCATTTCAGATCCATTGTCAACCCATGTTTCACAATGTTTTCAGCGTTAGTGAGAGATAGACCTAAACATTCACAAATGTACTTGAACTTGGAAATTAAAGGCTAGGTATAGGTAGAATTGCAACAGGCAATTGAGAAGCACTCACATCTCAGATTCATGTAAAAGTAGTCCTAGATTAAGGGAGTCACTAGGGAGGCCTTCATTGGTCCTGAGCCCTTTATAGGGATAGCACACAGCCTGGCAAAGCTCACTTTGCTGAACGAGAGTGCACACGTCTCCCGTGACGTGTGGCTGCAGACTACCCTTAGTCTGCAGCCACACGTCAGCATTCAAAATCCCTGATAGCTGCCTTCAGTACCAAACACTGTAGAGAAGCTCTGTCACTGGACAGGAATTACATCACAATGCTGACTAGAGCCTTAACAGGGCATTGTGGCTTGAACAAGCACATATGAAATATTGGACAGAGAGAAAACAGAGAATGTAGATTCTGCCACGAGGCGGATGAAACTCCTGTGTATCTCCTCACCCAGTGCTGCCCTCTAATGGGCGTAAGAAGTTCCATACTGGGTAGGCACAGGCCACACCCAGAGGACATCAAAACTGTCGGAGCCAGGAAAGTCCTTCAGTTCCTTAATGCTTGGTCTTGGCTCCGAACTGTAATTAGTGGTGATCACAATAGATCATTTAATGGTCGCAGTGATGAGGGGAGTAAATGAAGCCACCCTAATAATAATAAGGGAGTCACGACACTTAGCAGAATCGGCTTGTGAATCATGAATATAACCACATTTATCGAATTAAGCCGATTCGTTGTTATCGCGACTGCTCGAACGTATGTACGGCCGTTCGGACTTTGGCACCATCTTTTAGCCATTAGCGGGCTTTGACACTATCGCGCGTGAAAAGAAGAAAGTTACTTTAAAAAACTTCAAACAGGTAATCGCGCACGATTGCACGTGCAGGCCTTCCCGCACACAATCCTGTACGCTTCTGGTTACGCGCGATCGGGGACTTGAAACGTGATCTTCGCTCTTTTACTCAGCTATTCGGACTTTAACGCACGAGTTCCCGAGCTATACTTGGGCGTCGACGTGGCCATTCAGGCTGTCATCGGGTGCATACGGCCACGGTCACAAATTTGCACGTAGCAGAATCGTTGTCGACCTGCATCGTACGAAACGATACGAAACGGACAACGTCTTTTTCGCTCTTATTGTTATGCAAATAAAGCTTTTTTGACCGACTTGATGCGATTTCTTGTTGATAAGTGTGGTGAGTCCCTAAAAGTTTACAATTGGAGCGTGTGAATGTTGAATAATAAAATCTGTCGGTGCAACAGTTCTCAATATTAAATGATCAAATTACAAATGGCACCTGAAACGAAATAATAATCCTTTCACTAATTAATTTTTATGTAAAAAAAAATGTAATTTCAATTGGAGCAAGTTTTGCGCCATCTTTGTGTTTTTATATATCTTTTATTTTCAACAATTTTATTACCACTCGATGGACTTTTAAATAACAGGCTAATTGGTATTTAAAATCCAAATTAAAAGTTTATTTTAACACATTTTCGTTGTACATTTTTTTTAAACCCCCGACGCAAAAAGAGAGGAGTTATAAGTTGGACCCCTTTGTCTATGTTTCTGTGTGTTTGTACTTCTGTCCATGGCATCGTAGCTACCAAACGTATGGACTAATCTCAAAGAGGTTCTTAGTTATTTTAAGGGACTTTAAAAAAGGAGGACGTTTTCAATTCGACTGTTTTTTTTTGTATCTACGTTACGCAATTTCCGGCAAACTAAGAGAATACGGTTTTGTGCACTTTCCGGTAACCGATTTCTATAAAACTTGTCGTCATGTTAAAATTTACAATAATGGTGAGGACATCTTCTAGGCACCATATTGTATGAAAAAATATTATCATAACGGAACACCGAATCTGTAACTAAACACATTGCAATTAATAATCCGTAAACGAGTTTTTTTATAACCTTTTAAAATTACACTTAGAAGCCATAAATAAAGCAAAAATCTCAATTACAAAGAAAGCACTTTAAAAAAAATTGCAACTGACAATCGCGGTATCAAAGCATCCACATTGACAGATTTATGAGATGATGCAATTGTGTGACCAATTTATTGCAGATTGTAAATCAAGAGGGTGCGTGCATAATGTTGTATCTTGGGGGATTAGAAAGTGAAGTGTTGATCTACAATTCCGAATAGTACATAATGTATTGGGATATTATATTATTTATAATGTGGTGTTGGAGATTTATGACCGATTCATTGGAATAGGGAAAATTTGTTATTGTATTCTTTTTGCGATTGTCATAAAGAAATATTGATTGGGCAGTACATTATGAATCCATGTCATTTTTTAAACCAATTTCAAAAAAGGAGGTTCACATTTCGACTGCATTTTTTGTGTGTATCTTACGCGATTACACATTATTGGTTGTATTGGGAGTTTTTAAATGTAAATTTAATGTGTTATTTTCTTTACATGTAAATAGTTATTTTGTAACGAACATATTAGTTAATAACATAATTAATTACTCGGAAAGATGTGGCACGTTAAAAGGACTAACAAGCTGATTTCACACTCCAATTATACAGCGCGCACTATGCGAACATTTGGCCTGCGCGGGCGCAGCTAATCCCGCGTGAAGGAAGCGATAAATCACATCATTAAGTCGAAAAAAGAGTGTGATATGTGACGCCGGGTGTCACTGTGGACACGGGTGTGGGATGGCGTTTGAATTTTTAATGTGGTTGAAATTTTACATTATTATTTTTGTTATTATGTTTCGAACACGTTGAACTTTTGAAATGCAATATGGGAAAGAAAGAGTCACCATTATTGTGATGTAAAACTACCATTAAAGACCTGTCACATGTTGCCAGAGTAACTGTACTGCAGCAGTGTTGTTGAGAGACTTTTTTGAAAACTGCAAAAAAAATGCAGGAAGTTAAGCGAGTCCTATGAACTTTCAAAGTCCTATGTAGCTAAACCATGAACCCCTTTGACAAATTTGTTTGAAAAATTTCATTATATCAGAGTGGGGTCAATTCAGGGGCACATAATGCCTGAAGACTTAACGTATGCCTGTTTATCTAAAACTAACAAAAGACAAATTGACCAAGACTTAGTCAAGACTTAGACAAGTCTTAGCGTTTTCCTTTGAAAATAGAATTTAGAAAAAATGCTATTATTGCCATTACTTCTATTTTTGAAATGAAGTGCGCATTTGGTTTCCATCTCACCTGATGGAAGAAATGAATTCTATAATTTCTAAATGATAGCTGATAATACCAAATAATGTCCCCATGTTTATAGAACAGTGATGGTTTCGGTTCAGTTTTCAAGGAACTTACTTGAATAGAATCTGGCATTTTTTTTTAACCAAATTAAATTTGTTTACCTCTACCCAAATCGCATTTGAGAAGTAATGGTAAAACCAACCATGGTGTACAGCTCTAGGAATCTCCCTACTTATGGAATGAATGCAAATAAAGATAAAAACAATAAATTTATTCCTAGTTATACCACGCATTTAACTTTTGGGTTTCAATTGTTCCATGTGGAACTGAGTACATAGAACTACTGGGAATAAACCAAGAGGACGCGTCAATTATTATATTATTTTTATTTTATCAGAAAATAACCCACTAAACAGCTGTTTTGTTGGCAACTGGCTGGAGCAGTGGCTCAGCGGACCGCAGAGCATTGTGTTTTAATTTATTTATTTCCGTAATTTCTTAATTATATTTAAATACTTAACTGATTTTATAATTGTTCACCCACTCGTTATCAACTTCATTGCCTCTAGTAGTAGCTCAAAAATCATGATGTTATTTCAAAAGCACATTGAAACTCAATTCCCTCTAACACCATTCCAACATCAAAAGGTAATAATTAGAAAAACCTACACAAATCAAATTTCCAAGCACCCGTACCCAATCCATCTGCGCTCGTCACAAATCAACAAGACGCATGCTTTCCGGGACTCGAACGCGCACTAATGGCGTCGGCTTATTTATTAACAAACAAACACGATTACGTTGTTACGGGAAAAGTTCAAGAAAAATAGAAAGTTTGGCGTTGGTACATTAATAGACAATTTTGTGCTAATTAATGAATGATTGAATAAAATAATCTTTATTATAGCACAGTTCGTCCAGGGTAGTACTGCCATCTTACCTATTTCTGCCGCACAGCAGTAATGCGAGCATTACTGTGAAATTACAGTCAGTACTTCCTTGGACGTACCTTTCACAAATTACTGCTACTAAATTTTAGATGCGTAAGAGTAAAATAAATAAATAAAATTCTATTTATAATTCAGTTCACTAACTAACAGTTATAAATTTACCCTTTATGCGATTGTGGAAAAAAACTTGTTATACCGCTTCTGCGTGGTTGGATGCCAAAAGTCTTGTCTAGTCTGTCTATGATATTTGAAATAATATAGTAATTGATAACGACTATTTACAAAAACCAACCCCTAGAGTTTCATTCATATTCTTCTCAGGTGACTCTACCTTACGGATGAGTAGTTGTGTTTTATCAACTGAACGATTTCAAGTGTAACTAGCTTACATATGAAAATAAAGATAACTTTGAATTTGAATAAGGTGTCGTATATCGAAGGATAATAAAATTTATAGACGCGGCCAACTCCACAGATAAAACATGGCCAAATGGAACCACATGCTTGGTAATAACACCGAATGACTAACATAAACTAATAGCCAAGTTCTAACGAAATTAAATTTTTAGTGGTAATTATTAGTTCTTCTTATCAGTACTAGGTGCAATTTGCCATAGAAGAGGTACTGTCGGCAATGTTGACACCTTTACCACCTTAAAGATGGTTTTCCACCGGCGAGATGAGGAAAGACGAAACATGAAATCTCGTCGGTCTATTTCCAGCAAGAATTGCCATTAATAACTCACGCTGTGGTTGTGATTAGTGACGATTCGGTGCTCTTCGTGTGTATAACATGTCCCGTAAGTTATTATTAAAAATGTTAACGGATGAAGAATCACATACCCTATAAACGAGAGATCGCTCGAGAACTCGTGTTACCGTTATAGAGTACAACATTACATCATCAAATATTTCAATTTTCGCCTCACCCGTTCTTGTCAATCCAGACCATTTCCACCATTTCCAATTTGAAATTTTGCAATACAAATTTCAATCCTCGTCTCGCCTCGCCAGTGGAAAAGCACCTTGAGAGTTTTATTCGCAAGCAGGCAACGGTTCTGATCAAGTAATGACCTCTAAAGGCTAGATTATATTTTTGAAGCAAGTTTTTTTTACAAAAAAGAGCTCTGTCCGTTTGCAGAGAAAACTGTTTTAGATGTGCTGATAGTACAGTTCTAGACTGTCCTACTTACAATACTGTAGTTAGACATTGAGCACCACTTCTGGTGTAACAATGATATATGACGTCCACCACATTGTCCCTGCCGGAGTGACGCGTCTGCTACACCACTTGACTCGGTTCCATATGATTTAATGCCGTCAACATCTGTTAGCCATATTACAGAGGATAGTGTACGAGATCTGTAAACTGTTATTTTTTATATAGGCGTTTCATAATCTCGCCTGATTGTTAGGATTTTCTAGAACGTGTAACTTTGAACCTGCTTGACCAAAACTTGGTAACTATACTTGGAACTGCTGTGCATTACGATCTTCTGTGACGAGGGTATTTAGGGGGTATTTTCACCACACTGGTCCATGCAACTTGTCTGTCTATGCTGCTAATCTATAGTAAAATTCGCCATTTCCCAGGTTTAAATGTGTAGTAAAGTAAAAACTTTCAACTAAATGTTCGTTATACAGCTTCTGTATCCCGTTTAGCTCTTTCAGATTGTTTCTGACTACGACATTTGAATTTCTTTCATACTCATTCTTTTCAGGGAAATCTGCGTTACAAAGAAGTCAAAAATAATTTCCTTACCTGTGCAAAAAAAAGTGTTTTTTCATTAACAAGCCTGGAACTTATTTAACTTCAAAGCAGTTTCAAAAGAACTTATCAAAAACCTTTATTTATACACCATTAGCAAATTGCCAAGTAAATACAAGTATCTCAAAACGACCGCATGTTGACACTTGCGCCGGCGCAGGGTTAAAAGAGTTGTTTATTAGAGACTTAGACGATGTCAGATGGATATCTCACACTGCACTTAAGCCGTTTTATATCTGCTGTTAAATCGGGCGTTTTTTACTATATGTTAGGAACATTTTTTTCGGTATGTTGTGTTTGTTTCGAAGTTATTCATCTCGAAATTTATGTTGGTAAAAATACAGTGTGTTTTGAAACTGATAATAACCGGCAGCTTAGTAAGAACTAGTTCGTAATGTGGGAAGTATTTATTTTACCATGTATTTAGGGGACTTCGTTTTTGGTTTGGTTTTAACGGTAAGTAAGCCGGAGTTCGGATAACAAGTTAACAATTACGATTGGGCATTTAAGTATGAAGCCTTTTTTGCGATTCAGGTGCTCTGTGAACTGATAAAATCAATCATTTTAAATTAGACCTTTGACAAACTATCCAAGACTGATTCAATCATTTGAATCTTTTGAATTACATAACACGACTCACAGCAACCCAAAATCTGTTCATTTTAAATAGATGGTGATAAATAAATTCGTAATGGCCTTTTAAGCTGAGCCTTATATAAGTATAACTTAGTATAAGGAAAGTAAGTATTATAAAAATTAACTAAGCAGCAGCGGAGCTTCTTGTGACAGAGTTCGTCCAGAGAAGTACTAACACCTTACGTATTTCTGCCACCAAGCAGTCATGTCAGCATTACTGTATTCCGGTTTTGAAGGGTAAGGGTGCTGGGACTTGACAAATTATGTCTCAGGGTGACGGGTTGCGATTTAAAGCTCTGAATGGCACTGCAACTGTTATGGACAGACTTACAATCAGGCGCACGACTTGTTCATCCTGTCACTTGAAATTATAAAAAAAAAGCTTAAGTTCCCATGAACCAAGTCCAGGTTGTTCAAAGGTTAGTAATAAGAAATCCCTTTATGGGATAGGCTTGTCTTTATACACTTTTTTTGCACGTTATACAACAATTGACCTGTGTGTACGAATTCAAATATTCCAAAAATATTCTGTACTTATTGTAATAAAGATAATAATCTCTTACAATGGCGTGCTTTTTCATTTGGTGCTGTGGGGAAAAATAGCAAAATATCTAATTGCAAAACAAACGGAATCAAATTTCATCGATAATTAAATAATAAATATGTGATTTTGCAATTTTCGTCCATTATAGCAAAGCTCAAGTTAATTGGTCGATTTGAAGTGACACAATTGGCGACACCCATTGACGACACCCGTCAATTGTTTCGGAATCGGGCCGGCCAATCGGAGCGCAATTGTCACTGTAATGATTTGGCAGAATAGTTTTCAAACAAATTAAATGACATTTCGTCTCTATTTCCGGTTATATACTCGATGTTATTGTATATTGTTATTAATCTATTTTAATTCCAACGTGTATCCGGACGATTAAAAATGAGCTATAAAAAATACGTTTACACACTAAACAAATAAATACATAATCTTCAAATATAACAGCGCTTCAAACTACAATTTGCACCTCAACTTCCCCATGACTGTATAAAGTCGGTGTAAGTAAAAAAGCGGAGGCGCAAACCCCAATAATTATTCATTGTGTTTTTAACAGCGCGCCAGCAGGCCCGCGAAATTGTAAGAGGCCACTAGCGCAGCCGGCGCGCCTGAGCGATGTCGTAAAAATTGTTCCACCGCGACTATAGAGTCGACAGTTTGAGTAAAAAATTTCGATAACAAAACTATTTCAATTTATTTTTTGGTTTTAGTTTATTTATTTCTTTTAATTCTGATAACTATGACATATATAATAATATTGGTGGAGTGAAAGTGGCATTATTCAAATCATATTGTCAATTGTTTCACTCTAGCAGCCAGTGAGCTAGATATACTAGGCTCATGAACTACTAACTATTAAGGATACATTTCCGAACATGAACTAGTTCGTCTTGTATGGTCTTAATAGCTCACTGTTTTTAGTACAAGTTCGAATGGGATGCACGACTAAACATCGCTAGCTCGTTTTAAATCTCTAGTACGTATCTACAGCATGTATATAATGTAAGCTTGTAAAAAAGGAAGTGTTCATATTTTTTAGTAGGTGTGGTAGTTATAATACCCAGTGATGGAGTGCTTTAAATCGCAAAGATTTAACCGCTCACGCGATACATGTAGCCGTAGACGCATACCAACCTAGAGGTGCCGGTGATGATTTTATACCGATTTATCGGATATCGAAGTTAGAACAGGTAAAAGAACTAAAATTTATTGCCATTTTGGTAACTACTCTAACAAACCATAAAGTTTTTAATGCCTGGGTCTGTCATTTAAAAAAATGCACAACTTCAAAAATACGTCACGACAATCGTGAGTGTTATTGTTTGGGCTGGTGATTTCGGTGTTTATTTATTGAAAACATACCCTAAGTAGCGTTTTTTAAGTTTACCCTGAATATAAATGTTTACAAACTATACTTTAAGGAGTAATTTCATGGTAAACGTTAGAACCACTCAAACGGAATATTATCATATTTATCCAAGTACACCAAAAATGTCATTAGTGCTTTTTATTTTTATTTTATTTTATTTGAGATGTTTTTGTTGTAGTACGGAGGGTATTTAATTAGCAATGCAGAATAATAATTTTTATTTATAAAAACTTGTATTTAAACTGAATCCTTTTCTAATTTGCGAAATCAAATAGCCGCCATTTTGCGGTAGGAGGAGCGCACCGCGTGAGCAGCTAAGGGACACTGCCACTGCGCCTACATGTGACGCCTAAGACATAAGTTGGAAGTCCCGTGTAACTGTAATTTCACTACCACCCTTACCCTTACGGTTTGACAGCAGAAATAAGTAAGGTGGCAGTACTTCCTGGAACGAACTCTTTCACAGGGATCTCTACAAGTCTTTAAACTTTCTGGCACCAGCTTCGACTCCACACCTCTCCCTATCCCCACCCGGGCACAACCATCTCCTGACTTGTTAATGCCACCAGCCTACTATCTTAGCATATTGCAAGACTCTAAATAACACCATTATATCCGCCATCCCGTCCAAATACAGAAACGTTATCAGGGAAAATATTTGATGGCGCGAGAGCAAATTGAATTTATTATTTAGCTGCAATCAAGGGGAGGTTATTGGTTGCATATTTATGAAAACGGCCATTGATGAAAGGGTGGTAGAAGTGCGATGTGTTTCGTAGTGTGTTTCACTCCCTAAGTCGTTGAGAAAAATTCGCTTTTGATAAGATACATATTTGATATGGTTAGTAGCAGTAGAGCTCGAAAGAGTTCGTTCGTTCGTCGTCGTATTTCTGCCGCCAAGCAGTAATATGAATATTATTCCGTTCGAGTATTGAAAGGTAAGGGTGTTACTCAAATTACAGGCATATGGGACTTGTCTCAGGGTGACAGGCGCAGCGGCAGTGCCCCTCAGATCTTTGCGATTTAAAGCTCTGAGTTTTCACTGTATTTGTTATGAGCAGGTGTGTAGCTTGAGGTGCACGACTCGTTCGTCCAGTCACTTGTCATTATAATAATTAAAATAATAATACTAAGTATGAACGAACAATTAATGATGCGATTTAATTATAATATACTTCTTCTTCTGAATTGTTTGTTAAGACTAACGACGAACTCTCTCACAAACTCTACTGCTCTGCTTTAAGAGGCCATTACAATAAACCCATTTTGAATCGTGATATGCTGTTAAAATTGGTCACTTAGTAAAGGCGTTCGTACACCTGCAATCAGTTCACAAAAGACTCCGAAAATCTACGAGATACGTTCCAGCCAACGCGGCAGACAATGGCTTTCCTGTCTTTAAAAGCGACTCGTACAAAGGAGTGAAAAGTACATCGACGGATAGAGCATTTCTTTTCCAACTCAAACACATTAAAGACATAAAACAATACAGTGAGTACAATAAAATTAGCAGTAAATAACGAAACATAATTATACATAGAGACAAACAAACAGGGGCAGCAAATTTATGGGCTATTCTTTAAACTGTGGAAGAAGTGAATAACGAAAAAATCCCGGATCATTCCGGGATGGGGGAAGTGTATCAAATACTTTCCGGGAACGGAAAATAAAAATAAATTTATTTCCCTCACTGTCGGAGTTTTGAAACTGCTTAATTGGGCATGCTTTTAAAATCGTATTTATTTCATTAAAAAAGTACTATACTGGACTTAAGACCATCTTAGACCTCTTAATAGTCTCGCACACATCTTTATAAAAGTCCGAAAAGACCAACTTCAAAATTCCTTTTTGTTGTAGTGGCTTTCAGACAAAATAAGTCATCATCATCTTTAACAAACCCTCATACGCTCCACTGCTGGCCACGGTTCTCCTCGAAGGTGGTTGGGGACTTGACGCATTTTCCAAGGATTGTGAACCTTCTTTATCACGACGCAGCCGAACACTCACAAACATACGTAATTTAGAAATTAACGTCTTAGCAGATACATGACGGCACAAGGACTCGAACCGTTGACTTCTAAATTGAGAAACAATCTTTCTCCTACTAAACTAGTTGCGCTTACGGCGAAATATATCAAGAAAATTCTCTTTTAAAGTAAATACCATTCCAATCGGTAAATATTCCACGGAATTGAAAAAAAAAACATAAACAAGTATCTTCACCTTTTCTGAAGGCGAAGAAGATATTAACGGTTTTATTTTATTTCCCAAAAATGCACTGTAATTCAAAGCACATTGCCGAAAGTGACCCCTCCCAAAGAATAAGTACCTATCACCCTTCAAGGCCGTATTTTCCGCAGGAGGGAGACAGATCGCCTCCTCTCTGACAGCTTGTGATATACACTGATTACTTTTACTACACAAGCATTGCGTTGTACAAGTCACTATATTGTATAGATAAATGAAAAGAAAAATAATCAGAGTAGGCAGAACAACAATGCGTATTGCATTGGAACATACGTCTACGCACATTGTCATCATTACCACCATCAACAACGTGCACTCTCTGTGTAATAAGGCTATGTCTGCAAAATGACAATTTTCGAAGAGAGTGCTTTGAAGATTGCAAGACATAAGTCATTATTTTTTAAACCGACTTCAAAAAAGGAGGAGGTTCTGAAATCGACTATACATATTTTTTTTTTTTACTCAAGGCATTAATGAACTGAACTGAAATGAATGATGTTGATAATTATTTTTTGTTGGAAGGAGGTTACCTTACTATTGATCCCGTTTAAATTGAAAAAAAAAAAACTTGGCAAACAGACGTAATTCCAATGAAAAACCGTCAAGCAAACTTTTGAGATTGGGTTTTTTTTAAATAAAAAGTTATAATTATTAATACAAAGATTGAAAACTCAGAAAAAAATCCTTAGATCCGGCCAGATTTGAAACGACGTCTTCTAGCAAACCATGCCAGAGGCTATACCAATAATTAAATATCAATTCAATAAAAATTTTAACACAATGAATAGCGACATCTCTAGCCGGGGTTGGTAGCTGTAAAAGTATCTGACTGGGTGACGATATCATATCATCATAGATTTCTCATAGATTTATTTAGCTACGGCTAAAAAGTCGTTGAAAAACCAAATGCAAAGATACGATGCAAGCACATAGAAAAATTCGTAAGGTCCGCAGGTTCAATCCGTGGCTTAGTTGGTATAGCGTCTGGCACGGTATGCTAGAAGACGTTAGTTCGAATTCGGCCGGATCGTAAGAAATTTTTCTGGGTGTTCGATCTTTGTATTATAAAATAAAATTATGAATAATATAGTAATAGTAATTCAATAAAAAATTAAAAAGTTATAATTATTTTTATGATAGTTACCAAGGGATGGGACAAACAAGTCGTAGACCTGGTTGTACGCAATACGCGTATCTATAACTATTGCAGTGCCACTTTCAATCGCAAAGAACTGAGAGGCACTGCCACAGCGTCCGTGACCCAGGGACACAAAGTTAGTAAGACAGAGTCCCACGTGCCTGTAATTTCACTAGCTCCCATTACTGCTTGGTGGCCGAAATAGGTAAGGTGGCAGTACTTCACAGGACGAACTGTTTCACCGGGAGCTCTACTGCTACTGTTGATCTCGGTGGTCTAACGGTTTATACCGTGGGCGCGAGTTCAGGAGGTCCCAGGTTCGATTCCCGGTAGGAACAAAATTGGTAAATTAACTTTTCTACATTAGTTCCGGTCTGAGTGCTCTGAGAAGTGACCGAGAGTGAATTCCATTGCTCTGGTGGTCATAGTACAGTACAAGTTGCCTTGTTTAAGATCAAGCTGGCTTGGTTGTCTGACATGTTTATTATTGTTTACACATCGACTGTGGTATGTTAATTGTGGTTTGTTTTTAGAAAACAACAAAATACAAAATAATTGCGTCTGTGGCCGAACGGTTACCATGCTGAACTGCCACGCAGAGGTCCTATGTTCGATTCCCAGGCCGAAAGAAATATTTGTATGTCCTACAATTGTTCCTTACTCTCGGGACTTTGGGTGTAAATTGTGGTTGTCTATGTGTGTATCCATAGCCCTCGCGATGCCAGGTTTCCATAATGCGGGACTATAAGTGTGTGCGTTGTGAAAAAATAATTAAAAAAACCTTCACTCCGACAGAACTCGACCCCGCGTCTGTGCCATACCAGGGCTACCGCTCTACCAATCGACCTTACAGGTCGAGTCAGCAGACCTTAAGAATTATTCTATTCGTTTGTCACAGATCTTTATTTTTAACGGAAACATTGCCGTAGCACCATTTGTGAAAAATCTATGAAAGTTTTTTGTCTTATTTTTATTTTTTGTTTGGATTTTATTTTATTATTATTAATACAAAGATCGAACACTCAGAAAAAAAATTCCTTCTATCCGGCCGGATTTGAACCAACGTCTTCTAGCGTACCGTACCAGACGCTATACCAACTAAGCCACGGAACAATTTCATTTTATTTTTTTTTTACGGAAAAACGAATAGCGCTTACAGCCGATTGCAAGTTTTCAAGAAGGTTTTATTCTATGCGAGATGCAAAATGATTATTTTGTTGTGTTCTGTAATCAAGATAAACATAACTCTATTTGCTAAATAACTTTTTTATTCCACCGCATTAAAGACCATTGTGAATACATTTAAAATACTTGTGATTGTAAGTGTTACTGTTAATATATCTCAGTGATTTATAAAGCTGCGAGTTTTGGATTTACGAGCAAGCCTACGTCACTGACATCTTCGAGCCGAGATGGCCAAAACTTCGACGCGTACGTACGTTCTTTGAAGAATATGTAGCTATAAAACGTACTTAATAAATAACAACTTTTGAATTTAAACTCGAAACGTTTACTTGTTTAATTCATAATACGTTTATTTATTTCCCACTTGAAATCGTCACATTAAACTTAATTTAACTGCATGCGTGACCGAATGGTTACCATGCTGGACTGCCACGCAGAGGTCCCGGCTTCGATTCCCGGGCCGGGAGAAATATTTGTATGGCCTACATTTTTGTCTCGTGAGTTTGGGTGTAATTTGTGGTTGTCTATGTCTAAAGCGAGTGCGTGCGCGTGCGCGCGATTATTATTATCAGGAGTTACCTATCAGTAGTTCGAAATGACATTTTATAATAAATATAGAAATACGTTTGCTCGAATTTTCCTCGAAAGTAATTTTGAGAGGAAAATGTTTTTTTTTCTTTTAAACCGAACTTAACCGAACCTAATTGTGTCTTTCCGATAAACATTCAACATATCCTGAAGAACAACGGTTTCGTTATAATTCAGTTTTCGGTGTAATGGAAATTCGAAGAAAAGTTATTTCGGAAAAAAAATCGAATTCATAATACGTTACCGTCATTAGGTTATTACAAAAATCTTACATATGTGTGCATCATTGGTAGCATTTGTGCGTATCACTAACTATCGTAAACAATAAGCAGTAAAGCTTCTTGTGAAGGTGGTCATCCAGGGAAGTACACTGTCACGGCACCTATTCCAAAGTAAAGCACTTGTGTTACGGAAATCGGAAACAACAACGGTACCACAGACACTCAGATCCGAGATAATATAGAAAAGTTAGTTTTCTGCACTGACCCGGCCGGGGATCGAACCCGGGACCTCAGAGATGGCGACATCATGTAAACCCGTGTACAAGCCACTCGACCACATAGGCCGTAAAAAGCAGTATTATGAGCTGTTTTGATAGACCCTGGTAAAACATAGTCACTTTGATTTGTCATCTTTATGTTGCAGGGTGAAGGGCGCAGTGGCAGGAAGCATGTTGCTTACACTAAGTCGGCGGTAATGGCTCAATATTATGTCAAATTTTTAACCAACTTCAGAAAACGAGATCCTCAATTCGATTGTATTTTTTTGTGTACTCCCTCCATTTGTAAACCAATTTAGATGATTATTTTTTGTTAGAAAGAGCCGTAACTCATTATTAGTCTCATTTAAATTTGAAGTCTATATTCCGCCACTAAGTATCCCGCTTCGCGTACTTTCCGGGAAACATTGGTTAACTTTTTAGTTTCAGTTTGTATGTACTTATAAGCCAAGTTTTAAGTCGGCTCCTTTTTTTTAATAAAAATTATCTTGTAACTTTCATATTTAAACATAAATAATTGTCGAATAATTCTTTTGGTAGAAACTTTAAACCTACCTCCTGAAAACTTGTCACATTGCAGAAGTGGCCTTGTTACACCAATGGTACGCTATCTTTCCGCTGGTATTAATGACAGTTGACATTTATTAATAATAACTTACTTGTCGATTCCGTAATTACAAGATTAATGTATTGTACGTGCTTCTGCAGCGAGATGAGTAGACGACATTACCAAAGTTGCTAGCGTTTGCTAGCAACGTAGTAAATGGTACAAACTCTTCATCATCTCATTATACGTCCCACTGATGTGCACGGGACTCATTTAAAAAGAGATTACGATCACTGTCCGCCACGCTGGCATCTAAGCGCGTTTGCAATTCGTTTTTGTTTCGAATCCAAGACTACACAAATCCAAAAAACTCGGACCACTTCATATGTCGGTTGTGCACTAAGTTCTTTTTATATAATATCAAGTGACGCTACGAATTAGTCGTGCACCTGGTGGTAAACTTCACGCCTGTCCATAACAGTTGCAGTGCCACTCAGAGCTTTAAATCGCAAAGATCTTAGGGGAGATAAGATAATAAGATCTCACTGACCCTGAGACATAAGTTGACAAGTCCCATGTGCCTATAATTTCGATTCGAATACGAGAAATACGAATATCGCTTGTACATCTAGAGACCATGTCTACCGACCCGAGAGGTAGGATTTCCCGGAGAGACTACGGGCTCTACGGCAAGACCAGGATACGGTGGGCATCCGGGCTAAGCTCTTCGCCAGTTATACGTCTTCACGGGCGTCACTGGCGCTTGGGTATGGACTCGCCGGGGTTTGTGGTTAGCTGCAGGGACGAATACGTTCGTTTGCCCCGGTAGTGTGTGACCTGGTGTGGTCTAGTTAAGGGCCTGAGGCGAGGAGACGCGCGGGACACGTGAGTTGCTCTTTAACACCCGGTTCCTATAATCACCGCATTGTTGTCCGTTATTCTAACTGTTCGTAATGTTGATGCCCATATCCGTTAGTAAACATGTGCTTCACATTATTTTCGACACGACTGCCTGAGACGGACGAGCGTCAGTTGACCGCCTACCGATGGACCTCACAAATTCTCTTTGCGTTTCGTTATCTCAAAAAACCATATTTTAGCATATATATAAAAAATAATATAACTGTGATATTATTATCTACAGTTGCATTCAAAAACTCTAAATTATGTCTCAAGATTATAAATAAATAGTTTAAAAAGTGGTGTATAGATATTTTTTGTGTATTGATTATGATTTAGAAGACATTTTACATTTCATCCTGGCGAGTGAAGAAACCGCACACACGTCACGAACTACTGACTACAGTTTGTCAATTTAAAGTTCCTTTTCCTCTAACGAAAAGAATGTAAAGAACAACCAATTTGTATACAATATTTTTACAAACTTGACGCTAGCGAAATCCTGAAGAACACCGCCAGTAAGCAAAGCGAACTAATCCTAAAAATTACCTATTTTGGAAGCTACTCCTGTAAGTCATCTAGTTTGATTATGATTAATTTGGTTTTGTATGTATTTCAACCTTTGTACTGATACCTTATCCAATCGAAATCTTAATTGGAATTTGTAATTATCTAAGGTGTTAAAATGGTTAACTCTCACTTTTTAATCCCACTGCGATTACTTTCTTCGTCTGAACCCGACGTACTCCAGTCAGATAATCTTTCTAGATCACTAAAACTATCCGAACTAGACATTTCTAATAGTAGTAAGTAATTTCCTTTATAACGGCTAGTAATTTTGACAGCTCGTTGACGTTTCAAAAATAATATAGAAACACTACGAACTGTCATCCCCATACTTTATCTTTACTATTGGTTGTCCGTGGTCCTCCCATCCGTAGGTAACGAACTACTGGTAACTTAACTGACGAAACGTTTTTTATAGGAACGGTTTTGACTTACGCCTGGTTAAAAAGAGTACCGACCGTAAGCAATACGGATAGTTTTTTGATTATAGGAACCGGGCATACGAGTAAGTCGGTGGCTACGTCCGGACATTATCGCAGGACACTGCCACTTGGCATCTCCGGCACTAGCCCGGAGAGCTAGTAGAGGATGAGCTAGACATCTTCCGATCTCTCCGGCCGCGTAGGAATTTGGGAACTGGAGAGACGTCGTTTATTTGGCGTCGGGAAGTGAGCGTGCCTTACAGCTCCGCCACCAATGAGGAGATTTGGTAGTCGGCTTAAGAGTTGGCGCTCAGCGGTGGCAACCGTTAGTCATACGGAGCGCGACGGGAAGTGAGCATGCCTACAGCTCCGGTACCTACCTGGAAAATAGGGAGGGTGCTTTACGTGCACCCGGGGCGGTTCTCCTTAGGCACTAGCCTTACAGAGAACCGGATGAAGTACGTGCAAATCTGCTGATCCTCATAGTCATAGTGCCCTTCCTGCATAACCAAGAGGTTGATAGGGATGGGCACTATAAACAAAACTTATGTAGAATGATAAATGGGACTGCACATCTAGAGATAATATGATCCCTGTGACATTTCGGATCGTCATTTCCCGGATTCGGAACTGGGGGTCTACTCTGGATCTACGTCCGATATCCGTCCGAAACAATTACTGTCAAATAAGTAACATACGACAAAATTAAAAGACTAGTATCCAGTATGAAGCTTCATGCCCTTGGCCCTTGGTTGCCCTTGGTGTAACGGGCTAGTGTTTGCAACTCGACGTCAAGGTGCGTGTGGTGGGTGCAGGGTCCTACTCGTGCCACCCAAGCTCCTCCAGGAATCTCAGCAGCCTCCTCGGTTTGCTGAAGACTTCGGGGAGCGACCTTGGCACTCCAAGGTACTTTGCCCTGTAGTTGGCCACGCCGGAGCACTGTAGTAGGATGTGCGCAGCCGTTTCCTCCCCCTCCATGCACGCTCTGCATAGAGGGCTGTCTGTGAAACCTAAATTGAAAAGGTGTTTATTGTATGGACCATGACCTGTTAGGGCGGCAGTTAGAGTGCGAAGCTCTTGCCTGTTGAGTTTAATTAATATTCGTGATAGACTGGCATTGAGCGTTGGGAGTGCTTCCCTCGCCTGTCTACAAACCGTAAGGGTGGTCCATGTATTATTATGTATGAAGCTTCATTCGCATCACGCGTCTTTTCATTTGGTCAAGTATTGCTTATTTGGCAGTAATCGTTTCGGACGGATGTCGGACGTAGATCCAGAGTAGACCCCCTTGATACGAATCGGACGTAGTGTGCAATAGCTCAGAGTATTATGAATCTTTGAAATGCATGTTTTCTTTCACTAGTCAGAGGTATTGCTATTACATATTCACAAATACGTAGCGACGAAATTGAACATTTTTTAATAACATCAAATGCATAGAATAGAATAGAATAGTATAAAATACGTTTATTTGCCAGAATACAGTAATTACAAAGGTCTTAAGTAAAATTAGGTACATTGTATTCAACCTGCAAGCAGATGTGCAAATATTAATGGGATTCAATGTTTCTTTAGGTCTATAGTTTCTAATTAATGCATTGACTTACAATTATACGGACGTCGGGTCCGCGCTAAAAAGTGTCCGAACTTATAGGGCGTTAAAATCGTATACAGAGCGTCATTCGCGCTTTAGTCTTCGTTTGTTCGACTGACAGCGAAGCCAGCAAAATTAGACAGTACTGCGATGACATTACAATTTTAATTCAACGTTTTAGCTTTTTCATATTCCTATACACGTCACTACGTTTAAATAGGTTGACTTGGGACATTTTTTTCGTGATTTTTGTATTAGACCCGTCGTCCGTTTATTTGTAAGTCAATGAATTAATGTATTGAATTTCTAAATTCTAAGTGTTATTTATTTCTATAGAAGCAATGTGTCAAAAGCCATTTTGTCAATTTTAATTTAAAAGTATGTCCTTGTAACAATTTAATTTCGTTTGGTAATTTATTGTAAATAATTATACACATGTTGAAGCAGTTATTCTTATAAATTACTTTACGGCAACGAGGTTGGTATAAGAGATTCATAATTTTTGCTCTAGTTGGCCTTTGAATGACTTCACCGCGTGTTTTAAAATATTGAGGATGAGAGTTGACAAATACGCAGATATCCCTAATGTACATGCATGGCAAAGGTAATATGTTCAGCCTTTTAAACAGCGGTTTGCAACTGTCATCGAACCACGCACCGCAAATTGCTCGAATACACTTCTTCTGGACTTTAAACGCTCTTTCTAAGATTACTGAGTTACCCCATAGTACAACACCGTAGCTGAGCACGGATGAAACGTAGCTTTAAATCGAAAACATCTATGCGACACTGTCACTGCGTCCGACACCCTGAGACATAAAATTGACAACTCCCATGAATTTGTCATTTCATCAGCACTCTTGATCCTTTAGAAGTATATTGCAAAAAAGGGATTTGAACCTTCGACGTCTGAATTGAGAGGTCTTTTTTCCACTGGATTAAGACCGCTCTGGCACAAAGTGGGTAATGAAGGTTTATACCCAAGTCGAACTGTAGACGTGTAACACTTTAAAGGTAGCTCCTTTTCAAATAACTGTTGTTCGTAAAATTCTTCAATGTGGTTGATAAATGTGTATGTGGACAGTCTTTGCATGAAATTAAAGCATCTAGGACAATTCAAACTACTCCTTTTTTGATAAAACATTGCAAATCTAGCACATTTTCAGTCAGTTTATTTCCTAGTTCGATAATATGATTTATAAAGATGAAGTGCTTGTCTGTTATCTTAGACATTTATTTCAATATGATGCGGTACCGTTCGTGAGAAAAACCCATAACTAATTTGATTTATAACAAATAAACAAATCGATTCAATATGTTCTTATTTTTTAAATCGGAAAACTTTTTCTAAGTGAAAATGAAAAATTTATTTTTAGTTTCAGAAATTAGCTGAATTAACACATTTGACGACCTCGGTGACCTAACGGTTTACATTGTAAGCTCGGGATGCGGAGTTCCCGGGTTCGATTCCCGGTAGGGAATTTGGGAAATTAACTTTTCTAAATTGGTTCCGGTCTGGGTGTTCTGGGAAGTGCCCTAGAGTGAATTCCGTTGTCCTGGTACTCATACTGCTGGGAATTCTCAAGTTTGAGACCAGGCAATAGACGTGGTTATCTGGTATATATTATTATTAAATTCTTGCGCTAAAACCAAAATCTCCGTATTGTACAGTAGACCACACGTAGACATATACATAGAGTCAAAATTCTTTGTTCAATATTGCACCTTACATCTTACGCTTGTAACAGATTAAAAAAAAAAGTTTATATAGCTTGAGCAGTTACTGCATGAGCGTGGGTTTAATAGGGCGCAGAGCGGTAACAGCCCAGTGAGAGAACCATCCGAGGGTTCGGCCGAGGACCCGTGATGAACAGTTCACCATATTTTTCGGATACTATTTAAACTAGTAAATATTACACGCTGTTGATGTTAGTTAATCTAGATTGGAAATTATACTGATCATAACTATAAAATTATCATCAGTCAGCCCTGACCATGGGACCTGTAAAGGATCTCAAACGTCTATTTGTTTGAATACAAGATGTAGAAGATCCGAAAAACTAGACACACTTCTAATACGTAAGCGAAAACCTAGGAACTCGATTATCTAGATAGATTATCACCGTTAATTCAGACTTAAAACTTACCAAACAAAACCGTGTAACAAATTTTTATTTATTACAAAATCTTATTACAGGCAATTGGCGCTAACGTTAGAGATATTCCGAGTAATATTTCTGAAAGCCCTTGCATTCCCATTTCGTATGAACCATCTCGCGTGTTTACTCAATAATTCGATACGAAGGGTAAGATTTAAGATGTAAGAGGATAGCGATTACGTACCGAGCAATTAATTTTTTTTATGATAATTAATGGCCGAGACAAGAAAGTCGTAGGACTGGTGATAAGCAACAAGCCTGTTCATAGCAGTTGTAGTGTCACTCACATCTTTCACCCTTGTCACCCTGAAGGAGGCTTCCTACGGCCCGTTTTTCAACGCGAGCTCGCGACAACGCGCCATGGGAAAAGGGTCGCCCGAGCGTGCCCCCTGTTCGCCGCACAAACTCTTCCGCAAGAAGTTCTACTGCTGCTGAATTGTAGAAGGAACGAAGTGAAGACAGAACGAACTTACCACGCGATAGTAACTAACTGTTACTTTGGTATCTTGTTCAGTATAAGTAGATTGTGAATTACGGTACTTTGACAGCAGTACGAATTTTTTTATTGTAAGAAAAGTAAAAGATACCACATCCAGGTAATAACATAAATAGATTTTCTCCTCAGAGATCTGTGTTCGCTTTGAGAATCCCTTGATATTATATTTTAAGTTGTGGTTATTATGACACTGGTAATGTAAAATTCCATTGTTTATAGTTAGTTCGAATTAGGTGTTCCAAATGAATAGATAAATGTCTACATATATTATTATACACGTATATATAAATAGTGATACGAAGTGGTTAAAACCACCAAAGATTAATTAATAACTTTTTTCAAATTCCGGAAATAGTTTTAATGATTCGTAGCATCTCACGCGATACATCCAGCCTTAGACGCATACCACACCTAGAGATGCCGTGATGATTTTATACCGATTTATCGGATATCGAAATTATAACAGGTAAAAGAACTAATATTAATTGCTATTTTGGTAACTACTCTAGCAAACCATAAAGTTTTTAATGCCTGGGTCTGTCATTTAAAAAAATAAACAACTTTAAAAATACGTCACGACAATCGTGTGTGTTATTGTTTGGGCTGGTGATTTCGGTGTTCATTTATTGAAAACATACCGTAAGTAGCGTTTTTTAAGTTGACCCTGAATATAAATGTTTATAAACTATACTTTAAGGAGTAATTTCATGGTAAACGTTAGAACCACTCAAACGGAATATTATCATATTTATCCAAGTACACCAAAAATTTCATTAGTGCTTTATAAGTGCAGGATTTGCAGTGTATTACTGCATTTTATTTGAGATGTTTTTGTTGGTAGTACGAAGGGTATTTATTTAGCAATGCAGAATAATAATTTTTATTTATAAAAACTTGTATTTAAATTGAATACTTTTCTAATTTGCGAAACCAAATAGCCACCATTTTGCGGTAGGAGGAGCGCATCGCGTGAGCGGATAAAACTATTCACATAGAAAACTGAAGTTGAATTGTTATTCGTAGCTAATAAAAAAATGTTTACTTTGGTAGGTTAGTTATCTACTAGATTTTTTACAAGGTGTCACTAGAATTACGTTAAAAGCCAACTACGGTTTCCTAGTTGAGTAGTTTTATCTTACGGTGCAGTAAATTAGAAATTCGAAAAAGTGAATAATTAATATTTGGTGATTTTAACCATTCTAGTTGTCATTTCTTGTGTTCATGCATTTATCTACACATTTAGAACATCCTATTCCGACCATTGGTAATAACTAGGTACGTAGTTTTTAAAACACGCTCGTATTATTTTATTTGTACCATACCAAAGTATTGCTAGCGGATCGGCCACGACTCGTCATTTCTCGCATTGTCGTAATCCGCTGATTTACTAACGACATTAATCAGGTTGACGGTCGATACGGACTAAATCACAACCACCGACAACCCGCCAACAAATAACAACCTTATTCTTAACAAATAGAAACGATTTTCTTTCCCCTTTTGCGTTATTTTAGTAACGCTATAATGCTACTGCATGTTATTGCATGTAATTCTTTTTGCGAATTTAGTGAGGATTTTTTTTTTTTGTTATTTGTCTAACACACGTCGTGTTATTGATTTATTGGACGTTTCCTGTTCTGTCGTTTTTAGGGGTTTGACTGCGACTTGAGAATGCTAAATGCGATTTTCTAGAGTATTAAGTTTTTGAGTGATATACGACGTGTAATATATTTTAGTTATTGCGTTTTGTTTGCAATTCCATTGAAAGAGAAAATTTTGACGCCATTGTTTAGTTAGGTGTGTGTGAGCGTGTATTTTTAAAAGGTCGAAGCGGTGGTAGTGTAGTGGGAGAATGCTAGCTTCTCAATTGAGAGTAGAACGATTCGAATCCCTATAGAATATGCCTATGAAGATAATTTCTAAGTTACGTTAACTTCTAGTTTGTGAATGTGTTTTTTTGCGCGCACACTTATAGCCTGACACTAGGGAAACTCTATGTCGCGGTTGCCGTACAGCCAAAGTCACGAAAGTAATAAATGTACGCCATAAAAATATTTCTCCCAGCCCGAGAATCGAACCCGGGTTCTCTGCGTGGCAGACCAGCATGAAGGCAGTTTTAGTGGACAACATCGTAATTAAATATGCTAAATCCTCTGCTTTGAAGGAATCGCGTACCTAGAAGTGGGACATATTGGTTTTTTTTTCTTGATATTATAATTTTTTTGTGACGGTACGAACAAATCGTACCGCCTGGTGGTAAATTACACGTTTGTCCATAACAGTTGCAGTGTCACTCAGAGCTTTAAATCGCAAAAAGATCTCAGACATCATATATTGGAATATAATGGCTTGATGATGATAATGGAGAAATATTGATTGATTTTTGAGATTTGCAATTTTATCTAGGAAAAAATCTGACTTACCTACCTATTCAAACGGGGTTTGTTCTTTAAAAGTAACACGTCTAGAATTTACGGATAATATCGAGCTCTATGTTATATGAGAGATTCCCGGTAGAACCAGACGAACTTTTTGTACATTGATTTTGATGTAGGGTTACTGGGTTTCCACTTGCCCCGGAATTTCGGATTTCTGGTACTTTCGTTATACAACTTTAAGTTATAATCATATTGTTATATAGGAATAAGTGTTAAAAAGGAATAATAAACTGCCCTCTGACTTAAGGAACATTAAGGATATTGTGACATTTAAAAGAAATTTATTTGTAGTGTGAATTTTTGAATCCTAATAAGAAAAATGATAAAGTCAGAGCCAAAGTCAAATAATAAATTTATTCCATAGGTAAAATTTTTACACTTGAAAGAGGGATTGCTCTTTTCCAATATAGTTAAATGCTATGGAATACACTTTGAATCATATTTGTGGAATTTAGACTCTTGCTGTCTTCCCGTGCTTCTTTATCTAAAACTTATATTTCAATTAAAATACTTTTAATGTAACTTTTAAACTTAGGAAATGGTAAACTTAAAATATGCTTCGGAATCTTATTGTAAAAACGTATACAGTTTCCCGTAAAAGATTCGTTTACTTTGGTTAAACGAAATCGTGGTACCATGAGTTTGGATTTAGTTCTAAGGTTAACATTATGGATATCTTCTTTCTTATTGAAATTATGTATATTTTTACGGGCATATAAAATATTTTAGTAACTGTACTGTGATGCCACAGTCATGATATATAAGTTTAAGCTAACAAAAAAAACGAAAAGAAAAACTCGGAAAACAAGTGAAGTCGCCAACCCGCTTTGGGCCAGCGTGGCGGACTATGGCCTAAACCCTCGTCTGAAAGGAGACCCGTGCCCAGCAGTGGGACGTATAAAAGGGTTGATGATGATGATGATTCCGGAGCATATATTAAGATTACCATTTCCTAAGTTTAAAAACTACATTAAAACTATTTTAATTGAAAAGTCATATTACAAAATTGTAGACTACGTGTTTGATAAAGATGTATGGAAAGACAACATAAGTCTAGATTCCACACAAATATGATTCAAAATGTATTCTATAGCATTTAAGTTGATTTGAAAAGAAATTCCTAGAGTTTCTTGCTCGTTCTTCTCAGGGAGGTCAGCGGAGTCAACGAGCAGTAGTTTAAAAAGTAGCTTAAAAATGACGTTTTCAAGTGTAAAAATTTTACCTATGGAATAAATGATTATTTGTCTTTCATATTTATAAAAATATAGATTTAAAAATAATGATCAGATAAGAACAAGAGAGAGAGATGAAGTGACTGTTTATCATTGCAAATTTTGCATCAGGTGGTATATTCAATGACGACCACAAATTTTAACATGAAACTTACAATTAAACGCAAAATCAACCACGAAAGCAATAATATCTATCGGTTCTCATGCAAATTTTGATGTATTTACTAACGATACCTATATGTTGTCGGAACGGCGGTGTAGTAGTAATTAATCAACGAGTTGAATGTAATTAATGAAATTTATGTTTGTCATAAATTTTACGTTATTTTATGACAATGAGGTCATTCGCTTTTTGGGTTGCAGTTTATTTTGCGTTCAATAAAGTCCAATTTGGGGAACGAACTTTTGTAAATAGGTCTTGGTTTGGGTGTTCTACGGGTAGTAGTATTCTGGAGTTAATCTCTTATGCTAAAAAAAACTGGATATTCCCTACTTTGACACAAGGTGCGTCCTCCCCGTTATGACATACAGAACCGTGACGTGGACTCTCACGATACAGCTATTCCGCCTTTTAAAAGTCGCTCTGTGAGCTTTATTTTTTATTTTATTTTGACATTAATAAAATAAACTAAATAACTAGTCTACACGTATTGCACTTGTCAGCGACGTGTGGCGCAAAAATGATGTCACGTAACTGGCCGCGGAATCGTCGATATATGACACCCTTCGGCCAAAACTCCTCCTTCATGACGACGACAGATGTTCGGTCGGCATTCTCACCACAAACGAATTAAAATTTACGTTGTGGCGGGACTCCAACCGCTCGACACTCAGGGTGTTGGTTTTTGCCTGATGTACTCCACTATCTCCTCAGACTTCGTGGAGTAATGTAGTGGCGACAGGTACAACAGCGTCGTCGGTATGGCCGGACGGTGCAAAATGTTCGATCCTGTCGGCGCTGTGCCACACAGGTTCCGGCTGGTAGGCTTTCTCTTCACCACCTTTGTGAAGCCGTCCTCGATGCTCTGGTTTACTGATTTACTGGTTTTAGAACGAGGCATGCTCGTAGTCTCCCTGAAGGATAACTTCGAAATGAGGTTATCTGACAGAGAACCAGAATCGTCGACATAGCTGGTGGAATAAGCAAGCTGAAGTGGAATGGGCTGGCTATATCTGTCGAAGAACCGATAGTCATTGGGGGAAACGAGTTCTTGAGTGAAGACCACAGCTCGGTAAACGGAATGTGAGACACCCTCTGGCCAGATGGAGTGATCGGCCGCGAAAGGCTGCTGGCAACAGATGGATGCGACCAGCAGAAGACCGGGCGAAATGGGCACTTTGGGAGAGGTTTTTTGTTCAGAAGTGGACGGCGATGGCCTGATGTTTTTGATCTTAAAAATAGATCAATAACATCCGGCTATCGCAGTGAAAGCAGTAAAATTCACAACAGGGCACTGCCTGGAACACCCAGACCAGAAACAATTTAGTACAGTTAATTTCCCAAACTGGTCCGGGAAACGAACCCGATACTTCCTCATTCAGTGCCAGAAGCCAAACCGTGGAACCACCGAGTGCGACATCTTTTATCATTTGTTGCAAAGCTATAGACCTATAATAACACATCCATACTAATAACGAACCTATACATGTAAATTGATTTAATTAAAAAAACATTAAAAGGAGCGTCTTTTATATCAAATTAAATCATGTTATATTTGTCACACATTTGATTAAATGACATATTTGTCTATTGTCACGTACGTCATTATTTTTTAATAATTTTATTCAATTTTTAAATAATTGTTTCTTTTTTTAATTAACTTACTTTATAATTGATGGTGCGGTATTACAGTTCTAGAGCTTTGAAGCAAATTAAAGAAAGATTTAAATGAAGCATATGTTGTAACTAAGTAATGAATAATCGATATAAATTCAACAGATAGTCTAAAATGCTCTGATCTAACTTATCAGAACTAATATTGAGTACAGACTCATAAAGTAGACGAAATTACAGACCACCGATGCCCGAAAACAATGCCCTGATCAAACTGGTTTGCTTAACAATTCTCAACTGTATCGTGTGGTTCATAAAGTGTAGTTTTATTATGTTTTTACTGTGCATGCAACTATACAAGTGAATAACTTTTTTCAATTACAAAAGACTTAATTTGTTACTACGTTCGCGTGGGAAACTGGGGTTAAACACGTGATGTTAGGGTTGAAAACGCAGCGTCAGGTCGATGGAATTATAACCTTGCGATCTCGCAAAGGTTATTCACGAAAATGTTAATATAATAGTTGCTTCAGTACTACGGGTTTTGTTGGCGTGAAAGCATAAATCAATTTTATAGCCCCATCTAAATCAAACGTGTTTTAATGGGCGGCCCGCGTCATATCATGGCGTAGTATGATAATTTACGGCTACTATGTGACGAATGTTAGAAATAAAGGTCCCTCCTCATCCCCCCCTGCTACCCCCTCGTCTTTGCAGGGGATTAGTTTTATGCCCTAAACCGACGTCGTAAATATGTCACTCGTATCTTGTAGGGAGACTACGTTAGGAGATAATTTTTGGATTTACGTACGTTCGTCGCTTGGCCCGATTTTTGTAGGCGTAAGTTTATTGTTTTGGATGTTGTTTGTTATTGACGGAATATGTTAAAATGAGTGGTCATAGTGCTCTATGGAATTATCCAGTTCGTTCAAGATGTTTCTATTGTGCAATCTCGAATACTGGACCTTTATAAAAACCACAAAGAATCGTACAAAGATGTTTTAATATGCAGGCGGACTGCTTCTATAGTGTATTAAACCATCAATCTAGATTACAATTTCTAAATCTGCAATTCTTAAACGATTTAAAATTCTTAATTAGGTCTTGTTTATGATTAGTAATAGTAAATAAATCAAATAAAATAAATCTCTTTGTAAAAGAACTCATCCAAGAAACTCCTGTCACCATAACTATTCCTGCCGCCAGTTATGAGAATATTACTACATTCTGATTTTGAAGGGTGTTAGCGAGACAACAGTGGTGCCTCTTAGATCTTCACGGTTTAAAGTTCTCATTGACACTGCAACTGTTATAGACCAGTCATTTACTACCAGGCGAACGATTTGTTGGTCACGTCACTTATAATATAAGTTTAAAATACCTGATGTACATGACAATGTGGTGAAGTGGAGATTTATCTACCAGACTCAAAATCATTGTGCTTCCGGAGCCTCTACGCAAAGTGTATCTGACTTGCTCTCGTGCCCACTGTGTCCGACCAGCCGTACCCGCGAAAACCTGCTGAAGGCAATAGACAGGGGTATAAGACTTGGCTGCTTACTGAGCCAAAGAAATATAACACTGGTTTATTCGTTGGTTGGTATTTTATTGGTTTTTGTCATTGAGTCTACAAGAAGATCTGATGAAACCTTCGTACCAACTACTGCTGTCACTATCCTTAACATTTAGACGCAAATGCTCACAATGACAAGAAGCCATTCCAGGATGCGTGTTTCTTATAATGTGGACCTTATGTGTGATATTTGTTCTTGCATATTTTGGAATTTTAAATTGTATTTTTTCATTCGTGTTTGTTAATTCGTGGTATTTAATTAACCGGGCTATAAAAACCCATTTGATCTGCTTTGTTTTATTGTTATAAATTTTTATTTCCTCTTTTTTATCGTATTGCATGAAGCAAATTTTTTTATTTGGAATTTCAAATTTGTCATTGATACGCGCGATATGCTTTGTTTCCTGTTTCTTAATAAGTTAGTAAGTCTTTGTGGTATATACTGCCAGCATTTGGGTTCTCCGAAAACTACAATTTGGGGCTATTCAAGATCAAGGCGTTTGAGACAAACGCATATCATATCGTGTCATATTGTATCCTAATATCAGGTGATATTGCATATTTTTTATTAAAAACAACTTTGTAATCAAGGAGCGAAGACTTAATTTTATTTCATGCCACGCATTGCATTATCAAAAAACTTAATTTCATTTGAATATCTTGTAAGTCAAACTTGTTATTGCATAAAAAATGTTTCAATCCCAATAAGTAATTTGACATTGATAATTGCTTGTTGCTCATTGCTTGTCGGCATTGTACCCAGCCAAAGTAAATCTGACCTGGATAAGCCGGATACACCAGGGGACGCAGTTTAAGGAAGTGACACAGCCGGTGGCTAGATTCTTGCCGGCTATGCAACGCGTGACAAAAAGTAGGTAGTAAGATTGCTAGTTATGACGACCTCCGATGTCGAATGGCTTGCAGACCGGGTTTGATCCCCTGCCGGGTCAATGTAGAAAAACTAAATTTTGTATATTGTCTCGTGTCTAGGTGTTTTTGGTACCGTCATTGTTTCCGATGTCAATGACCCAAGTGCTTTGTTCAGTGGCTTAGCTGGCATAGCATCTGGCACATATTGCTGGAAGACTTTGGTTCGTATCCAGCGGAATCGAAGGATTTTTTCTAAGTATTCGATCTTTGTATTAATAATTTATAACAAACCAGTGGAGGAATTTCACAAAAACAATTGAATATCTTTTTGGTCAAACATCGTAACTTTCAATAACTTAAAAATTACAAGTGCTTTAGTTATATACTTTGGGATGGAATTTATAATATTTATTTATTTAGTATTATTATTTGGGTAGGTAGTTAAGTAGTTTTGTTAAGAATGAGCGTTGATGGTGTTGGGCTTCGTGCTGTTGTAGCAGTTCTTCTTGGGTGAGGTTGTGTTCTCGTCCATGGAAAGCGAATTGTATCATTTACTTCTCCGTCACATTGGTAAAGGGCTACTATAAATGTATTTATCACGGACTTCATGTCTACTGTAACCTATGTTGAAGAATAAATATTTAACTTTGAATTGAAAACAGTTGTTAAATTCTTTAATGAAGCAAACTTTTAATTACTTCCTCACATTTTCGTGTGAAACGTCAAATCGTTGTCGGCGAATCAAAGCCAGCGGACCACCTGTTAACTTTTTTGTTTTATCGAATCGATTTTTAATCCCAAATTTTAATTGGCTCTCCTTTCAAGCAATTGACACCCAAAAGTTTTATTACCCTATAAAACTGTGGCACATTAAAAAGCAAGATTTAGGGTGAATGCTCCAATAGTGTGACACTTGGTTTACGGCCGTGTCCCGAGAGGCGTGCATCACCAATCCGGGCTGATGTGGATCGTAAAATAGATAAATAATGCTCTCGTGGGATTCTTTTACTTTATTATCAGTTTTTGACTGCGGTTAGTAGGTGGTTCAAAGTTGTTTACCAGGCCTATTCCATAATTTCGTGATTACCGTAGGTTACTCTTGAATTTATTATTTATGGGTTAAAATTGACAATTAAATACGGATTACTATTAACAGTGTTCCTATGGTACCACAACATAGAACTGCAGCTTTTCGATTTAGTTTGAAATACTTGCTGCTTTGGTCTATTCACATCATGTGTATAATTATATTATATACTAAATACATTACACAACATTAAAACCTCTTTAAAATCACAATTTACTCCTACAGCTGTAATTATATTCATATTCGCTCATGCACTTACATATCAAACAGGTTATTTTAGATGCACTATTTACACTTTACTATATATATTATTATTATCGTTATATATATTATTTGTCGTTATATTTTTGCTTTCAAATAACTTATTCCCTCTCGTTGGCATATGCTGAGTCAGCGCCGTATGACAATCATTGTTATGCTTAATCTGTATTTGTGTTATATCAGTGAATAAAGTGTTTATCTATCTATCTACCCAACCAATGGATAGGAATTTCCTGGGAGACTACAGACCAGGGGGTCTATACTATACTCAACCAATATATAACATAAAAAGACAATGTCCAGTATGAAGCGTCATTCGCATCATGCATCTTGTAATTTAATCAAGTATTACCAATTTCACAGTAATCGTTCGTGTCGAACGGAGAACGGGAATAGACCCCCAGGGTATAACGGTCGTTACAGCAGAGCCCTCCGCCAGTGATAAGCGTCTCTGTTGAACATGAACTCTGGATATGGACTCGCTGGGGTTTGGTTTAGCGGTATGAACTCGTCCGTCTGCCTCAGAAATGCAGCCGGACGAGGGCCAAATATTAAAAGTGCGCAGGATACGTGAGTTGCCATTTAAATTAATAATAATAATAAAAACACTCAACATTAACGACCCACACTAAGGAAACACTGTGACATAGACAACCACAAATTACACCCAAACTCACGAGAGAAGTAGGCCATAAAAATATTTCTCCCGGCCCGGGAATCGAACTTGGGTAACCGTTTGGCCACGGAGGCGGTAAATTGAAAGCTATGTCCTGCTCCTGCTGGACACTACAACTGACATCTCCGATATTATTTGGAGAACTAATAGAGGATCATCTAGATATGCTCTGGTGTCGACAACCGTTAAGGAACTTTGGAATTGGAAAGACGCTTCGGCCTCGGGAGATGAGCATGCTGACAGCTCTACTACCAAAGGAGAATTTGGTAGTTGACTGGCAATGGCAACCGCTAGCACAATGGGAGGTGAACAAGCATACATCTTCGGTATCCATCTCGATAATAGGGCGGGTGTTGTACGTGCACCCGGAACACTCACCCAAGGCAGCTTTTGAATATCGGATAAAGCCTGTGTCAACGGGCTGATCTAGGGTCAGGACCTGACTGATAAAGTCCCTGTACAGGTTTGCTTGCACAGGTAATAAATAGTGTCCTTCCCATATAACCAATAATCAACAATACCTACTTGATAGGAAGGGGCAAAACAAAACTTAAGTAGTAAGATATGGAAGTGTGAATGCCATAGTGGAGAAAATCGCTGAAAACATTAACTTCCTTTTGTGCTCCGCCAGATTCAAGTCAAAATTAAATTAATTGACAATCGTGACATTTGGAAATTACTTTAAATTTCTATAGCTTTCTAATGATTTCTAGAATTCTAATGTATATTTTGAAAACACAAACAATCTTTATTTCAAACCTAAGCAGTTTACTCTTGATCGTCATATTGATTAAAATCTACTACTCATTTGTAAAGTTACTCTTTAAAAAGAAACGTTTGTATACATTTCTCATTTACAATATTTATATCAAGTAAATAAAACAACTTGCAAGATCTAAACGTCACTACCATGGATTTTTGTCATCCAAGTGCGCAGACGTTGTATAATAACATTTAGTGCAAAGGTATTTCAAAGCCGAAGAAACATTTACTAATCATTATTTACTCCATAAAAATAAATTTTCACTTGAAAACGTCATTTTTTAAGCTACTGCTCGTTCACTGTGCTGGTTTTACTGGAAGAAACTCTAGGGGTTGCTCTTTACAAATAGACTTAAATGTTATCGAATACACTTTGAATGTAGAATCTTTATGTAACACGTGTAGTCTTCAATATTGCAATATGACTTTTCAATTAAAACACATACGTAAGTTTTAAACTTAGGAAATGAAAATTTTTTCAAAAATTTTTCTTATTGTCATCTATTAGACATTGGGAATCCCCAATGCACGACACAACCATGGCTTCAAGCTGCTTGCATCAATTTTAAAGTACCCTTGTCAATTTGAAATTTCAAAACACCGAAGTAATTTAAAAATGTCACAGGGCGCGCAAACTCTCCGTCTGAACGCGAAGTCACCAGCAAGTGGCGTTTCCCCCAACTACATAAATCAATTTGTCAGTAACACCGTGACGTGGAGCTCACGCACACTTCCACGTTTCTTATGTGTGTGCCGTATATGCCGTGATGAGGACGCATTATTTTTCATTTTAGTTGATTTAATGTTTTAATAGGATACTGCCCCCTTCGGTTAATTTCGGACGACGAGCATTCTATAATAAACAAAATGTTAACTATAGTCAAAGGAAAAAAGTACTTAAGCCTAGTGGTATAAAAAAAACTGTTTATTCAGAATACAATCGACATAAACTACAAACTGAAGTTGGGACCAACCTATTAATATTTAACAGCAGTAGACCTCCTTGCGAAAGAGTGCGTTCTGGAAGGTGGTAGTAGTTAAGTACTTATATCGCACAGGTTCGTCGTCTGCATGTGATTCGAGACGGTATCGCGTGAACCCGCGTTCGCCTCTCACTAGGCTATGAAGAGGTTACTCCTTACCTCCTTTGATAGCTAGGTGAACCCGGAAACGGGTATCCAAAGGTGCATCTTGCAAGAATGCTTCGGCACCCTCTAAACCCAGCGTATGGTGCAGAGATGGATGCCGTGGGGTTTTAGTGAAAAGAAGTCTTGTATAATCTTCCACCTGCATCCCCAGGTGGCTGCTATCCAAGATGAATTTCCTCGCGTTTAAAAAAACCACAAAAGGTGGTCCCTAATAAAAGTATATATATCAACTGTAATACATACATAGAGCGTATAATATCTCCATCGGAAATCCTCTTGAAGTAGAGTAGTTTTGCATGATCTAGTTTCCAATTGATTAGATCTGTTTTACGTTCACGAGACTGTAGTTTTAAATTTTATATTTTTTTCCTCATAACTTTATTACCGTTTCTCTAAATATAATAATTCAAGTTTTTATTTCAAACACAATATGGTGCAAAATATAAAACTTTGACAGAGAGCAAAATATTGTTCATAAAAAAGCTTCCACGATCGCATTAAACAAATCGATGAATTATTGTATTTCGTTATTATTTCTAATTTGAATAAAACGCTGCAAACGTGATTTTTATTTTTCATAATACATTACATACCATTCACACTTCTTTTAGTACCATATAGTATTTTACTAGTAATGGAGTTCCTTGGGGAAGAGTTCGTCCTGAGAAGTGCCGCCAAGAGGTAACGTGAGCATCACTGTGGCCTGATTTTGAAAATTGAGGGTGCTGGTGTAATTACAGGCACATGGGACTTCTCAACTTATGTCTCAAGGTGATGGGCGTAGTGGCTGTACTGTTATGAACAGGTGTGTCGCTTACCACCAGGCGCACGACTTGTTCATCCCGTCACTAGGTGTCATAAAAAACACTAATTAAAAAAAGAATACATAATTAAACTCTAGCATACACCTGGTATCTTCCATTAAATTGAAATGACTCTTTTCAAATTATTCAAGGACACGAATTAATCAATAATTTGTATTCCATTCATAACCTACACAGCACTATAAAAACGTAATTTTATCCGTTTAATAAATTTACGACCCTGTGGCACTTTATAGAGAAGTCAAATTCCCCTACGTCAACTTTTTTATGGCACGATGTTTTGACGTTTATATTTGAAGAAGCATAATGTTGGTAATAATTTTTGATGACAATTCGTATGTAAAATTCTGATTGCTAAAAGAGAACTATGAGAAGGTTTTTTACTCGTAGTGGAATAAGAAAAGCTCTGCAGAAGATAATATTTCAAGTATCAACTTATGAATTGATTTGTTGGGGTGCACGGAAAGAAAGCCAGGCTTTCCCGATTAGCTAATTCTTCCACCACGATGGCAAGCTAAATTCAAAAAATTAGACAATTATGCCAGCGGTACTATAAAAAAAACATCGATTGATTGATTATTTGTTTATTAGCTTTGCGGTGGAAAACTAGGGTCACAGGAAATACTCCATGGTAAGGAGGTTTTATTTTGCCTGTTGAAGCTGCAGGAAACCAGACTGACACCTACTTATAGGAGAGCGAATATATCTTGATGAATTTTTCTTTTTCTCAAAATAAAAACAAATTAAATTGTGCTAGTACTATGTGCTAACTAGTAACTTCTTTATTTCTTCTTTCTTATTCAGCCTTTAGTCATCCACTGCGGACTGTAGGCCTCCTTATTTGCACGCAATTTTCTTCAGTCTTGGGACATTTGCATCCAAGTCTTTTTGGTTACCTTGCCTCGTCCGTCCATCTAGCCTCCTGGTAACGGCTCTCTATCTCCACTTCAGCATTTCCTTTTCTTTGCGCAGTGATAGCAAGCAACATTTAGAAGAAAAATGTTGTAATTGCAAGTGAAAACATAACTGTTATGGTTTGATTTTTTGTTCTATTACTTTTAATCTTTCCGAGATTTTAGGGAGAGATATTAACCACTCTGTGTGTGTCACTTCTTTGAAGTTAAGATAAATGTTAGTCTACCAATAAATAGAATAAACAAAAAAAAGTTTATTGAATGAACAGTCTTTGGCGACACGAACGCCATACTCTACCCACGATTGCATTACTTTTAACGTTTCTATAGTGACCAAAGTCAAAGCAAAATAATCATTAATTCCATAGGTAAACTTGAAAACGTTATTTTTTTAAGCTACTGCTCGTTCACTATGCTAACTTCCCTGAGAAGAACGAGCGAGAAACTCTAAGGATTGCTGTTTTTAAATAACCTTTTAATTGCTATGGAGTACACTATGGATATATTTGTGTGGAATCCAGTGCCAAGTCGTCTTTCCACACGTAGTCTTCAATTTTGTAAATAATAAAACTAGACAACCACACCAATAGATAAACTCAGTGTTATACAAGGGATTTTTCTATCCAATGAGTACCATAGCACTCAGAACACCATACTAGAACAAAGGCAAAGCAGTTGCCACTTTGAGACAGCAGACGTTGGTTCGAGTTCAGTCAATCGAAGGAATTTCTTTTTGTGTTTAATCGATCAATAAAAAAATGCAATTTAAAAGAGTTCATTTGTTAAATTGATCCTACTGGGAATCAAACTCTAGAATTCCTCATCCAGCGTCTACAGTGCGAACGATTGAGCCGCCAAGATTATAGCAAAATATATTTACATTCAATATTTTGTAGATTAAAATGAGTCTAAAAACGAGTTTACAAAACCACATTATTAAAAATTCATACTCTATACCGTTCAAGGCGAGTCGTATTTATCTACCTACATCACGTTTATCCTTGACCTTGATGGATATATATCTTTGCGGCGCGTAAACAAATGAATACAACCACCCGCTTATCCTTTCTCATCCCTCTACCCCCTCGGCCGCTGCACCGCTGTCAGAAGCCGTCAACATTTGTCAGCCGTCAGAGACAAGAGCCCTTCTTTTGTTACAGTGATGTTTTAGAGTTGGTTTATGTAAAATTCTAATGCAAAGGCGATGAAAGTAAAAAAGCTAAAAACTACAAGAGATATAAGAGCGATATTAAAATTTGGCGGGATTTTAGGCTAGATGAGAAGACGGACGATAGGATAGGACGAGGAGTGAAAAGTCTAGTGCGTAGACCACCGGCCCGCTGATATGGCGATATCGTCAGATTTGCGGGATCACAGTTGGTGCATTAAAGAAGAAGTGGGTTGATGTGGGCCGAATATGATGATGAATTAAGAGCGATGGTAGATTAATAGGAGAACATTGGTTCTAGTATCTTTGTGGGAGAACTGTTGATTCTAGTATCCGGTGGTATCCATGTGGCGCTTTAAAATTCCGAGTTACGTACGTTTATGAATGTTCAGTTACATACTTACGTTAACAGTGAAGGGAACCATCATGATGAAACCTGCATATCGAAGAAGGTTCACAACCATTGGAAAACACATGAACTCTCCAACGGCATTGGGTTAGCGTGACGAACTAAACGAAATGATGATTAATAAATATTTTAATTGATATTTATCTTAAAAGTGCACCTTAAATTAATTGAAATAAAGCTTCAATCATAAAGTGTTAAAAGCTTGAATTGGATAGTACACTCGGACTGAACGATCGAATTCGTCCTTAAGAAGGAACTTCAACTCTAAATGCACCCTCTAACCTAACAAGGCATATGAGACATGTGACATCACTTGAAACATTGCTTGCGTATGCGTCAGCCGTGGGATCGATGTGACTCTGTAGGGTTCTGAAAAAGCTTCCAGTATTACTCGATTACCGCGCAGTAAAGAAAATAGTGTGATATTAAGTGAACTCTGTGAGTTTACTTTATGTAATATTATGTATGAATAAAGTAACTTTGCAGGCAACAAACACTGATAACGTCACTGAAGCAATGGGGTCAAAGATTCTATCAATTTCTTCAAATCATAATACTACCGACAGATTGCTAAATTGTTATTTGTCTAAAGAAAAATAGAGTAAAAAGACGTAAAGTAACATTCATACGTATACAACATCGCACCTATTTCTATGAACCTCCACTGGCTACGCAGCTGATAAACCCATACCACCTTCTTCCACCACACACATCAGTCTCTTCACACACGCCTTTTTATTCTTAGGGCTTTTAACCTGGTCTTTGTTAACAGTATCTCCCAATCTGATCGAAATATGTACGTCGAGGTCTACATCTCCCCACGTTTCCATCAACGTCTATGTTTTCTTCGACACATTCCCTTTTCTATTCTGATCACTACATGATTGTCAAGAAATCTTTTGATCTTCGATGGAATGAAATCTCCTCATCTATATTCATATTAATGACTCAGAACAATTATCCGTGTCGCAACCTCCGTTTAAATGGTATACTTACGAAACAACCCTTATTCCATCCACTTATCTCCAACACACTACCATAATCAAACAATAACCCCAATATAAACGTGTACTCGATGGAAGTATAAACAATGAGGGAGGCCGTTCACTGTGCGTTTTAACGACGGTTTTTTTCGACGTCGGCTGCCACTTGGGCTTATTAAGCCATGTTCGGTCGCTGACGCCCTTCTACAGCTTATGAATTGTGTGGATGTGACATCATTTCAAGGTGAATACTTAAATTATTTCAAGTAATTATACGCAGACCGCATATCCCTTCTGTTACGAATGGATATAACTCATATTTTGACAAAAAATGTTCTTTATGGAATTCGATTCGCAGCAGTGGTGACTGAACAGGAGAGCGGTCGTGGTCATAGATGGGCAACTTTCTGGGTTTAACACAGCACATTGTTATCGCCGGGTTAAAATCGGGTTAAAACCAGTTAACTAGGCGTTAATCGAGGGCAAAAACTATTTGCAACTAAGTATTTGTTGTAAATCGAGTTTTGTGCAAATTACAAAATGTTAATTACTTTCTGATCTAGACGATTCGATTTGCCTTTCTATTGAATCGATTTGCTGAAAATCGCATTGAAATAAATCGATTTAAAAAATCTTTAAATCGTGTTCACTCGAAACGATCTTCAATAAAAATCGAATCGTAATGTGCATCCTTATACAGATCCATAATCCAGAGATAGCAAGGTGGGCAATGTATGGAGTAGCCTCTTTTTCGTCTAAAAAACATTTTTACGTCGAAATTTGTAATAAATATGGAATTATACCAAATTCCGAATTCGTCGTTACTGCCTACGATTTTGGACAGAAATGGGTTAAAACCCAGCGATTTGGGTAATAATTCGGCTAAAACGGGCAGGTTGATTGGATTTTAACCCACTGCCCATATCTAGTCGTGACGACATATGTCCAAGACTTTATTCTAAGTTATGCACATTTCTGAATGTATAGCCGCAATACTTCTCGCTAACAGCGAAAGAAAAAAAATGCGATGAAACTGCACGTCGATGAAGGTTTACAACCCCTGGAAGACGCGTAGTCATTAAACTGCAATCCCATGACTTCTCAAATACTACCGCTCTGATACAACACTAATTCATAATTATATAATTGAAGAATTTACTGAAGTCATCAATTGGAACAGTAATTTAAACTTTGGCGTAGTAACTTTAAAAAGTATATCCAACATCACAATTTAACTCCATTTCCATCAACACAAAGCTATCGGAAACGATAAATTATAGGATCAATAAAGTAATTTTTAGATCCTAAATGTCGCCGTCGGAAGGTCCACATTTCTTTCGTTAGGCGCTATTAGTCTCATGAGATTAGTGAGCTGGTGGTTTTAACAATTGATTTATGTCTGTCACGTCTCGTCACAGCGGCGACTGTGCCCGCGCATCTTCCAAGCGCTAGTACCGTGGCGTCTAAGAACAAATATTGGCCACAGAGCACAGAAACTTTAAAAAATAAGTTTATAAGTAAAAAGAAATGTTTACGTTAGGATAAGTTTTTAGAGATTCTGTTCAAAATTTTGTGTAATAACTTTTAGATAGTGAGATAATGGCCCCTGTGTAGACAGTAGGTCATGCTTATACGTTGTTTCATTACATGATTGTCATTGGATTGCACCGTCTCTGAGAGTAAACAACTTTATGGGCACTTAAAGAATCATTTATCACCTTTCATCTTTGACAACAAACGACACAAGTGTCTAAATGGGATACTGCAATTTATCATTAAAACTAAAATAGTTGAACGTTTGCGGGAGCAAGTTTAGCGAAAAAAAACTACGATTTATAATGCTTCAGTCACATGTATTAATTGTTAACAGCTGTGATGTGACGATTGACGGGTATTTTTGTTCGAGGGCTTGAGAGAAGTTAAGAGAATGACAGCGCATGAGACAACTATTGTGTGATAAACTTTTGATAGTGTGTGACGTATAGTTTTTTCAGTTGCTTCCATGAAAAATCCTGCAAAGCTCATTTTGGGAAGAACTCGATGTTTAGGAAACTAGATCAAAGGCTTTCGAAAATGGATTCAACAGCATCTAAAATTTTTTTGATGGGAGAGCAGTTGTATTCCTATCGAGAGGTCAATGAGTCAAAGAACTGGTCGCACGTCTTCCCGAGCTACCGTATACTATCTAGTTTATATGATAGAACTATTGACGTAATTTGGTGGGGGACGTTGGTTCGAATCCATTTGGATCGAAGTTCGTTCTAATTGTTCGATCTTTGTTTAATAATTACAACAAACTAGCGGAGTAATTTCACAAAAAAAAATTAAATATCATGGTGGTGAAATGTCTGGATATTCAATGAATCTTAATTACAATTTGTGAAGTGACATTTCTAGTCAGCGTCTGGTAGCTGTAAAGGTACCTTCCAGAGTGAAGAAAAAACTTTCAGAGATTTCTCACAGATGGCACTACGGCAAAAAAATTTTAAAAAACCAAAACAAAGATCTGCACAACATATGGAAAAATTCGTGAGGTCCGTTGGTTCGTTCTGTGGCTTAGTCGGCAGAGCGTTTGGCACGGGTTGCTGGGAGACGTTAGTTGGCATCCAAACGGATCGAAGTGACTTTTTTTATTTAATTATTTATTGTACAGCAAAACACAAATCATATTTAGTAAAACGGAAAACACAAACACAAGGTACTGCTTTGTTAAGTGTTCATTAGTAAGCAATTTGTTTAATAATTATAACAAACTAGTGGAGTAATAATTATTAACACAAAGATCGAATACTCAGAAAAAATTCTTTCGATCCGGCCGAATTCGAACCGACGTCTTCTAGCATACCGTGTCAGACGCTATATCAACTAAGCCACGGAACTAACCAGCCTCACGATTTTTTCTATGTGCTTGCGTCGTATCTTTGTATTTTTCAACGACTTTTTAGCCGTAGCGGCATCTATGAGAAATCTATGTTATCTAGTGGAGTAATTTCATAAAAAAATAGTTAAATATCGTGGTGATGAAACTTCTTGACATTCAATAAAACTTAATTCCAACTGCATAAAGTTCAATATGCTATGTTCGATTTCTTTGAATTCCTGTGGCGGCATATACCAATTTCCAAGTTAAGTACGTGCGAGTCCACTGAATAGTCACAACTGTTTAGTAGGAATACTTCTCGTTAACGGTGAAGAAAAACGTGTAGAAACCTGCACCCCGAAGGAATTACAAAACCAGGGTATTTCCTCGTAAATATATAAATATAAATTTAAATCGCTGCTGCGGCCGTCACCCTGGGACATACGTTGACAAGTCTCATATGCCCGCAATTTTATCAGCACCCTTACCTTACAAAACCGGGAAACAGCGATACCCACATCACTCAGGACGAACTCTTACACAAGGAGCTCTACTGCTACTACCTCTTAGGTTTTCGCAACTGTTATACTAAAGAAATTAAAGTATATTTTCTGATATCAATCTCGCCTAGATGAAATTACTCTCATCCCGTAGAGTTTGGGTCGGACACTAACCTGGGACGCCACGTGTGCCCGATCCCATCTCCAGCGCACCAGCAAGAGGGCTAGCTCCGCGGTTGGGCTGGCGGACAAAATAAAGAGTAACAAGTACCAGGACCACAGTTCCGACACCCTATTTACAGCCTTTGAAGTCGAAACCCAAGGCCCGGGGGGTCCCGGTGCCCTTCATCTGTAAAAAAAATATCCAAAAAATTAATAGACTGTCTGGGAAACCCAAGGACCGGCAGCCACCTAACGCATCAGCATAGTAAACATACAAAGGGGCATCTTGGACACCTTGCCCTGGGGACCCAATATTATTAGTTTCTAGAATTAAGCTTTTATTGTACCTTACCTGTATATTTTAATTTATTTGTTTTTACCAACAAACCCATGGTCAATGCTTACTGTGTCATTGAACCTGAAAAAACAAATATTTCATTATCTTTCTTTCTACAACCGTCGACACACTGCCCTTTTTACGTTATATAGTTTTATACATATACGGGCTTTCATAGTAACTCCAAAAATCCCTTCTCATTAACCTGAACCCACAGAATTAAGAAATCAATACGTCCATCAGCCCAAATTGGAAGCTTAACGAATAAAAGCATTATGTTTTGCCACGTTACAGTCTAATTAACAAACTGTCGCTTCGCACGCTGGCAGGTAAGTGACGTGCGACAGTTGATGTTGACGGGACGGTGACGTTGACTTTGACGTTGACGGAACGTGACGGTGACGCCGGCGGTAATGAAATTGTGACATTCGGGGAGTGTGGTGCAAAGTTAGATTATTCGCGACATAATAAATTGACACTGTGATAGCGAAATTATCTACACTTGTTTGAAAAAATAGATACATACAAATCATCACGCCTATCTCCCACCGGGGTAGACAGAGAATGGACCTCAACTTGCTACGCTCCTGACAAACCTCCTTGGCCTCCTCTACTTCCGCCAATCTCTCCATACGTGCCCGTTTATTCTTTGTTCCGGCCTTTTTTAAGCCCAATCTCATGAGACATTGACACTAGACATATCGAGTTCTTAAGTTTTCGCGATTGTTACACATAGGAAATTAAACTATTTTTCCGGATTTAAGTCGCGTATATTTGTTTATGCAAATAAACCAACGTTTCGGGCCCTATACAGGTCCAATGGTCACGGTTGACTGAGGTGGTACAGTCATCCTGGGACCAATGAACCACCGAATCACCTATAACGGGTCCGAAACGTTGGTTTGTTTGAAACAACAAATATACGTGATTTAAATCCGGAAAAATACTTTCATTTCCTATGGTTGAGATATGTTCGCCAAGGTCTACCTCTCCCCACGCCTCCATCTAAATTAGCTCTATAAATTTATGCCATCAATCTACCAACTTTCATTCTTTCTACATGACCACACCAGCGAAGCGTCCTATTCTCTATGCTGGTACTACACCATCAGTCGTACAACGGCGCTCTCTCAACTCAATTTTCACCGGCTTGCCTAAAATTTTCCACGTATTATCAAATATTACATTTTGTGCTAAATTTTATGTGTAGAATGAGTTAACCAGTGAAATGAAGTATACTAGTACCTTGTTGATAATCAATTGTGTTTATTTTTTCTTAAGGAATATGTTTTTTGTTTTGCTCCGGCCTTACTAACGACAATTTTCACGCCTACCCCTGATAGGTACATGCTTGGCCATAATCTGACCTGTTTTTGTTTACTCTCTGAGCTCTAAATCCCAAAGGTCTGCAGAACACTGCCATTGCGCTCACATCATGGCTTAGCATCAGAAATAGATAAGGTGGCAGTACGGTGGTAGGCATTCACTCCAGCTTTGAATTACGGTTGAGGATTTGAAATGATATTTTCCTACGCTTTAGGAATAGCTGTTGCCACTAAATAGTAGTTTTTGTAGCAGTAGAGCTACTTGTGAATGAGTTTGTCCTGGGTAGCAGCTGTAATGTCAGCATTACCGTGTCCGGCACACGTAAGGGTTTTGAAGGGTAAGGGTGCTGTTGAAATTACAGGCACATGGGGTTTGTCAACTTATGTCTCAGGGTGACAGGCGCAGTGTCCCTCAGATCATTGCGACGTCAAGCTCTGAGTGGTACTGCAACTGTTATGGACAGGCGTGTGGTCACAAGATATTACAAAAAAAAATCATTTAAAAATCATAGTCGATTAACCAATTTACATTGCCTTGAATGTAATGAAAGCGAATTTTCGTTACGAAATTGTTCATAAAATAACTGCGGCAATCTAAAAAAATATAATAATAATTATTATTTACTCCAAAATGCCAATAAATGGCGTGGGCATCGAGATAACACACGCAAGCGTTTTCTTGACTTCAAACCCTTATATAGCCGCTCACGCGATACATGCATCTGTAGACGCATACCACACCTAAAGGTGCCGGTGATGATTTTATACCGATTTATCGGATATCGAAGTTATAACAGGTAAAAGAACTAATACTAATTGCTATTTCGGTAACTACTCTAGCAAACCATAAAGTTTTTAATGCCTGGGTCTGTCATTTAAAAAAAATAAACAACTTCAAAAATACGTCACGAAAATCTTGTGTGTTATTGTTTGGGCTGGTGATTTCGGTGTTTATTTATTGAAAACATACCGTAAGTAGCGTTTTTTAAGTTTACCCTGAATATAAATGTTTATAAACTATACTTTAAGGAGTAATTTCATGGTAAACGTTAGAACCACTCAAACGGAATATTATCATATTTATCCAAGTACACCAAAAATTTCATTAGTGCTTTTTATGTGCAGGATTTGCGGTGTATTACTGCATTTTATTTGAGATGTTTTTGTTGGTAGTACGGAGAGTATTTAATTAGCAATGCAGAATAATAATTTTTATTTATAAAAACTTGTATTTAAACTGAATCCTTTTCTATTTAGCGAAACTAAATAGCCGCCATTTTGCGGTAGGAGGAGCGCATCGCGTGAGCGGATAGTGTACATGTTTTTTGTACAAGTTAGTCTTTAGTACAAGTTTGTCGTATATCGGTAGCTTCTTTTGAAGACCCTTTTTTGGCAATTAACTAGGCAGCCAATAATAATAATATAATAACGCACACACTCAACATAGCCCCGCACTAGGGAAGCCCTGTGTCGCTGGCGCCATGGACACACACATAGACAACCACAAATTACACCCAAACGCACGAGAGAAATAAGTGTAGGCTATACAAATATTTCTCCCGACCCCAGAATCGAACCTGGGACCTCTGATGCATGATATCGGCCATGGAGGCAGTTAAATTATGCATTTCACTTCGGCTCGAATGCAGCCTTTTGTGCCCAACGCAAGATTATTCTGCGTCACTAAATGCGGCTTCTCCCTAATACGCTGCATTTTAACGTTTAAATCACCACGGAGTAAACGACAGGTTTTCTGTGTCTCAAAATCGATATTTACCTAACGTAAACCGCGCCTTTCATTCAATTGTTTAAATTTAATGTAATTTTCGTCAATATACATACTACCTACATATTTTTAAGTATAGCATACGGACTATAATTGGAACTCGAGTGAAATCACATGCACATGGGACTTGTCAACTGTGCAGTGGCAGTGTCTCTTAGATCTTTGCGTTTTAAAGCTCTAAGGGACAATGCAACTGCTATGAACAGACGTGTCACTTAAGGGTTTATACTACTTCATTACGAATTCAAATTTTTCTCGTACTGAATGAGTTCTAATGGGCAGGAATACTAGCTTTATTTCAGAAATTACATTTGTGCCTACAATATATGATATACATTTAATATTTAATGGTTTTTTATACAATGTATAGTATATGATATACATTTTTCAAATGGTTTTAATTTTGTTTCTAAAAATGTAAATTCTAAACGTGTTCTATTTAGTTTCGTTGATTTAAAAATAAAATTGGTATATGTAGATTATCTATTAAATGCAGCGGTTTTCTTGTAAATTTTTTAGGTAAGTTTGTGTTTTTTTTCTATCGTGAAAATTATAAAGGGATCGTTTTTTCACACCTTATACTAATCAACGTATGTAAATGTGAGTGTAATATTTTTTTTGCTATATAGTACTTAGAATAATAACGCATAAAATGATAGTTTCATATCAAACGAACTGTCACAAGTGAGGCAAAAATCAAATTCATGTAGGCTAGTTTTAGTAGTAGGTTAATTTTCGGTTTTAGTGAATATTTATATAAAAATACAAGTTGAAACGCGTTACTTCCTTGTGGAACGTGATGTTAGTATCTGTTTTATGTTTGTCTGACGTATTTTTACACTCATTTACCGCACGTTTCGTCATTTTTAGCTAAAATTCTGGAGCTGTTCGCGGTGCAAGTTGACCTTGAGCACTGAAGGCCCGCCCGCTCGTGTAGGCCCTTTGGGAGCGCTTCAATTTGCCTCACATAGCGTGTGCGGACTAGGTTTCTATGCGTTATTATTCTAAGATATAGTATTGATATAAATGTGTAGTATAATTGAGGATTACATTTAGAATATAATAGAATAGAATAGACACTTATTGCAACGCCAATACAACAACAAAAAAAGCAACAAACAAAATTTATTTTTTTCTTATTTTATTATTATTTTTTTAATATTTTAATTTTGTTAATTACGTCTTTTTAATTTATTTTGCTTGTCTAAGTGCTATCAATATTTTTTTTGTATCTATGTGTTGTGGCGTTGCAATAAATGTCAATTCTATTCCATTCTTTTCTAAATGCAATCCTCAATTTTACTACACATTTTTACTAAAGGGATTGATTCAATACTTTCATTGTTATGCGTAACCAACCAAATCCATTTAATGTTGTATATTCTTCGTTCCTTCATATGGTATCATAAAAAAAATCTGTCAAAATAAAAATAAGGGCATAAAATTTGAACTGTTGACGGAGTTAGTTTGAAAATGAGTAAACAACAATAAAATCTATTACTGAAATCATGATATCTATTCTCGTTGATCCATTGCGTAGGAGTCACTGACAGACCTGTTTACCCTGTTTTCTTTTATAATTTTCCAATGACTATTCAACAAAATTAGATGATATGTGTCATGTAGATATATCAGTCGATATACAGTACACAAATGTAACTAGTAATTATTAAGGGTGTCATCACACTTATCGACACTGAACCGTATTAAACCGCGGAAAAAAATCTTACGTCCATCCAATAAGAGCGAAAAAAACTGGTCGGGTACGAATCTGCTTTTTGCGAATTTTCGATCGCATCTGTACACAGCCGACAACGGCTGATCGACGGCACCAGGAATTCCAAGTACCGGGAATTTACATTATTATTCGGTACCGGTAATGATGGCGAAATTCCCGCTAAACTCCCATCTAAACTCGACTCATTCAGTTACTAACTCGTGCTTGATATTGTATTATATTCAAGTAAAGTTAAATTGATGATTGAATTAGTATAAAGAGGGACGACGTTGTGAAAAGGTAAGTACATTCTTAATACATTAATAGATTTCTAATATTATATTACAAAATTTAACAAGGCTTATTTGATATTTCCTTACAATTTCGTTGAAATGAAAGATTGCAATAATTCAACTACGAAATAACGTTAAAAGAATATATATTTCATTTAGTATTTAATTAATAATATTTTTGATTATTTGTTTGCTTAGAGTTATTATTTTATAATCATTATTAATAACAACTTTCTTCTTATTTTGCTTCAAAATTAAACTAAAAATAATGTGATACTTTCCCGTTAATTAAATATTTTCTCCTATTTTTAACGGTTCTTTTTATTGAGTATCAAAGTTTGCCGGTACCAATTTTTACAGGTACCGGGAAATGCAAATCTCGACACAGCACCGATACAATGCGTAAATGCCCGAGGTTCATCAACGCCCTAATAGCTGCGTCAACGCCTGAACAGTGACGTTAAAAGCCGAATGGTTTCTATGCTCTCGATCCGTGACAAAGGCGGAACGGCAGCGCCGACGGAACGCCCAAACGGCTTAATACGCCAAGTGTGGTAACCACGTGGTAACACATGATCACCTCAAGCCGTAAAGTATAAATTTATATCACAATTTCAAAATAATAATAAAACTTACGCCTTACGACTGTAGAGAGCTGTAGCTCGCGCCCCAAATGCTGTAAACGGACCATTGCTTGCGGACATCATTTATAATTGCACAACTTTAACCGCGTACCTACTGAGGGCGCCAGGGTGTTGATTACATGGTCAAGACATGTTGTTCATGTAATTTTCAAAACCGTAGTACTTTACTCGCCTCATTGAAACTTCCGGTGACCAAAGAATAAGTTAAGAAGCGTTGATAGCCTCACGAGTTTGATGCTCATGCGATCTCACCAAGCTCTCTCATTGATAGATATTATTGATTGATAGATATATATATTGATTGATAGATAGATGATAAATAATATTATTTAGAGGCTAACTAGATTTAAGGATATTTTGTTGTGCCCTGCCAGGGTTCATGTGATTCTAAAATTTCATGTAACAACTATTTTTGTACCATGGTTGCAATAAACGTAATTTTTATTTCATTAATTATTTATTCATCTAAAAAAGAAGAGCAACAGCTTAAAACTAATTCAAATAATAATAGACACAAACGGGAGCCAATTACAGAACCTGACAATTAGAAATATAATAAGGAATCTGGGTGAACAATTAAACTAACATAACATTTCGAGTTCTTATATTGGACAAACAAAGCGAAGTATTTGTACCCGCGTCAAAGAACATATAGCTGATGTCAAACACCGTCGCGCAAACAAGTCTGCAGTCTGCGAGCATGTCATGGATAAACCTACACATTCAATGAAGTTTGACAAACCCCAGGTCCTTGCAAAAGAAGTCCGTTATCTGCCCAGGATGCTGCGAGAGGCCATTGAAATTAAAAAACATCCTAATTTCAACAGGGAAGATGGTTTCTCCGTACCACCAGTTTGGGATCCAGTATTTCCTCTAATGAAAAATCCCAAACAGACATAAGACTGCAGTACTAATTAATATGTTTTAATTTAATCTAATTTCTATTAATAATTAATAATAAATTAAACTTAATAAACAAATTCATTCAATAAAATAATTTGTAAAACTTAATGGAGCGTAAATTGGAATGTTTTCTTTGTAAAATTAAAAATAAGGTATTTAATTAATAACTATTGTAACTATAGTGAAAAAATAGGGTGGTTTGCATCAATATTAGACATAACTGGTTGAAGACTGTACCACCTCAGTCAACCGTGACCATGGGACCTGTAAAGGGCCCGAAACGTCGGTTTGTTTGAAAAAACAAATATACGCGATTTAAATCCGGAAAAATAGTAACATAACATTTTTTTTTTTCACATTTCACAGCTGCGCGTACGGTCCGTACGGACTGTCCGCCTGCGGGCCATCCGCATGCGTAGAATCCGCAGTGCTCTGGATCGAGTATTTAACTTAGTGCGTATATTCACGGAAGACAGTCGCCTGCGATGAACGCACGAGTGGCTCGTGCTGAGTTCTGTACGGAGCATACCGCGTCATTGTAAAACGATGTTCTATCGCCACATGTGTTACTCCGCTAAATGTTTTCGTATTGAAAAGATCCAGATCAAAAGACTTACATGTTAAAAATATTGCTTGCATGACACACAGACACATTTTGCCTGTAATTAGTACGGGCCGGGGGTAACAAACAAAAGTGAAATTTTTCTCATAAATTTAGAGGGACCTCTCAGTGGTATTTGTGATAATAAATCTGGACAGTCAATTGAGCCTGATGCTATTTATTAAAAATGTTTAAATTGTCAAAAAATATTATGTACATTATTTTCCTTATTTAGTCCTATAAAAATTGTACAGTTCGCGACCTGGGACGGCAATGACATCGAACGGATAGACGATGGTGAAGAATAAGAGCGAACGCGACTTTTAACAGCTATACAAACACGACGCAAATGCGATACAAACGAGATGCACGTGTTCAATTGATTAACTAATTTAATCAATTTAAAGTTTTAATTAAAAATAGCATCGTGCTTTATTGACTGTCCCGAATTGCCATCACAATTATCACTGAGAGTTCCCTCCATTGACTTACAATTATATGGACGTCGGGTCCGCGCTAAAAAGTGTCCGAACTTATAGGGCGTTAAAATCGTATACAGAGCGTCATTCACGCTGTAGTCTTCGTTTGTTCGACTGACAGCGAAGCAAGCAAAATTAGACAGTACTGCGATGACTGTACAATTTAAATTCAACGTTTTAGCTTTTTCATATTCCTTTACATGTCACTACGTTTAAATAGGTTGATTTGCGACATTTTTTTCGTGGTTTTTGTATTAGACCCGTCGTCCATTTATTTGTAAGTCAATGGTTCCCTCTAAGTATCTTAGAAACAATTCACTTTTGGTTGTACCTCCAGCCCGAACTAACTATAGGCAAAATGAGTTCATGAAAGTAGTAAGTTTAATATTTTATATAATACTTTAGATCTTGGCCTTTTCAATACGAGTATGATTTCGGCAATGAGAGCACTCACTGACTGAGGACTTCTTTGACTCTCAGCTAATTTTGTAGTTTTATACAATAAGATACGTGAATTGCGCAACCAGATTCCTTATTATGTTTTTATTTGAGAGGATCTTTAATTGGCTCTCAGTTATTATTGTTATTTAATTTACTTTTAAGCTGTTGATCTTCCTTTAAATAAATAAATTTATTTCATATATTTATTAATTTCACTTTTAAATTTACAATTCATCATTCAGCCATACGACGCCCACTGCTGCCCGCGTGCCCGCTCCACGACGATCGGTCCTGCGCTACCCGCATCCATCGGCTTCCCGCGACCTCCACCAGACCGTCGGTCCACTTGGTGGGGGGCCTACCCACTGAGTGTCGTCCGGTGCGCGGTCGCCATTGAAGAACCTTTCCGCCCCAACAGCCATCGGTTCTCCTATCTATGTGCCCCGCCCACTGCCACTTCAGCTGAGCAATTCTTCGAGCTATGTCGGTTACCTTAGTTCTCCTACGGATTTCCTCATTTCTGATTCTATCACGCAGGGAAATACCGAGCATCGCTCTCTCCATTGCCCGCTGAGTGACCTTGAGCCTTCTTATGAGGCCCATAGTGAGGGACCACGTTTCTGATCCATATAATAATATGATCACTGGCAACACACACTGATCAAAGACTTTCGTCTTGAGACATTGAGGTAATTTGGACGCAAAGATTTTTTGGAGTTTCCCGAACGCTGCCCATCTGGAGCTGGATTCGACGAGAAATTTACAATTAATAAACGAAATAATGTGCGTAACCCTGTACAATATAATTATTTAACATAAGCGACTGTATCGATGCAGTCGCGCGTTCGCATCGTTGCAATCGCTTATAAATCGCAAGCGTAGCCGCCTTAGACTCCTCTACTCCGCCTTTTAAAAATGTGGTTAAATACGTGACTAAGCACCATCCATTCCCAAATACAGTTTCTTTACAATCAACAGTCACTCTCCAGTCGTCACCCAAATACCACAAATCAGTCAGCGATACCCAAAAAAATCCACATTAATTTCGCTACACCGCCCACGGCCGATGCGCAAGGACTTAACGGCGAAAACTATAATAATAAATCAATTTTGTTACAAAAACTACAAAAACACAATGTCTGTCCGTGCTGGCGGCGCGCGGATTTGCATTAGTGATTGCATTAATCATTTCCACATACAATCGGGGTAATAAAAGCCATAAAACTTTGTATGGACGGCCATTAATTGTCATTGACAGCTGACGGTGGGGGATGATTGACAAATGTCAGACGCGCGATCGTGAAAGGACTTTTGTTGTGCTGCCGTTGTTCAGTTCACGCTTTTTTACTTGCCTCGTTTTGGTGTTGTTAATTTATAATAGCTACTCTTTGAAATAACAGTAGGGGAAAAGAATAGTTAACTGACTTGATGACTTTTCAGTATAAATGAATTTAAGTGCCATGAATTTACAATAAAAATCTTTTTCACCTCACTAGCTCGGAAAGGCGTTCTTTCTCATTGGAAATCTGCACGCAAAAGCGTTTTTTCCACGCTAGCGTGGAAAAGGTTTATGAAATTCGAACGTCACGATGATGGACTGCGGTGCACCCAGTGCACCTAATTTTTTCTATCGGTGAAATAAATAAACATAATGACACGTCAACTACGTGATTTGTCGTACATTATTTACGTAATGTAAATCCGTTGGTCTATTTTATTCTTATTATTGTTGACATTAAATTGACAACGATATCTAATTTTGTATGTTGTAGTTCAACTGTTTTTCTTTCATCTACCATTTTCCTCGCTATAGTGAGGTGGTAAAAGTTGTGTGTTTTGCTCGGCATCAAAGTTGTTTTGCGTCTCATGCCTTGAAAACGCTATACTCAGGATATTTTTGAACCACTCGATTCGCTCCTAGTTCAATCTAGTATTCTTCGCTAGCTCAGGTTTTAATACAGGCACTTGCGTCAAACAACTTTGCAGCCTTGCATAACAAATAATTCTATTTGTACTCCTGTATTTATAATCTGTCAGTTATAATTTTCATAAACCAAATTACAAAGGCTTTTTAGTTCTGAACCAAATGTACTCGCTACTAAGCTGAAAATTTTCAAAAAAAGAACGTCGTATTTTTGCTAATTAAAAGAGTCTCCATAAACGCGTTACTATGTTCCTGAATAGAATATTATTTGTGAAATTATTAAAATTCAAATTATTTTATTAATTATTTCTCAAAATGTTACATAACAAGTACAAAGATGTAAACTTAAAATACCGGTACTATAATATCGAGTTTTTATATTGTCTCAATTGCTACACGTTGGAAATAAAACTTCCGGATCAAAATCTCGTTTATTTGGTTTTCGAACAAACGACAGACCAAGAGAGACACACGTTGTCCTTAAGTATTTTCATATTTATTATTAATACAAATATCAGACAAACAAGAAAAATTCCTTTCGACCCGGCTGAATTCGAACCATCGACTTTTTCAAACAGTTTTGCAGTCCAGCCGGATCGTAGGAATTTTTCTTTGTGTTTATTCCATCTTTGCATTATTAGAGGAATATTTTCACATCATCAATTAAAGCACAGAAGCGGATACCGTGTGTCTTTATGACGCACGACGGGTTATAGAGAAGTTCAGATGGTAGTTTACGCTGTACCAATGTCGGTTTGGTGCTTTACTCGTCTTTGAAGATTTATAAGAACGTAGTCTCTATTACGTAGTGTCTAATATCCATCGGATACACTTGTTCTCGTCCGATCACCGAAGTTAAGCGACGTCGGGCGCTATCGGTACTTGGATGGGAGATCGCCTGAGAACACAGCGTGTCTTTGGCTTTTTGCTACTATAGCTTTATGCTAATAATAAAACATAGTTTGTGACAAAGTGACAATCTCTTACTTTGAAAATATAGAAACTTTAATTTTGTCCGGGAATGTTCGAAGCCGGTAATGATAATCCAGTACAGTATAAACTAAAAAAAACATAGAACAATGTAAAAGGGTTATGGAAAAATATCGAAAACAATACGTAACTGCTTTCTATTCACGGAAAAGACGGTATCTGCAATTGTCGATCGATGATCCTACGTCAATTGTCAGGTACGCTGTTATCACAGACGTGCGTCACTCAACCCGCGAGTTCTATTGAATAAAACGTCACTTTTGGTTGTGAAGATATTTTCGTTTCGACCTTTGTTTGTTAGAAAGCGGTGAAATTGGAACGTAATGACAGTTGCGTTTTTGATAAAAATATAATTGTTTTTTTATAAAACAATGTCTGTTTACTTTGTTTTTAGAATATAAAATAATTTCATTTGTCTCCTGTGTATCATTACGATACCACTACATTTATTAATGATGAATCGAGACGGTCAGTATAAGCTGTAGATGTGTCCGTGTAAGCTTTTTGACCGGCTTAATGCAATTTCATATCAATAATATACCAACACAAAATGACAGAACGATCAAGTCGTGAGCCAAATTGTACACGACACCTGTCCATAACAGTTTCAGTGTCACTCAGAGCTTTAAAGCGCAAATATTTAAGGGGCATTGTCACTGCTCCCGTCACGTTTAGAGGTGTAGCTAACATTATTATACTAAAAAAAATCGGCTATGTGTTTCCATTATTTTTCGATTTATATTTGTTTTGAAATTACACATCGACAGCGAGAATAACATTATAGTTAACTTACAAATTAAAGTCATAGGTATATGCCTCCATAGGGATTCGAATCGTCAACGTCTCAATTGAGAACTAAGTTATCACCGCTCTTGAAATTACATATTTAAGGTCGATAATAATATAAAAAAACGCTTCAACAAACAAAAAAAACTTCATTTCACTTTTTGTAGTAACCAGAAATCCACGTGACTGGCAAAGCCCATAAAGAAACTCCATACACTCTTCAATAAAAGCATTTACCCCACCGTGCAATATTTGGCCTATTACGCCTTGCGCCCATTGATTTATTGGTTATGAATCAACCTGACCCCTTGTACCGCTCTCACCCCCTCTGTACCCTTGCTGGGGAGGAAAAGTACCCCCAGAGCCATTACAAGGTGATGTATCGCCTTGATAATGAATCTTGTTGTATTTTTGCACAGGGTGATGGAAATATGACCGTACAGGAGTTATGAGACGGTACACATTTGGAAAATATGGTTGCGGGACGTTTTAAGTTGAAAGTTAACTATGAACAGAACAGAAATAAGAACAGTTAACGGACTTTCAGCCATAGGAAATGAAACTATTTTTTTGGATTTAAATCGCGTATTTTGTTTTTCAAACAAACCGACGTTTCGGGCCCTTTACAGGTCCCATGGTCACAGTTGAAACTTCAAAAACCCCGAACGGTCACTACACTAAAAAGCGAAAAATAACCAAATGGAAATTTCATCCAAACGACTTCAATGCACGGAATTCTTTTTATTTATTTCCGTCTTATTTTGTTTTGTATACAGTATTATAATAGCTTATTAATCAATCTATCTACATTTATGGTTTATTTATGTAATCACAACGTGATGATTCGTTTCCAAACCTGTTTGTTCGTTTAGTTTTATTAAAAAATATTGTAATTGGTGTGTGCTACGGCGTACCAGATTTTGATTTAATGACAATAGTGACACCTTTCAAACAAAAAAGAATTTTTAAAATCCGTCCACAATTGACGGAGAAATCAGACAACATACATACAGTCGAACGTGAAAAAACGAACGAACAAAAAAATATGAAAAAAGCAATGAGTCCAGGGAGAGGCTTCCTTTATTGAACCAGTCTGTTCAAGATGTCAACAACAAGTAACATAATCAGTTAAAGGAAGAAACCTGTCACTGTCAATGAAACTGTCTGTCAATCCATCAGTCGGCAAGATATATTTAGCAAGATTTAATTTATGTTAAGAAGAACTATAATTTTTTTATGAAAAATAGTGACAAAAATACCATTGACACCAGGAATAAAAATAAACTCGCGGTTCTTGACAATCGTATTTACAAAGTCTCAAATTCATTGACGAGTCAATACAACCTCGAATGGCTTTGGTTGATCCGCATAAAAGTGAAAGGGTTGAATCAATCAGTTTGGAATAAATATATAATAAAATTGAGGACATACACTGATAACTATGAAAACCGCCGTACGAGAAAAAATTAAATTCGATCTGAGATAGTATCAACTTTTAAGGATCAACGTATACGCTTATAAAGATTTCGATTGATATTCAATATTTGCCATTTATGATATTTAAAACTATAGCGAAACGAAAACTTTATACTAAATGTTATAACAGCTTCTCAACATGGATGACAAAAATGCATGATAGTAACCCAATCAGCTTTTACATGTTATCTTAATCTATCATATTTGAAATATATATTGTAAGTGATAAATGTATGCAAATAGTTATTTACAAAGAGCAACCCCTAGTGTTTCTTACTCATTCTCCTCGGGGTAATCTGCCTTACGAATGAGTTTAATCAGTTTCAAGTGTAATTTGCTTACCAATGATATAAAGATTATTATTTGAGTTTGAGAATTTCGAAGTTTAAGAAAATTATTTCATCTTCATTCAATTATTTGTGTGAAATTACTTCACTGGTTTGTTATAACAATTGATTCTGTGACACAGGTTTATATCTAGTATGGACTCTAGTCTCTCACAAAGGCATTTCAGTAACAATTTCTCTTTGTATGTTAGACATTAGTAGTGGAGAAGAAGCAATAAAGATGATTATTGCTTCTAGATCTAGAAGATATTCTCATGTGCGGATAAAGCGGCAGATATGCAAACTATATTTGTGTTGCAAAAACGAGCGATTCGTTCTGTGTACCGTTTAGGTTCTCGAATTTCTCCCAAAGAAAAGTTTAAGGAGACTGGTATCATGATTGTGGCATCACAGAACATTTACTGAAATATTTAGTATGCCCGTAAAAATATACATAATTTCGTTAAGAAAGAAGATATCCGTAATATTAACCTTAGAACTAAGTCCAAACTCATGGTACCACGTTTTCGTTTAACCAAGGTAAACGAATCTTTTATGGGGAACTGTTTTTACAATAAGATTGCGGAGAATATATTAAGATTATCATTTCCTAAGTTTAAAACTTACATTAAAAGTATTTTAATTGAAAAGTCATATTACAAAATTGAAGAGTATGTTTTAGATCAAGAAGTATGGAAAGACAACATGAGTCTAGATTCCACACAAATATGACTCAAAATGTATTATAAAGCATTTAATTTTATCACTAGTATCAGGTTTCTTACCACGGTATGACTTCTTTTTATTTTCCCGATATTTCGGAACGGTTGCACGCTCCATGGTCACGGGTTGACTTGTTGAAAGTTATTATATGACTTTTGACTATTTATACAAAAATTAAACACTTAAAAAAATTCCGTCGATCCGTCTAGATTTGAACCAACATCGTCCAGCACACCGTGCCAGACGTTATGCCAACTAAGCCGCGGAACGAACTAGCTGATCTTACGAATTTTTCTAAGTGCTTCTTGCAGATCTTTGTTCTTGGTTTTTAACGACTTATTTGCCGACATCTGTGAGAAATCTATTTCTTCACTCAGCCAGATACCTTTACAGCCACCAGCTGCTGATTAGATATGTCGCTTGAGTAATTGTAATTTTTTTAATTGTTTTACTGGGCGCAAAGCTCTTTCAGATCTTTGTTATTTAAAGCTCTAAGTGGCACTGCAACTGTTATGCTCGTCATTGCCATCAGGCTCACGACTTGTTCGCCCCGTCACTAGGTATTAAAAATAAATGACATTTTTATAAAAAAGAATCCGACCTAAGTTCCCGGAATTACATCTATTTGCCAAGTTTTATTGAAACCGGTTACCGGAAAGAGCAAGAAACTGGATTCATTCCTTAATTTGCCACCCTTAGAGGTGGAATATTTTATCTCCAAACCGGTTCACAAAAAATACAAACGAATTGAAAACGTACTCTTTCTTTTTAGCCGGTTTACAAAAAAACTTAGTTAAGGAATATTACCATCGCACACAAAATTGCAAAACGCACAACTCACAAAAATACATTTCACTAATCGCATCTTTAAAATTGCTCTCATTTATACAGGTTGCAGCTATTTCCCCGTCTCGTAAGACCCTGCAACCAGATGATTGCGGGTTATCGCTTCTTACGGCTGATATGTAATTGGTTGAGGTGGCTGGTTGTTGAGTACCGATTAAACGGCAACAACCTAGCTGTTACGTAAACTGTTGCCTTGCGAAGTCTGAATTGGAATTAATAGTTGGTTCGAGTATTACTTCCCTTATTAGCAGCAGTGCATAAGCAGAAGCTTAGTATTATATACGTAAAATAAGCACAATTTTATTATGTAATACCATTGACTTACAAATAAATGGACGACGGGACTTAATACAAAAACTAAGAAAAAAATATCCCAAATCAACCTATTTAAACGTAGTGACATGTGAAGGAATATGAAAAAGCTAAAACGTTGAATTTAAATTGTAGTGTCATTGCAGTACTGTCTAATTTTGCTTGCTTCGCTGTCAGTCGAACAAACGAAGACTAAAGCGTGAATGACGCTCTGTATACGATTTTAACGCCCTATAAGTTCGGACACTTTTTAGCGCGGACCCGACGTCCATATAATTGTAAGTCAATGTGTATACGTTTTATATTCATCAGCTAATAATAGAATGACTAATAAGTATGGTTACTTAGTAATGGATACTCTATTTCTTGTGAAAAAGTTTGTCCAGGGTAGTACTGCCATCTTACCTATTTCTGCCGCGAAGCAGTAATGTCAGCATTACTGTGTTCTTGTTTTGAAGGGTAAGGTTGCAAACAGCACAACGTAACTTCGCTAGTGTATACTAAGCTTAAGCTATAAATTCATCGGTCGGCGAGTGACATGACGCCAGGAACTGTTAATTGCCATAAACATAGGAATTTTGGAGCACATGATTTATGTAGTTTCGCTCCAGTAACCCACAAGCTCTTTGGGATGTTTCGTAATTAAAAAATGCTTTCAAATTATTTATATCTATGTGTATTAGGCATGTTCATGTCATATTCCATTTACGTTCCACTACTGGACACGAGTTTTTTTATCTATAGAACAGAGAATTTAAAGGGTGCTAGTGAAATTACAGGGACATAGGACTTCTCAATTTTTGTCTCAGGGTGACGGGCGCAGTGGCAGTGTCCCTCGGATCTTTGCGATTCAAAGCTCTGAGTGGCAGTGCAACTGTTATGCACAGGCGTGTAGCTTACCATCAGGCGCACGAAATTTTCGTCCCGTCACTTCATATTATAAAAACAAACACGTCAGTCCTCCGCCCCAATTCCTTAACTCAGTCCAGAGGAGCTCCAAGATTTCGGTCTAAGTAGCGAAACCATATAAGGCTGTTATCCATTTTGTAGCTTGTAGTGGAGCCTTCGTGTTACTACGCCAAATTCCCATCTACGGTCTGAAGTGTAGCTACGACCCTGCACTCGATCTCCTGGTTTGAATAACCAGGTTAGGTTTTCCGTATTCTGGATTGGTCAGGTGTGGAGGTTTCCTCATTATTGCACGTTGCCTGGTAAATACAAGGTTTCTAAGTCTGGATTTACCCGCAATGATCTTATCTAAATTATGTAAATACATTTTACATTCATTAGTCAATAACAGAATGACTAAACAAAAATGGTTACTTAGTAACGGATATACGTCACTGTCACTTATTATTTACGAATGATATGATAAAACGATAAAAATTAAAACTTAAATATTTTAAATAATTTATAGATTCAGGCGTTACTTTGCACAAGCCCATGTTAATAAAAATGGAAGTAAATTAATTTGTTACTTCGCGGACCCAGTGAAGGTTAAATCGTGCAAAATAGCTGCGCTTGCGTTGAATATTTTTTCATCTCTTCGCATAAAATTAATAAAATAAATAACACAAGCGCAACTACAGTCACAAACCACCACCAAAAATATACCCGACACGTGTTTCGACGAGGCATCCTCATGCTCTCCCGAAGGCTCGTCGGCCGAGCGTTGAGCAATCAACAGCCCCGAAGTCGTGGAGAGGCTTTTTCATTACATTATCGCCTTATGGATTGTTTTACGTCAAGACTAAACAAAATTTTTTTATACTCCAAAAACTAAACGTATATTTCATATTAACTTGAAGTATAAAAAGCCTAAAGTTTTTTTGTGAATTCGAAGTCTGCAGTATTTTTAGAATTTGTAAAAAAATTATTTCATATCTAATACATTGCATGCGTCTGTGTATTGTATAACATTTTAGTTCGAGTTGAAGAATAGCTGGCAATCTGTTAAAAAAAAAAACCGCCATTTTCAAAATCCATAGATGTTTGTTATGAAGCGATATTATTCATATAAATAAGATTGAAAAACATTGGATGTAGCACGGGCGGTAAAAATTATACACCTCGAGCTTTCGACTTCGGGCTTTTAAAAAACTCTCGTTGTTAATTTCTAATATTTATTAATTTAAAACACAATGTACATCATTCCAAGATTTCAGAGGGAGATGTGAACTACTCTACTTGAAGAATCTCAATCAGTTATCGCATAAAAATACCATAGTATCAAACTACCACTATGGTACCACCTAACCACTTTACATAACAGAATAAAATCGTTCTGATCCATTAGCAACCCCTTCTTATTAATCACCGGGTTGGAATTGAAACCAAAATGTCCAGGTCACAGTGTTTACGCATGGAACCGACACAACTGTTCACGGGTGGTATGTGTTACAAGAGTTCTGCCACGCACGGCTATAGTACCAGTTACAAACTAACAGTGTAAGCTGGCACACAGCGCCGTGACAAAACTATTTTTAAACAAGACCTGTTTATTAAATTTTTATTGAATTGATATTCAATTATTTTTTGTGAAATTACTCCACTAGTTTGCTATAATTATTAATACAAAGATCGAACACTCAGAAAAAATTCCTTCGATCTTTCGCCAGGACTGGTAGCTGTAAAGGTACTAACTGGGTGATAAATCTGTCAAAGATTTCTCATAGATGGCGCTACGACTAAAAAGTCGTTGAAAAACCAAGTACAAAGACTCGACGCAAGCACATAGAAAAATTCGTGAGGTCCGTTGGTTCGTTCCGTGGCCTAGTTGGTATAGCGTCTGCCACGGTATGCAAGAAGACGTCGGTTCGAATTCGACCGGATCGAAGAAATTTTTTCTGAGTGTTCGATCTTTGTATTAATAATTATAAGATCTGTTTATACTGGTCAATACTGTGCATTTGCTTAAAAATGCCTATTCACTCTAGTCTTAAATAGAACCAGATTGTAGTTTTCGGCAAATGCAAATGCAGTGTATTCCATTATTTATGAAGGTCTGTAGTCAAAGATGAGAGTTCGGAAAAATACACTGCCTACTGCTAAATGTTAACTTTTGAGATCTGCCGCCGTTAGTAAAAGGCGCATGTGACATTAAAAAAATGTATACTAACGTAATCAGTAATAATCTCAGTATAGAGTACTCAAAAACCATTCTCGAAAGTTTGTGGAATTAATTCTATTTGTCAAGTTTTATTGAAACCGGTTAGCGGTAAGTGCGCGAAACCGGATTTATCCTTCAGTTTGCTACCCTTAGAGGTTGAATATTTTCTTCAAATTTAAATGGGACTTCTACAGAAGTAACCTCTTTCCAACAAAAAAATATCATCAAAATCGGTTCACAAATGCTGCGTTTGTTTGAAGTCGGTTAAAAACAGGCAGAAAAGTAGACTTTTTTTAATTTCATTTCTTTAAACATTACTTTCTCAAATTTTTTTTCCGCAAGCGTCCTTTTTACTAATGAGAACAGAGATATTGGCACCTGGATTTTTTTTTTAAAAACTTATCTTAAATTGATTTTACTTAACAATAAAACTGAAATTAATAAGATATTAAAAATCAATTAGAGAGAGTTGTAGATCGCGTTTCACTGCTTCCATATACGTTACCAACACAATTTCGATAAAAATATCGATTACGTTAGTTATGAGAACGAGGGCACTATATATTAAACAGTTAAAAAAGAAACATATTTAAATAGATCGTTCTAAACGGTGACAACGCTGTGCAAAACGTGGGAGTTGTCATTTAAAGCACCGGAGTGGCACTGCAACTGCTATGGCTAGGCGTGTCGCTTACCATCAGACACACGACTTGTTCGTCCTGTCAATTGTATTTAAAAACACGTTGTATTTCTTTGCGTTCTCCGGTAAAAATGGGTGTTCCGCAGGGCTCAATACTTGGGCCTTTCTTATTTCTGATTTACGAGTATATTAATGATCTGCCATTCTTTGTTAAGGTCTATTATATAAGGTTTGTTAAGTCCATTGCGAAATAGTGTTGTTTGCTGATGACACATCCTCGATTTTTAAAACAGACACACATGACATTAACTATGACCATATTAAAAAAGAAAAAAAGAAAAAAGCTAGCGCAGTAAGTAAGTAAGTTGTTAATACTCTTGACACAAAGTAACCACGTTGAGGCAACAGACGCTGGTTAGAGTCCAATCGAATTGAAACAAATTTTCTTAGTATTTGTTCGATCTTTAAATCAATAATAAAAGAATTTTACTATCTATAAACTTGTTTTTTAAAAAGTGCTTCTTTATCATGTGGAGCGCTCCAGTCGTGTTTACCCGCTGCCGTTCGTGACTCAGACTTGACAATGACGGGCGTACCCTGCTTTCGTGCACACGTCAGTCAACTCGCATCAATCACTGTTCGTGGCGACTGTACCACTCATATTTCAGGGGTCGCTTTTTAAACTATAGGCGTAGTTTAAAGGGTGTTCACCGGCTAATGAATGAGTTACTGGCCTATTTTGTTACGTATCTTTGGAGCAGATGGTTTTGATTTTGAGAAGTTACAGACGCGACTCGTATTATCGATAAGAAAATAACGTTAAGCTTTTTTTATTGTAATATAAAGTGAGTGAACGAACAAGTCGTTCGCCTGGTGGTAAGCGACATGCCTATCCATAACAATTGCGTTGCTTTTCAGAGCTTTAAATCGCAAAGATCCGAGGAGCACTACCACTGCGCCCGTCACCCTGAGACATAAATTGACCCTTCAAAACCGGAACGCAGTAATGATCGCATTACTGCTTGGCGGCAGAAATAAGTAAGGTGGCAGTACTACCCTGAACTAACTCTTTCTCAATACAATACAATACAAAGTGCTTTATTTCTCTCAGAAAGGTCTATAAGTAGTTACATTTCATATATAATAGCAAGTTCCTTAGTGAGAGCTGGAGTATGTACTAGGTTGGGAACCTATGTCACAGATCACCATGCCAACTCCATCTAGGTGTATAAAAAACGTAACATTATTTATACACAAAGGCTACTAAAATTACTATTATGATATATAAAGAGCGGTATTAGCTCACTGGATCGATTGCTTCACAATAGAGAGGTAGACAGTTCGAATCCCTGTAGGAACATGTGCTTTGACTTTAATTTCCAAGTTTCGCACATTGTGCGCGTGGTGGCAAGCGACACGCTTATCACGCCATTCGAAGCTTTAATCACAAACCCTGAGAGATAAAATTGACAAGTCCTATGTGTCTGTAGTTTCATCGGCTCCCTTTGAAATGTCACGGATTACTTAATAGTTATTACGTAACAGATACATCACTTTCATACGAAATTGTAAATACTACGATATAGTAGCCTACTAAATCTCAGTAATGACTACGAGGAAAAAGGAATCTAAACACGCGCTCAGAGAGGTGAAAATAAAGTTGCCCGCTGTGTGCATTCTTGCGGAGCCGAATGCCAATAAATGAGACTTGTATAAGCGTTTACACCGACGTCGGCGCACTCAGCGGTAGGCACTTATCGCAAAACCTTGAGAGAGTAACGAAGCCCTGGTAATGTTCTCATTACTGCTTAGTGGTAGAAACGGGTATGGTAATACTTGTCGTGTTTTATCAAGTAATCGCAATTTTTATCATAAGTAATTAGAACAATATCAAATATACAATTAGTTTGTGGCGGGGATTGCCATTGATTTGAACATAAGTCAGTATAAAAAGGGTTTTATGACCCGACTCTTCGAGGTAAATCTCTGATCTCGCCTACTCTACGAGAAAACGACGTGAAATGTATATATTATGTAGTATGTTGGACTTGACCACTAAATCGAGTATATTCGGGTTCTTCCGCATTCCCCAGCTGCTATCTTCTCGCTGTACTGGTTCCAAGATCTTCCGCTAAATCTGCTTTGGATAAATAAAATGAGTTGTATGTGGACGACCAATGAGTTGCCTAATTACGTATCAATAAATAAGTTATCGTTACGGTATTTGTAGTTTTCAAAAGTATCCGATTTTATATAGTAGCAGTAGAGCTCCTTGTAGCGGTATGGTGCCACTACTTCAATGATGAACTCTTTCACAAGTACTTCATTTCGCACTGCTATTACAATAGTGTTATAACTCGAAATGTGTGAAAGTCAAGGTTATGCCATTGTTGCACGTAAAATTTGGTTCTCTACACGGCAATAAAACCGTCGTTAGAATATTGTAAGAAACAACTAAAATATATCCACTTAACTCAAAATGAGACACGCCTTATGTGAGCTAGTTCTGGCCTAAATAGTCCTTATTCAAAAATATGAAATTATTTTTTCTCTTTTATTATTAAATATGTATATTTGGCAAATAGGAAATAACCTATCATTGACTTACAAATAAATGGACGACGGGTCTAATACAAAAACCACGAAAAAAATCCCAAGTCAACCTATTTAAACGTAGTGACATGTCAAGGAATATGAAAAAGCTAAAACGTTGAATTTAAATTGTAATGTCATCGCAGTACTGTCTAATTTTGCTTGCTTCGCTGTCAGTCGAACAAACGAAGACTAAAGCGTGAATGACGCTCTGTATACGATTTTAACGCCCTATAAGTTCGGAAATTTTTTAGCGCGGACCCGACGTCCATATAATTGTAAGTCAATGTAACCTATACATAAATTTACACAGATCTTTCACGGGAAGCGAGTAATTCGTTTTTCATCGATACTGAGAAAACACACGTTTTGAGTTAATACATTATTGTATTAATAGTGCGATATATTCTTTGGTAGCAGCCTGTAGAGTTAAGTTGCAAGGTCTGCCGGTCATTGAGGACGGTTAATCGATAATATTTGATAGCTATTAACATAGCGGGAGGTAATACGAGTTCGGAGTACAATAGTGTAGTGGACAAACGAGAGTGAAAGAGATGGAAAGAGAGAAATACATATCATTATAACAGTAATGGTAGCAACAGTAGTAACGTAACTTGTGTAATGTTTATATCACAAAGTAAAGTTTTAATTCAAAGTATGGTGCACTCGGAAGAAAGAGAGGCACAAGTAACAAATTCTAAATTCGGAAATAAATGAAGAGCCCAGGGAAAGAACGATCAACGGCAACTAAAAACATGTTTTGAGTTAATACCGCCATCTAATTCGGTAAACGCGAAGCTCGTTTTGCCTAAATCATGAAAAGGCTAATAAGGTTCGATATCCTGAAAAATTAACTTTTAGGTCTAAACCTTAGAATAATAACGCATAGAATGATAGTTTCATATCAAACGAACTGTCACAAGTGAGGCAAAAATCAAATTCATGTAGGCTAGTTTTAGTAGTAGGTTAATTTTCGGTTTTAGTGAATATTTATATAAAAATACATGTTGAAACGCGTTACTACCTTGTGGAATGTCATGGTAGTATCTATTTTAGGTTTGTCTGACGTATTTTTACACTCATTTACCGCACATTTCGTCATTTTTAGCTAAAATTCTTGAGCTGTTCGCGGTGCAAGTTGACCTTGAGCACTGATGGCCCGCCCGCTCGTGTAGGCCCATTGGGAGCGCTTCAATTTGCCTCACTTAGCGTGTGCGGACTAGGTTTCTATGCGTTATTATTCTTAGGTCTAAACCTAATGCCTAAGCATAAAATGCTCGAGACTAAATAATAGAAAAGTTGAAAAAGATTTATAAAGGTTAATTAGGTCAAATTTATTTCCGGTAAAATTTTTGCTTGTCCTTTTCACCAACATTTAACAGTTCTCCAAATTAAAAATTATTTTTTCCTAAAGTTCTCCTCAAATGGCTCCGTGGCCGAACGGTGTACGGTGAACGGTAAGTTTGGGTGTAATTTGTGGTTGTCTATGTGTGTATCCATGGCACCCACGACACAGGGTTTCCCTAGTGCGGGACTAAGTTGAGTGTTTGCGTTATTATTATTATTATCATCCTGTCCCTGGACTCTGTGAACGTGTTTAAATATTTATTAGGATTTTCTGAGAAAAGGAATAGTTAAAATATAAGTTTAATAGTGGGTACTTTTTTTAAGTTATAAATAAAAAACACATGTTTTGTACAGAAACTTTCTTTGTATTATAAAAATACCTTAATTTTCTCTTTTAAATCATTAGGAAAAAATATAAAAATATTATTACTGCCTATTTAAAGAGCACAACTAATTTGAATGTGACTTTTAATACTCGTCTCATGAATAAAACTAAATGGCACATTTGTATTCAGTTGTAACATTTTTAGGTTGTTATAATCAAATATTATATATAATTATACAATATTTTTATACATAATTATAGTCAAATATGCCTTTTTATAGGAAAAAATCTGATTATTGATGTCAGTTGTGTACTTTAAGCTTGCAGTGTATTCAACAATTATTGAGATATATTTCTACAAAAAAAAAGGTGGATTGATCTTTCTTTCCTGATTCCGAATATGTATGTAACTCAATTTTGATAAAAATGTTAGTTGTGCCCTTTGTCGTTCCGAGGGAAGTATGTAAATAATGTCTTTTTTCGGCAAAATTGCAAGATAAGTTTTTTATGCCATATAGCATGACCCACGTAAAAATTTGCAAAAGACGTATTTGTAAATAGCACCCTTAACCGATGAGCGTGTAAGAAAGCATATACATATGTGTGTCATCATCGTAGCAATTTCTGTGTTTCACAATATTACCTAAAGATAGCATACCTACTTTCTTAGACCATCTTAATTCTTTTAGTACTAAGATCCAATTTACTATGGAACAAGAGAATTGTGGTACTTTAGCTTTCTTAGATGTTTTAATTAAAAGAAATCATAATAACACTTAGGCCGTACTGTATTTCGAAAGAAAACCCATACAGATAGGTATCTCAATGGTAATTCCCATCACCATCCTAGCCAGTTAGCTACCGTGGGCAAATCTTTGTTTCAGAGAGCACATGGTGTCTGCGACAGTAATCATCCGGCAGGGGAACTTCAGCATATAAAGCAATGTGAATAAGTTGAAGATTCCACGCCAATGCCGCAAGCCCCGTGTGAAACCACCAACAGTCGAGCGAAGACCTGCCATCTTACCTTACGTGAGAGGTGTTACAGACAAGATCGGAAGAGTCCTCAGGCGTGCATCTATCAAGACCTATTTACCAAGCCCCTGAGGAAGATTTCTCAGTTCCTGAGACCCGTGAAATGTAACATCCTCTAACAGGATGCAGGAGTTTACAAGCTTGACTGTGAGTGCGGTCTCTCTTATATTGGACAAACAAAACGAAATATTTGTACCCGCGTCAAAGAACATATAGCTGATGTCAAACACCGTCGCGTAAACAGGTCTGCAGTCTGCGAGCATGTCATGGATAAACCTACACATTCAATGAAGTTTGAAAAACCCCAGGACCTTGCAAAAGAAGTCCGTTATCTACCCAGGATGCTGCGAGAGGCCATTGAAATTAAAAAACATCCTAATTTCAACAGGGAAGGTGGTTTCTCCGTACCACCAGTTTGGGATCCAGTATTTCCTCTAATGAAAAATCCCAAACAGACATAAGACTGCTGTACTAATTAATATGTTTTAATTTATTCTAATTTTCTATTATTAATTAATAATAAATTGAACTTAATAAAAAATCAATCAATAAAAAAATTTGTAATGGAATGGAATGGAATGTTTTCTTTGTAAAGTTAAAATAAGGCATTTAATTAATAACTATTGTAACTATAGTGAAAAAATAAGGTGGTTTGCATCAATATTAGACATAACTGGTTGAAGACTGTACCACCTCAGTCAACCGTGACCATGGGACCTGTAAAGGACCCGAAGCGTCGGTTTGTTTGAAAAAAATAAAAATTCAAATAACACTCTAATATACGTCACTCCAAAATCAGCCAGTAGAACGACAAAAACTCGAAATTAAATCCTTGCCCCATTCATCTGATACTTTCAGCTGTCAATCGGATGTCAATCTATCAATCGCATGTCAATCTCGGTAGGGAGTGTCTGGTACACGCTCGTCAAGTTTTATCATTCAGTTTTTACTCGGTGGGTACTACAAGTACTCGATTGGGTGGATTGATTTGTTATGTTTTTTTAGTAAACATAACGACACAAATACAAATTAAGAGAAAATTTTATAGGTATGCCAATTATGATCACTTACAGAGGGTTACGTCATTACGAAAAAATTAGGTTCCATTTATAAAAAAGCAGGCATATAATAGGCATTGAAATTATTTGTGCTAATTTAAATTTGACAAGTAATATAACCCTTTCCTCAACAATTAAAAATAAAAGATAAAAAATCAAAATAAATAATTATAAGTACAAAACTTTTTCTCTAAATACATTGCCGCAGTAAAGTAATTGTTAGTTATATATCAAAAATACAAAACAAATTACTACACAATAATTTCAAGAATACAGAGGAAGGCACTATCCATTTCAAATTTATTACTTTCCTGAAGTTAAGATGTATACTATCAAATGTATCTAATTATTACACGTTGTTTACGTTGAAATTGTATATAAGGTAGCTATTTTCTTAAATAAAATCAGCTACCCTTTGAAATGTACAAACTATACACATTTTTATCTCACATCGCTGTTATCTGATATGCAACGCATGTGTTTTAAAATTGCTATTTTGAGACACATAAACGACTGTATGTTTTTCCCATTCAATTTCGAGAACCCATAGTAGCACATTTATCTCGTAGGACCGTTAAGTCCCTTTCATTTGTGCATCGTTATTTAAACAGGTGTTATAATTACTTGTCGATGCGTCATGGATGTCATTAAGGATATTTGAATTTTTTCGCTCTACAATGGACTTGTGCAAAATAGAGAACTCAATGAAATCTACAGCGGCACTATTCACAACACGTGGACTTAAACCAACTTAGAAAAGCACGTTTCCAAAATTGGCTATACAGAGAATCTAACCTGGGACCCTACCTATGGGTCGTCGACGTCGTCTAGGATTCGATGATGGATCCTAAGGCTCCTGACGCAAGCCAGATCCAGACAATGTTATTCCTATGATCACGTAAACGCCCAGTGTAATTATAACGAAAATATCGCATTCAAGTTAGCGCTATGTATTCTACGTGACCATAACATGGTATCTAGAAAAATACTTTGAAAAATCCCGTTTGCGGGATTACAAAATTAAGGGGATTATTGCTTGACCCCGACGCATGTAAATATGTACCTATATTTAGTACATTTCAATCATTGACTTACAAATAAATGGACGACGGGTCTAATACAAAAACCACGAAAAAAATGTCCCAAGTCAACCTATTTAAACGTAGTGACATGTAAAGGAATTTGAAAAAGCTAAAACGTTGAATTTAAATTGTAATGTCATCGCAATACTGTCTAATTTTGCGTGCTTCGCTGTCAGTCGAACAAACGAAGACTAAAGCGTGAATGACGCTCTAATTGTAAGTCAATGATTTCAATGTATACATATATTAGGCGTTTAGCACTTTTTTTCTCGTAATGCCTTTTCATCATGTGGTCGGATAAGTAACTTATTTAGTTCTAAATCACAAAGTGCACTACCGTCTACTGTTTAGTATAGGTACTTAACTAAATACTAAACTACTTACCTGCATATATTTAGTAAAAATTGAAAAATAATAAAACTTTTAAAAAAAAATTCAACTAACTTCAAAAATTACAAAAAGCATGTAGTTGATTTTTGTGGTTTTTGAAGTTGGTTGATTTTTTTTAAGTTTGTTTATTCCATTGTAGCTTGTCTTAAGGAGAACTTACTATTGAACAAAATTTTCAATTCTAACTAGCTCGCTTATTTAACACTTTTCATATAAATATATATAGAGGCAATAGCACAAGTAACAACACGGGTATAATTCAAGTGTGTGATAGGAAACAAATGCGCCCACTGTGCGGCATCTGTCGACTGATGGATGGCGGGACATGTGTCCATTATCGCTGCACACTGCTCCCGCCTGCATCGCCGCGGACAAAAGATTGCAAAAAGTGACGTATTGACGTCATTTATCAATGTTTGCGATTTGTAGAGCTATCGATGTATTGCTGTTTCACTGGAGCCATTTTTAACTGAATTTCTTGCTTTGAATCTTTGTGAAAGTTTAAACAGTCTTCGACTTGTAAATTTGGTTTTACTGTATTTTTCGTCAGTCTCGAAATAAAACTAATTACTATACGATTTGGTTTTGTGTTTTGGGAGGTTTTTGCCATATTGGTAAAGAGACTATTTTTCTTTCGGACCTATAAACCGCTTTAATTTGTTTTTTCAAACAAACCACATTTCGGCACTTTAAAGGTATCATGGTCACGGGTAACTGAGATGGTAAATTCATCAACCAGTTATGTGTAACATTAATGCTCGAAAAAACAAATATAAAGGATTTATTATATCTGAAAAAAAAAATCTCATTTCAAGTATTGTGTTTTGAATGTTTTTTGAATTCGATCTAATATTAAGATATTAAATTTGGTTACGTGTAAGATTATTCGTAAATGTTGCACAGTAAGCTTTACTTATTTCAACGTGGTAACATCCCATCACCAGGTTATAAAGTTGACTCAAAGGTGATTCTAGACTCGGTCATTATGAGCTCCAACGCCTTGTCACAATTTGTCCTGATAACAGTTGATGGAGGCTAATATATGATCATATTACACGTCACATAAGGAAAATAAAATAAATAAATTAATAGTAAAGTCTTAATACCATAATACTACATATTATTTTTTGTTCGTGTATTTAAAAAGTCATACAAATAGATTCAAAAAATATTACATAGATTGTGTCATTTTAAGTAGAATCCACAATTGATGATTGTGCTGTTCGAACATTTTAATAGATAACGTGACGTTATGTCCATTTGTTGCTTGCACAGTGGTGCGCTTACGCACTCTCGGACAAAGGCCGACAAAAACTGACATTGACACAACATTAATCAAATTATCTGTTATAATGGTGCAATAAAGTCGGAGTTTTGTGAAGAAATATTAATTATCGTGGAAATAGTCGTTATGTGATGCGGGTACGTGGTAGTGATTTTTTTGTGTTAAATGTAGCTTACAGATTTATTGTGTTGATCATATGGCTTATTATAATAGTTATAAGAATTTGTTTGTAGGCAATTACGCCAACTTTGGAAGGACCTTGGGATATTTCAGTTTTTGGGACATTAACCGCTGCACGCTAGAAAGTAAGTAGATTATATAATTATATTTTATAACTGTATCACGATAATAGAGTAAAATACATTATATTTCATTCAGGTTATTACTCTAGGCTAGGTTTGTTAATAAAGCCTACTTGTCAGGAATTAACTTTAAATTTGCCTAGCTAATTATAATATTTAGTTGGCTTAAAGAATTTTGACATAGTTGCTTTGACTATCCAATAATTGGTTCTTGATCTTTCATTTACCTGATTATGCTTGTTCTTATCGTGTCGAAGGCATGCACTACAATATATGCCATCATGACTATCACTAATTTCAGGCTTCTTACCACGGTATGACTTCTTTTTATTTTCCCGATATTTCGGAACGATTGCGCGCTTCATGGTCACGGGTTGACTGGACGGCGGCAGATGACAGCTTTAAGAGCAGACATATCTGTCTACCCTCTTGCGCTGTCAACATCTACTACCTTCATCGCGATTTGTTGTGGCGTTACCATTGTCACTCAGTTTTTTCCCACAAACCACACTCACTGTATCCACACGCGAAACTAAACTCGAGGTGTTTTTGTTTTTATTACTGCACGCACTAAGGACCGGATTCCATGCACCAGACATTCGGTCGTCAGGTCATTAGCCAATAGAGCTTATGATCTTTGTGATGCACACCACCTGGCACAGGAACAGGAGCACATTAAGACGGTTTTACAACAGAATGGATACGAAATAAAAACATGGAAACCAATACACAAAAGGAAGAAGCAAATTAAAATTAGTGATAATCATTTAGTGAATAGCCACGAAAGCCTTAAAATCTATACATGCCATCATTTTGAAAGGATTTGCCAATCGAGGTAAGGTAGTCGCCGATTGTTGCCCAGTGTACGCTAGAAGTACAGGAAAGAAATGGTATGTCGTGCGGAGAGACTCCTTTCGTGCACCGCTTGAGTGCAGCAGAACTTATTGTTAAAATAGAGTTCGTCCAGGGAAGTACTGCTAGTCTAGCCTTTTTTATCTCTACCATAACCTAACCTTTGTCATAAGCTTGTTTGTGTTGTACTGAGATTCAAAAATAGACCAGGAATCAAATCCGGGATCTCTGCGTGGCAGACCTAACCTTTTGGCCACAGAGGTAGTCTATAAACGAGTTGTCTTTCTAAAATTTAATTGAGATCTTATATACTTCATTTTAGGAGATTTAGTAGAAGACAACTGTGTTTGTATAGTTGTGTGTGTACGTTTTATCTATTTTGTCCAATTCCCAAAAATTACTTTTTATAATACGTCACATTATTATTTAAAACGTAATACTATAAAAACAGAAACATAGCTTTATTAAAATTATTTTCACTTAATTCACGCCCACGCGACTTTTCGCACAATAAGTTTTTGTCCAGGGCAACCCTTTCAGAGCCCACTGTGCGACTTTTGACGATGACGGATGACGGACGGCAGGCTCTCTAGATATACACCCGTCTATCAATCCAACGCGTTGACGTATCAGAGTTGAGGTTATTTTCGACCAAGCGGGAGGTAAGGAGAATAACAAAATAGAAATTTGGTCTTTATTTTGTAGAAAACTGATCATATGAAGTTGTCATTTAAAAATTCATACTCATTAGTGTGATAAATCCACATGTCAAAAGCACTTTTATGACATGAAACTCATAAAATAATGTAAACTACACTTGCCGTGTAGCAAATTATTATACAGTAACTTATGTACGTAAGATATTAAGTTAGTAAGTAAGGAGTATAAAATACGTAATAACGTTTTAGTTGTAGTCGTTTTTGTGACATCAATGTATTCGTTGATTGGTACCCTACCTATTCCTTTTAATTAACCGACTTTAACAAAAGAGGTTTCGTATGATTAGATTGTCGCGGGCTGATGAGGTGAAAGATGTATATTGAGGTCATAGCAACGTTTTTGACATATTTTGTACATGTTTATTGCACCACTCCGTCTGCCACGCAGAGGTCCCAGGTTTGATTCCCTTCCTGGGAGAAATATTTGTATGGCCTACTTTTATTTCTTTTGTGAGCTTGGGTGTCATTTATGGCTGTCTATGTACGTAACCATGGCACCCGCGATACAGGGTACCCTTGTGCGGGTTTATGAGTGTGTGAAAAAAAATCTGATATAAGATTGTTATAATCCTTCCATCCTACATAAAATAAATAAATATAAATTCGCTGACGTTGGCCAGAAGTGCCTAAAAACCATCTGTAGCGCTCATCGGCAACCCTCGCGTAGACAAATGACCGGGCGCTGCTCCGCATCAATCTACTTATTACCGACCTCCGAGTAAATCATTTATTGTGCGATCCAAATCTCGCTATTTACTCAACGAGGGGTCACGGGGCTCATCAGTCAGCCAATGGTCGCCTTTTGTCGGCTAATGCAGCCTTTTTATTTCCTTCAAAGAGTTGATGTTTTAACACCTAAAGCTGACAATGATATCGACAGGTGGAAGGAAAAAGGGACACAGCGACACGTAGTTAACACGCTTATTGCACTACCCAAATTCAAAGATACCCTAATTTTAAATAAGGGAAGTGTAATAAGAATTAGGGGGTCCCTAATGTGGGCGACTTGTCTAGAGTCTACCCTTGACGCAGCACGCTTAATCAGATAGCGTGGCATCACTGTACATTTATTCAAATATTCTGTACGTCCGCAAAAATATACTTAGAAGATATTAATAATATTAACCTTAGAACTAAGTCCAAACTCATGGTACCACGATTTCTTTAAAATAAGGTAAACGATTCTGTTATACATGTGTTTAAAACTTACATTAAAAGCATTTTAATTGAAAATTCACTACAAAATTGTAGATTATTTATTATTAAAGGTGACATAAGTCTAGATTCCACACAAATTTGATTCAAAGTGGAAAAAAAAACAATCCCTAGAGTGTCTTGCTCGCTCTTCCCAAGGAAGTCAACGCAGGGAACGAGAAGCAGCTTAAAAAATGACGTTTACTAGGTACATTTAATTTACTTACTTCTCACTATCGGAAAACATTGCCTGTCTAACTCGACACAGGAGATCGATACCTAGCAGTGAGGCATACGACTTGGTGATGACATTTGTTTTATATTGATGTGTACACCTGTGCCAAGACAGTTCTAATTGTTTTATCTATCCACTTATCTTTGGAAGTCATGTAAGTATAGAAGAATTGTAACGATGACATCATTGACCTAGATGACATAGTCAATTTCTATGTCTATTGTTTAGGTTGGAATTTGAAGTACGATAATCTCAGTACAGAGTACTAAAAAAAACCGCTCATTCATCCCCTAGTTTGCCACCCTTAGGGATGGAATGTTTTCTTCAAATTTAAATGGGACCACTACTGAGATATCCTCTTTCCAACAAAAAATATTCGTCAAAATCGGTTAACAAATCGTTATCTAGTTATCGCGTAACATACATACAAAAAAAAAGTACAGTCGAATTGTTCTCCTCCTCTTTTTTTTTGAAGTCGGTTAAAAGGTTGTAATCTCCAGATTACATCGTTGGACGCGTCGTGTAGCGAAATAAAAAAAAAGTTGTGAATTATATTTGTAATTAAAAAATTGATTCCAAATTCAATTTAAACACAATCAATTCTTATTTTGAAATACTCAGCATCCAGCTATTTATTCAAATTTTCGGTTAGATGGAAACCGAAGTAGAAACAATCGATTGCACAGAAGACGCAATTACGACGCTAATCTTGCTATGCAAAAGTCCAAACTATAAATAACTAATAAACCAGTAATTACAAACGATACATGCATTCTCAACAATGGCATTCGGCAGTCGTAAATTAATAACAGGAATATTTACGAGTCCACAACACAACTATAATTAAACAAAAAACAATGGAATTATATCAGAGGGCACCATAAAAATGATAAACAGCCTGTAAATCAAAACTATCCATCTCGAATGAGGCCCATTACGTAAATCTGGAATGCCTCCCTGTAGTGATGGGGGACAGTTGAAAGAAACGACGTGAATAAACAACTTCTATTATAATTATCATCGTCAACTCCTTATACGTCCAAATGTTGGGTTATTTAGGCCATAGCCACTGACACTTCCCAAGTTTCCGAAGGGTTGTGAAGCGTCTTCGATATGCAGATTTTGTCACGATGCTTTCTTTCACCATCAGCGAGAGGTGTTGTTACTAAACATTCACAAAAAAGCACATAACTTAGAAATGAAAGTCACAGATAGGTATAAAGGATCTATTTATTCTTCCATTCAGGACCCAAGTACTATCAAATATTTTTGAATTAAAAATTACGCCAAAATCCTAAAAAAATAAAATATAATTTTAAATTGTATCACTCAAAATTATCGTTCGAACCTATAAACTGGCAACACAATAATTGCACATGGCAATGTCTATGCTTCAAATGGTAGATATCCAGCTATCGGAATTATTTAACAAATAAATCTAATCGTCTTCTTAATATCAAGTAAGTCGTTTATAATTTATTACTTATGAATTACGAGTCAAATTTTATATTATTACAATATCTAATAAGGTTGGCTAAATGACTATGTCCCGAGCTGTTAAACCATTTAAATGTCACTTAATGACACGGTCGACACGTCAATGTCAAATACATTTTCTATTCCTGTATTTCTTTTGATTCGCATCTCTTTTTTAATATATTTCGTCACTGACTTCTAGCTATTCTTTACGGACATTCTCTCGATCGAGCCCGATTATTAGGTACAATGAAAGCTGTCAAATCACGACAATGTACGTTTCGTCGAACGCAGTATCATTTATTCGTATAATTGCAGAATTACATTTTTCAGCAATTTGTATTCTAATTAAAAAGATGGATACTTTTCATGTAATGGATACTTTTTTAAATAATTTGAATCCTTTCGCTTTAATTAGCATTGTAAACTGATGTATCTTTGGGATCAGATTCATACCTCACTTGATTTGTAGAATGTTTTTCTGTTCTGTTTTTATTTCATTAACAATGGCATACATACAATTGTCAACGTTGAATCGGTGGCGCTTTAATGGTTGAACCCCCTTTGCCAGTGCACCTGTGTGTCAAACTTTATGTCTGTTTGTGGTCTCAAACTCAGCTTGACTCAGCTTGACTGATCTTATAGCTGTTTTTTTTTATTTGAAGGCTAAACATTTTAATATTAAAATTTTGTCCCTTTCTAGGCTTTGCTCTCGAGCAGGCGTGCAACTAACACAGTCTCCACAATAGTTGTTGGCATACAGATGGTGAATGTATTGATTGACTTTTTGAACCACACTGTTTTGCATTTATTTATAAAATAATTATTTGAGTTTTATGACATTCACATTTAAAAAAAAACGGACGCAATAAATGACAAAGCATATTACCCACGTTATTACTAATATGATTTTTTTAAATTAAAGAATATGTAAGTACGCATTCGACCTCTATCTATCAGATGGAAAATGACTATGAGATCGGCGATCGAGAATGTACCCTTATAATGCCCATTCATTCTTGCCTTGAAACATCCAAGCTACAGCGTTTAGGGGACAACAAAGCGTAATATAAACACAGACGGTACAATGTTACTAATAGTCTTATTCATATGAATAAGAATAATATATATATATATATATATATAAAAGTCACTTTTAAATGACAGTGTCTAGTGTAGTTCGTGTGGTTGAAAAGCGCTGCTGGCATTGTTTAAGGATGTCCTGTTGATTGTAATGTAGCCTGGAGAGTGTAATAACCTTCGCAGCATCCTTGCTTAGCGAGTTTAAAATTCAAAAGAACTGGTGGAAATAAATACGGGTTAAAAAAAAAGTTTTGTGATCTTTAAAATGTTTATCGCTTAAGAGATTTTTGGTAACTGGTGAACAGATCAAAAATTCGACGAGAAGACGTGCGAGCAGGGAGTGGCGATGGTACGAAACAAAATCAGAATGGCGAGGCAAAGGAATTAAAGAACGATTCAAAATTTAAATACAAGTGACCAGGAACCGGAGAAAAGGCGACAAAAAAGGTGGAATGACGATGTAAGGAGGTCACATCGTCACATGGTTAAATGCACTGGTACTATAAATTACACAATAATTCAAAAACTCGTCAAAATTCACTATGACAATTAGTCAAAATTCACATCCCTATAAACCCCCCCTTTCCTCCGAACGGAGTTGCGGTATCCATTAATTTGACGATATAAAACAAAACGTCATTTTAATTAGTCGCCATTATTAAATGTACAGTGACAGACAGCGGTGGGTGGGAGGCGTTTATCTTGTTAAAATAAGGGATGTTGGGGATATACGCGCTTTTAAAACGCTGCGGGAACGAATTTGGTACTAGAGTACCTTTATGCAGGCAACACACTGCAAAGCTCTGTCAAAAAAGATATTAAATCATGGAATATCTAAGTACCGTCTAAACAAAAGAATTATACTGTAGGAGTTGATAGCTAAACAAGTTTCTCGGTCTGCAAACTACATGTGCATGTATGTAAATAAGGTGACATATACTATAACATATATGGTGTTTATAGAGTTAGTATTATAATTAAGAAAAAAACTTTAGATTGTCTTCAAATTCTGAGTCCATATTTCTTGTGTTTCTTTCCATATGCATTATGAAAATAGGTTTAAGTTCCACTGGGTTTATCTAATATATATTATTCCTATATACAAACAGGCCTACTTTCATAAATGTGCGTTTCTATCGATTTTCCAGAGCTCAAATTCGCAAAACATTCCCTTGTGTTTCTTTACCTGCAACGAGCTCGTTCAAGGGTTTGACTGATGAGTTTCTGTCAATTTACTCACACCATTCTTTCACTTAGTACCGTATACATTGCTGGATCTGCTCCGAGTTTTATTGAAGAACGTACTTTAGAACAATAACAACAAACCTCTCGCTAAAGTCATAGTCAAGAATTGGCTGGTGATAGGTTAATGTTACACAAACGAATGATGCTCATAATGAAACCTGGAGATCTTGGGAAAGCTACCTCCTGGTCTTAAGTTAGCAGCTCATGCCTGCTAGCTGGTGACATTCATTGTAAAACAAAGCAGACATATAGTAACTTCCGAAAATAAGTACATGTAAAAGATTCTTCATTAAGTACTTTCACACTTCTTTTACTCGTCTTCCACAACACCAGTATTCGAGAACATTCTTTTAAATCGAATTCAAAAAAGGAACGTAACGATGACGTTTTTAACAGAACAAATTCTATCTTTAAGTAACCAGCAATGTATAGAATAGCAAGCGATGTGATAGTCAAAACGGTGACGTTGGCAAGCGATGAATGATGTCATTATAGTGATTAAGGCGAGGTCTCGTCGGAGTTAAGACGTCGCTGAGTGATTCTAGAGGGATTTCAGGTTTTATGGCTGCGTAATTAACGTTCGTGGTTCTATGACACATGTTGATGGGCAGATACCTACATTTAAACCGGAGTGTGTTACAATTGTTGGGTTCAAAACAACAATTCGGTCATTTCGCACCTTTGGTGTGATAACGTAATATCTGCAAAATTACAACTTTTCAGGACAGAGGTTTTATTAGTCCATACCGATTTTCTAAAATTTGATATTGATAATTTGCCATACAGCCACAATCAATTACCTAGTCTAAAAATATTAAATACCTTGTACTATGAGTACCAGAGGAACGAGATTCACTCCAAGGCTACCTAGAATACCCAGACAAGAAATTAGTCCTACTTGGAATCTAACCCGGGACAACATCGACCAGCGTGCAAAAGGGGTAAAGCGGCATATATATAAACCATTCGTTCTGCGTACTTTTACGTATTTTATGTTCTCGGGTTTCTCTCAGAGACAAGTTTAAGGAGACTGGTATCATGACTTTGCCATCACAGTACATTTACTCAAATATTTCGTATGCCCGTAAAAACATACATAATTTCATCAAGAAAGAAGATATTATCCTTCCAACTAAGAATATTAACCTTCGAATTAAGTCCAAACTCATGGTACCACGATTTCGATTCTTTTTATGAGAATCTGTATACGTTTTTACAATAAGATTCTGGAGCATATGTATATTAGTTGAAAAGTCTTAATACGAAATTAAAGAGTATATGTGCTTGTTGCGAACGCAACAATTTTTGTAATTTTAACGTAATTTCCAAAGCAGTAACAAAACGCTGCTCGTCAAGGGCACATTACGTGGGCCTATTTTGAACCAATCGAGTAACACAACATATGTCTTTTTCATCCCTAGCACATTTATAACGAATTTTGTACGTAACTAAAAAGGTCAAAAGGACCGTTCACTTTTAAAACTTACCTTTTGTACCCCTTCAGAAACTATCACTGTATCGATTTAACGGCACTACTCTTGTAACTAACCAGTCACCTATTTTAAAATATAACACAGTTAACTAAAATCGTCTTTGATTTTACGAGTCGTCCAGCTCCTGATCGTCATCTACTTTGGGTCTGGCGGCTCCAGTGCTAGATATGATGTATGGAAAGACAACATGAGTCTAGATTCCACACAATTATAATTCAAAGTGTACCCATTAAGTTTATTTGAAAAAGAGCAATCCCTTGAGTTTATTGCTCGTTCTTCTCTCGGAGGTCAGCGCAGTGAACGAGCAGTAGCTTAAAAAATTACATTTTGAAGTGTAAGACTTTTACTTATGGAATAAACGATTATTTGACTTTCGACTTTGACAAAGGCCATCGAGGTCAACTAAAATTGGAATGATTTTTTAATATTCTTTCTTGACATTTACTACTAGTTACAGATGTTTTAACATGTCTGCATAGGTCAATTTTGTAACAAAGCCATATACTATGGGTTATCAATAACACAATATAAAAGAATAAAGAAAAAAAATACTTACGGAGATTACATCGTACATGTCGTAGTGGTTGTAATTTAAAATTTGGCTACAATGAATTTTTTACGTCACAGTATAATGTACATTTGTAAGATGCACATTTTTGTTCACGACATTTTGTAAGCTCGCAGGATGGAGGTGGCTAAGGCAGTGATTATATTAATAATGCATAAGGTTCCTTCCTGATTAGATCCCGCTTTTCATTTAACTTCAATTGTCTAATAGTTGCACTTCACATGGCTATTTGTGTATTTGGCAAACAATTACCATGTGTAGATAGCACGTGTGACAAGGTATTCGACAAATACAGCAAACAGCAAACCGCGTTACCACGCGCTGGTCGGTTTTAGGGACGTTCCCTATCAACCTCTTAGCTATACGGGAAGGGCACCATAACCTGTGCTCGCCAAGCCGCACAGGGCCCTTATCAGTCAGATTTTTTTGTATAAAAATGTAAGTGTGCATTTGACCTCTATCTCACCTGATGGAAAGTGATAATGATGTCGACGATGAAGCATGCACACCTAAATAATGCCTATTCATTCTCGCCTTGAAAAGGCCCAAGTTATAACATTCAGGGAACAAGTCTGCAAGCAGGGAATTCCGCTCCGTGGCCGTTCGCCATATAAATGTAAAAGCTTGAAATATCCACAACATACGGGTGGAACCCAAGCCTACGTCTAGTCCCCCGGGCCAAACCCAGATCAGCCCGTTTGCACGGACTTCAACCGGCTCTCAAATGGCTTGTGCTTTGGATAAGCTGCCCCGGGTGCACGTGCAGCGCCCTCCCTATTGTCCAAGTAGGTACCAAAGCTGTGGGCACGCTCACTTCCCGTTGCACAGCCATTGACTGTAAAGTGCACTAACAAATCCTCACTTTGGTGGTGAAGCTGTAGGTAACTAATTGAAAAAATTCACACTGAGCCATGACCTACTTCAGTTGCTAGTTTGGTGTCGTTGTTAGTTAGGTAATAGCGGTTTGTTGTGTATTTGTGTCATTTTCTTTTTAGTTTATTTTGTTTTCAGTTTTTTTTTTATTTCTGTTTTCTTTTTTGTTTTATATTGTTGGATAATATTGCCTTTTAACGTATTTATTTATCTCCACAAATATAACAACTACGAAACTAAGAGTTCGTCCAGAGTAGTACTGCCACCTTACGTATTTCTGCCGTCAAGCATTACTGTGTTCCTGTTTTGAAGGGTAAGAGGTGCTGCTGTAATTTCAGGCACATGGGACTAGTCATCATATGTTCCAGGGTGACGGGCACAGTGGCATTGCCCCTCAGATCTTTGCGATTTAAAGCTCTGGGTGGCAACTGTTATGGACAGGCGCGTAGCTTACCATCAGGCGCACGACTTGTTCATCCCATCACTAGATATTATACTTTTAAAAAAACTAAAAAATTTAAATGTGTGAAAAAAAAACGTGTTTGTGTGAGTGTGTGTATTTTGACTAGATTTTAACGTTTTTAAAGCAATAGATTTTTTTATGATATTATGTGACAGGGCGAATAATTCGTGCGTCAGCGAGACGCCTGTCCATGTCAGTAACAGTGCCACTCCAAATATTTAAATTCCCAAGATCCCGTCACGCTATTCACCAGCACCCTTACCAAAACGTAGTAATGCACGCATTACTGCTTATCGGCAGAAGTAGATAAGGTAAATGTACCCTATCTCAAACAAAGGTATTCATTCCACAGAACTACAAACACCGTGACCAGAACCAATTTAGGAAATTCCGTTTCTCAAATTGTTCATACCGGTTACATCTTTGCAATTTAAAGCTCTGAGTGGCACTGCCACTGTTATGCACAGGAGTGTCGCTTACCACCAGGCGCACGACATGTTCGTCCCGTCACTTTATATCGTAAAAAATTCAATACAGTTACTTTTTACACTTCCAGTACTTTAGTTAATATAGAAGCACACTACATAATTAGTACCTAGGCTCTTTTTGCTGTTCACTAAAATGGTCTCAAGTTTTTAATATTGTGTAATAGGTCAGTTTGCTTCCAGAGCGAACGAAAATACGTTGACAACATAATAAAATTGTAAAGCGAAAAATATACACCGCTCGCAGCACATAGCCCCGCACTAGGGAAACCCTGTGTCGCGGGTGCCATGGACATACACATAGGCAACCACAAATTACACCCCTCACGAGAGAAATAAATGTAGGCCATAGAAATATTTCTCCCGGCCCGGGAATCGAACCTGGGACCTCTACGTGGCAGTCCGGAATGGTAATCCTTCGACCACAGAGGCAGTTCAAAATATGAAAGTGTAATTATGTCACACTCACATGACAAAAATCTTTTTTTTTAATATTTTTTTTAAGTTAATCAAGCACGCTTCGTTAAAAAAAATTTAAACTTTAACCGACTTCAAAAAAGGAAGAGATTCTCAATTTGACTCTATTTTTTTTGTATGTTACGCGATAACTCAACTAAATCTGTGAACCGATTTTGATGATTCTTTTTTTATTAGAAAGAGGGTACCTCAGACGAGGTCCCATTTAAATTTGAAAAAATCCCACCTCCAAAGGTGGCAAACTAGGGGATGAATGACTTTTGACGTCGGTTTTTAATACTCTGCACTGAGATAAACGAAAAAATAAACAATTTTTTTTTTCAAAGTGATGGGTGAATATAGTTGCGTGTTACAGGCATCGTGTGGATCTAGGATACTACAGTACGAAATCCGATAGGGACACTGTGTCTCTAGAATACGTAATGGACTAAACATACATATTTGTATGAGTTTGTGTGCGATATCAACCTCTCTACCACTGTGATAAGGTTTTCCATTTAGCATGATTGGACGTAAATTATAATTTTTCGGGAAAGTTGTAGTTTGTCCGTTTGTATTGTAGACGAAGTGTCGTTAGTGATTTTCTATCTTACAATATTTAAATTGGGAAAGTAATAAATAAAATACCGTTTGTAAAGTATGTAACATATATATTTCTTTGAGCTTTTAATTGCATTTTGAAATACAACATAAAATATTAAATAAGATTATTAAATTTGGTAAAATCAATATTTTAACACCATTTTTTTTTTAATTTTTCAAGAATGAGCAAAAATTTTCTCGTCAGAGCTGGGCGTATACATAATATTTGTCGTATGTTTTTCATTATAGTTAAAATGATAGTTATTGATTTAAAATTTTGATTTTTTATTAGCATTAATACATGTATTCTTAGTACACTGGCCGAGGACATTACAAAACGGTTAGTAACTCCAGAAAAAACTTTGTTAAATTTGAAGTAAGTTTAAACACATGTATTTTTAAAACTATAGGGTGGATTATGTTCGTGAAGTTCAGCTAAACCTTTTTTGTAAAATCCTGAATGTTACAAGGACAAAATTAATATTAAAATTTAGTTTTACAAAACGTATACCTTCGGTCGTATGAAAGAGCAGTTTTAATGTATAACAAAAGATGTGTACACATTAAAACTGTAAAATATAGTTACTCCATACAAATAGCGCACGCGCACTATAATAATGTGAAGCGCGAGTGCATCGCGAATTAAGCGAATATGTGCGTCCGTACACGGCACGCGGTGGGCGCGCACATATACAAGCCGCCCTGCTGTTTGTATGAAGTTACCATACCATTCTTAATAAACTATGGTATAGTGTACAAAAATATAGGCACATATACATATATCCGTATACAGTGAACCAAATGTACTAAGAATATACATTACGAAATTGTTGATATCGTCTGAAACTTACTTATTAAACAGTTTACAATATTTTTATTAAATATAAAAGGGGTTTTCACTCGCAAGTACCGTATATACATCGTCGTATATCTGATGTTGCAAATGGAAGATATTTCATTCAAATCTTGAAGTCCTAAACGTATACGAATGTAGTCGATCCTTTTCAAAGAAAAAATGTATAACGTATCACTTTATTTAAATACACGGTTGACCTCCAACCTATAGCGCTGAATGGTATACAAGGTTTCACAGACGTTATGTCTCCTAATATTAATGTACTTATTACTAAATAATAAATAGCATCCTCAGAGAGGAGAGCGTACCTAGAGCGAATTTACACTAAGGAGATTGTATAATATTGCATTTAAATCCAACTGTATGTACAAGAACTGATTCAATGAGATTGGATCTCCGAGATTACAGGCGACGGATCTTTATGTCACGAGAAAACAAGAAGAATACATTCAAAATATACATAGAAATAAACTAAGAAACCAAATTAACCCTAACTCTGATTTACACAAAACAAGATTAAGTAACACAAATGATATTGCAACGAATTCCACGGGTACTGCGGGCGACCCGACCGAGTCGCGTGCTCGACGCCAATCACATACGAGCGAGCGTAGATTATTAGCAAAAAATATACATTTACAAGAGATCGAATCGAACATTTTATGACTTAATGTGACTTATATTTACAATTATCGAAATGGAATTACAATGTAGTGTGGAAGATAAGCCACGGCCGCGCGCCGCACAACAACCAATCAACTTCACCTAAAGGCAATATTTTGAAAATATTCTCTTACTTCTAACGAACGTAAAACGTTTGGCGTATACTTAAGTCGCTAGTCGTTAATTACACTAACCGAACTATGCGGTGAACTCTAACAATAATTACCTAAATAATTAAATTGGCAAAGAGTTTCGAAATACTTAACGTCGCGTGCGCGACCTAACCCTAGCAAGGTTTAATGTAGCAGGATATGGTATCATCACAACTGATGGCCTCACCGACCCTATGTACAGTCTACACGTATTTGCTGGAGAGCTGCTTCGCAAGTTCGGTGTACTTGAGGAACTTGGAGTGCGGGCTCTCGTCGAAGGACTGCGAAGGGCTCCGGGGGTCCTGAGGGGACGCTGCGTTTGAACCACCGCTCTTGTGAGTGCCCGGGGAGGCAGCCGGCGGCGGCGCCTTCATCGGAACCGGATCCGGCAGCGCACCGTCCTTAACGAAATGCATCTTTGACAAATGATGTCTATAGGCGCCCTTAGATATGAACGGAGTATCGCAAAGTGCACACTTCATAATAGAGTCAGTGACGACGGCATCGTTACAAGCCCAGCTGAAAGTTAAAATGCTCGGGGGACCGGCGGGTGAAGGGGCCGGGGCGGGAGCGCGGGATGGATTCGTCTCAGTTTTATCGCAAAGTTTCTGCAAAGCAGCTAAAGGGTGACTACCAGCGCGACGCGAAGAACTAGGCTCACCGGAAGAGCCACCACCGGCCAAATTATCGAACATGGAGGATAGTGCACCTAAGCTCGAAGTAGGCTTCCTATCAGCGACGGGCGTGTGGCCGGAACGGTCGCTAGCGGGGCTACGTGGACTAGCAGCGGGGCTTGGACCTTCACTCTCACGTTTAGGAACGGCTGGCTTAGTGTCTTCCTCGGCAGTACTGTTTGGTCGATGAGGTTCATCCTCTTCATCTACTTCAGTTTTGACCCTTACAGGCTGACTACTCAAATCTACCCCATTCTCGCGATCATCGTCTTCGGGAGCTTCTTTCTTTATCCGCACTTCAGTGTGACGGTCATCAGAAGCAGGCGTATGGGAGCCACGCGTATCGGGAGTGGTTCGCGGAGTCATGTGATACGAGTCTAACTTCCTATCGGGAGTTAAAGATTCAACTCTACTTCCTCCCCTTTCAGACATTGAGCTAGATTCGCTACCGCTACGTTCACGGCGACCATACCCCTGCTGCTGATGATACCGTAACATGCTCATGGTTTGAGGGTCTACTAATGGCTTAGTATAGTCTACACTCTCGTCTATGCCTAACCGCTTCAAAATGCTAGAACCGAGCGGAGCGTGAGATGCTCCACCTGGCATGCCTGCTACAGGGTGACGTGACCTAGTATCAAAACTTTTTTCAATCAACTGCTCTATAGCGTTGAGAACGGAAGGTGACGAACTCTTAGCATCGTTACTCGCATTGGGATCTTTGGAACTCGGTGATGAATCATTCACGGAGGAAGGCGAGCGATGGGCCGAGCCGGGTGAAGGCAGTTCCTCGTTGATACTTTTACGACCGTCCCGGCTAGTAGGAGTGACATGCCCAGGTACTTCAGGAGGAATAATGTTATTTGAAAGAAGAGCGCTCTTCAAAAAATTCCTTTGGCTATTCGACATAGGCCCGCCTATGCATTGACGTATGTGCTCAACGAATACTGCAGTCTCTATTTTGTCCCCGCATTTCTCGCAAGTGATCCGACTACCAGCACCGAAGTCCCTAATCGGTTTCCCCATGGGAACCCCATTACCTTCGCCGTTTTTGAACTCGTGCTGTGCTCTCTCTAGTTCGAGTAATTTCCTAACCGGTAAAGATTTCTTTCTTTTTTCGCGAGTTGGACGTCTCCTACCACCGCTTTCCGTAATGGATCTCATAATATGTTCTTTGTAATGGGAATTTTTAACCATATGATTACTCAACTCTTTCAAGGAACTAAATGCTTGGTCACAAACCTTACAAGTTAGAACTGCGCTGACATGACTGCTTGTGCCGGTCGTGGGTGGCGCAGAGTTAGTAGCACCTGGAGTACTAGAATTAGAGCCCTTAGTTTCATCGGCGGTTTTCCACGAAATGATCTGCTCTTGTGATATAATATTCGTATAATGCTGAGTTCGCTGCATGTGGCTAGTCATCTCAGCGAGAGATCGGAAGCTTTCAGCGCACCACATACATTTCAGTATTTGCCTAGTCTGTTCTGCGCCTTTACCTAACCAGACATCCTGCCCACGAACTAACTTCCGAGGGATTGGCATATTCTCCTTAATTAGCATATTAAGATCGCTCTGGTGAGGTTTCGAGGAGCTACTAGAGGATGAAGAATTATGTGATGGAGTTGATGGCGAACTAGAAGGCGGCTGAAGAGAAGGTGGTATTGGAGCTCCTGTTACTGGAGGTACAGGTACATTGACTCCACAGTGTTTAGCTTCTTTCATGTGTACAGTCAAATCAGCAAGAGAATTAAAGCTTTTCTTGCACCAAACGCATTTCAATACATCTTTTGTTTGGTCGGCGCCTTTGTTGAGCCAGTGTGATTGCCAAGCCGAGTGGCGAGCTGCTGCGTTTGGAGCGAGACCTGCGCCTAACGCTGCACTTTGTACGGAACGGAAAAGTTCTTCACCGCCCAATCGACTTAATTCGCTCATTTTCTCGAGCGCCTTTGTAGCATCGCTTGGAGTAGGGCCACCATGTTTAAGCTTTCCGTTCCAATCGGAAGGAACGGCATTTTTTGGAGATAAACTAGCTGCTACAGCGGCTGCGAAATATGGCAAGTGTGGTGCAACAGGATTAGTCCAAGGTGATGGCGAAGGTTTAAAATCTGAAGACCTTGAACTCTTTCTACTCGGAACCGGAGACGGTGAATCTTCCGGTCCTCTTTTTCTCGTACCAACTGAAAGATCGAGGGGGCCATTTTCATTCTTACTTAGATTAACGGCATCGTCGACATCCTCGTCGTCATGTGGAGAGTCGCTGCGTTTTGTGCTGAAGTCTAGTACGGCGTCCGCTCGTTCGGAGTCAGTCATGTCTTCCTGGCAGGACATGAGGAGTCGTTGTTGCGCGGCAGCAGCTGCGGCGGCACCGAGGTAAGCTGCCACGGCTGCAGAGTGCGGAGGCAACAAAGCGGCGGGCAGGGCAGCGGGGAGGGCGGCCGTCAGCGCTGCAGGGAGGGGCAGCGCCGGCCCGCTGCGGCCCGAGTACACCGAGTCATTGGAAGGACAGCGCGGCGCACCCGACGACTCCCGTGACAGACATCTCGGGCTCTCCCTGGGGACGAACAAACTCAGCGTTAGACAGAACTAATTGACTTATGACAAAAAGTCACCTGTCTCACTCCGGCCCGGGCGCTACGTAAACCGGTTACCGGCATTTGAATATTGGGCGTAAACAAACTTCGATTGAAAACTTTTTATTTATTTTGACAATCAATAATATCGTTGTCGTAAATAATGGACATGGCGTACTGCTAATTGGGTACAGCCAATGTTTTGTATAATTCATATATTTTATTTTGGTTGATTATTTTGTATAACGATTTTGTGGTAAAAAATCAATGGGTATAGTTTGAATATATTTTCACAAAACTTAATTATAGTGTATTATAAAGGTGTTTGTTTGTTCGTAGTTAAATATTGAATTTGTTCATCGGGATTAATAAGTTAATAACAATAGCAAAATACGAATGCGAACTGAACCTATAGGGTTGTCATCAATAAAGACATTATCACACAATTAATCAATAACCTAATTCCGATCAATAAAGTTCAAATGCTTTAAATATTTCACAAATTCCCGGACACTTTATTGTAATCGCTGATTAATTACAACAATATCTGTGTGTCAGTCTATGTGGGTGAAATTTTTTTATCAATATTTATGAGATCATAAATTTAATTGACACCGTTTTCATGTTAAAATACATAAACGAGGCAAATAAAAAGAGAAATAAAGATTAAATACAAATAAATAGGTAAATACCTAGTTAGAAATGCGTCTGGCAAAGTTTTTAGGATATATTTTGAGTTAGAAAATACATACGAAACTACCAACTAACTTTCTGTTGAAGTTTCCTTCCGTCGTTTTCGTGATCAATTTACAAAAATGTTGATCTTATAAAGTGTAAAAGAGGTTCAAATACAGTATCTTATACGATGAGAACAACTATATAGAACTATCAGGTATTATCCTAAATTTATAGAAAACCACATGAATTGAAACCATCACTGTAAAATAAAGACGAAAAACGAAACTGATAAAGAATTCTAGTCACGAACTTGAAGACTTTTACAGACAACCTACTGGATAGACGTCTGAAGTTAGTAAAGTCGACAAAAATTACAAATAAAGTGTTGAATTGAACACAAAGGTAATTGAACAGCCAATAGAAAATAAATCAATAGAAAACGTAATAACTGTCTCAAAGACAATGTAACACTTGAACAAATCAGACACATACCTCATATGGTCGGGTTCGACGATCATTTTGGACGCAATCTTTTCAAAGTATCCGAAAAGCAGCGCCTCGAAAGAACCGTGGATCCATCAAATAACACTTGTAGCAAGAAACACAATTTAACAATACAACTGGAGACTTCCCAAAAAACAGTTGAAAATGTAAACACGTCGCGAAAGACGCGCCGCGAGGCTGGCGGTCGAGAGGGAAGTGCGCGGTGCCTGCGGCGGCGGCGGCGGTCCCGCGTGGAATGAGACGCGACGTGATTTACGACCCGCCTGCAGCGCCCCCGCCCCGCTCGCCTCCCGTGAGAAAGAGACAGGTGCTGCGCTAACAGACGCAGAAACGAGAAAGAACGAGACGGCTGTCTGTAAACTACTTCGAGGGGTGGTGCGCTGCGTAATGCAAGCGTGCGTGCGATGCGCGAGGTGGACGTGCAGTGACGGGCGATCGTTTTGATGACAGCCGCCTGACAGCGCAAGCTACTCTGCAGAGCTGACTCACCGTTGTAACGCCAATGAAAGATGTTCAAAAAAGCCTTGAGGACCAATCGTCGTTACATCTTTTTAACTAGTCTATTTACGATGGAATTCGATTTGCGCTAACTGAGCGATGTGTTTACACATGTCGTAGGCACTATTGGTCCGAAATGGAAGTCTCGAGGGCTTATTGAAGATTACCCGGACGGGGTTGACGGCGTTGACAAGGAAATGGCGCGTTAACAAAACGCCGAGACGAGTCCTTTTAACAACACAGGGACAGACAGGGGACGCGGATGGATTTACGTGTATCATGAACAGATTTCCTTGCTTTGACAAAGGAAAATAATCTTGGGTTTATTTATTTTCACTGGGGAAAGGTAGGATAAACTTCTCGAACGACAATATGTGTCACATGGCAGAAAATGCGGGTAAGAATCCGATAAGAAAGATAACGAAACGCTTTCATTGCCAGGACATCGTCTAAATGTACAAAAGACAAAAGCCGACAGCTGAATTTAAATCGTTCTCAATTAGTTCAGAAAAAACAAGGCACATTAAATTGCGATTCCAAAAATCACCTACTTAGCATTAAGACGCTATTAGCAATTCAAAAACCAAATTTCATCTATTATTTCCATTTATACTGTAGCTATGGTGATTTGACAAAAATATGACCCACAAGTGCACGTTTACAAAACTAACTTTTTAGAAACTTCCAACAAAATCGCCAGCTGTTTATGGCTTCCTATAAGCATTAGTCGGGTGCGGGTCAATCAATCACTTGTGTTTATGTGACAGGTATTGTGCTCTCTTTCCCCCACACTACATGCACGCGATCGGAAATAACCCGACTTGGGTGTTGTGTCATAGCCAAAAAACGTTCCGCACTTATATTTTTCTATCCACGCAGATTGTATGTTAAGTATAAGGTTTCTTTTTAAACAGTACTTCGAGCGCTCAACTCAAAAAAGCAGTGAGGGATTTTAAGTTTTGAACATTGATCTGGTGGTGTAGTATGAGTGACACTTGAAACAGTGATTTTCATAAAAGACACAAGGGTTTCTGATCAGCAGACTCTGCAAATATTTTTCAGTCATTGTTACCTATTTGAACAAATTAGCAGTTTTCAGAATATGGGTACACACTGGTTTAGGCTAGGCAGTAAAATAAGTATGATAGATCTGTCGCATGCAGAGGGAATTGCGGGGAAAGACGATCACGAAGTGGAAGCCCCAGAATCCAAATCGGAGACGCGGCAGATCTCGCTAGCGATATCGGGATGATTTTAATTCCTTTTCAATGGACCGATCTGATTCAGCCCAAAACCGGAAAACAAGGGGCTCTTCTCGCCTAGTACTAAGCCATAATACACGTATAATAATGGATTAACGACATATACTAGCAAATGCAATCGTATTAGACCTAAATTTTAATTCTCATATTTAAAAATTAATTAACAATGACATATTCTTTTCATAACTATGCCAAGGTAATAATTATTATATCTTGCATTGATTACCTATGAGGTTTAACGGCAAATTCTGTGTAAAATCGACAACGCTTAGCAATATTATTCATCTATCTACAAACATATTCAAATAATTTGAAATTTTGCTGGCATAAAAAATACTTATATATATTTTTTTAGGGAGCAGCTTAAAAGTATATCTTTTATGGTACTACAAAAGCACGATAAACGTTAAACGTCTTATTGTACGGAATATATCACCACTAGAAACCCTAATAAGTCTACCACTGACTATGTAGAGCCGAACGAATTGATATCCTCAAGACATATAACATTTTGATAAACATGATAAAAAACAAAGTACTATTGTAAAGGCAAACTCAGATCCAAAATCTAAACAATAGACCCTCAGGATGGAAAGCTCTGCAGAGAATGTTCTATGATTGATGACGTCTCCTCACAGCACCTAATTGACAGTGATGGAACAGCGCACGGACAAACACTAATATTTCACATTATTTACCTTTACAAACCTTAAACTCAACACTTGAAGGTTGAAGATCCCACAAATAAAACCAGAAAAGACACGACAGAACTCGCACCGGACGTAGATAAACTTTTTTGGAGAAACAGATTTTATGCCATGTCCAATTAATTAGGACGTTGAATTAACGCGCAACTGCGTAGAATTTGAAGACAAAGCTATGAATGTAGCATGTGAATAAATAAAGAAAAACAATGTTACAAATTTTAAATTTTTGATTTGACAAAGGTAAATTGACCGAGTTTCAATTTAGACAAGCGACTTTTACCTTTAGCGCTTGAATTCTTAAGGAATGATACGATTTTTCCAGATGAAAACATTTGAACAAATATAGAGATATAAATTAAAGACAAGTGAGAAAATGCCAAACTAATAAAATAAAATTAATACCTCAATGGCCTTTTCCAAGACAATGCAGTCGATTAATATGTTTGTAAGTACGTACATACATTAACATAAATTATGAGTGATTGTTAAAGTGAAGATTCATATTAAAGTGAACAAACTTTGACAAAAACATAAGTGATACTTGACGAATTCGATAAGAAAACAGATTACAATGAAGGATAAAAGTCTTTAATAAGAAACCGACTGGTATCAGGTAAATTCGGCATTAAAAAGAGAAAAAAAAAAAAATTTCTACCATCACAAACTACAAAATTGTTGTTTACATACATAAGTACTAGTAGTATTAGCTTTTAGTTTACGTTATGGAAATTATACATGCATTGACTTGATATGATCAAAGCATTCTAGAACCAATAAAGCATTATTGTTTGACGTTACATGACCTATCATAAAGAACACCTCGACAACCAAATAATACAGCACGCATGTCAGACAAGAATCTCAAAAATCATTGTAATAAACAAAATGAGTGAATCAACATTATATTTAGACGATTTTCGGTATTTACAGATTTATATCTTGATGGCTGCCGAATCAAAACTTATCACAAATAATAAATGCCGGATTCTCATTAATTTTCTTGTCAAGGATTTCTGTCTACTTAAAAATAATTAATATGTTGGATTAGCCCCATAATCCCCTTTTATGGACAGGTGATAATTGGTAGTAATCAATAGATCGATGGACGGTTTTGTTAAATGAACAATAAAAAAATTCAGAATAAAAATTTCTATTTTTGCCGACAGATTTTGCCCTTTCGAAAACAAGAGAGATATATCCAATATGTTTTACATCACCATCTTATAACATAAATATATCTGACTATATTATACCATCTCTGATCACTGTGATTTTTAATAATCGTCTGGCAAGTGCTATGTTTGTAACACGATCTCTTTGAACCATTCCAATTGAACAATGGCACCTCCATTTACATTGTCGTCGATATAAATCATTGAGAAATCAATGTGATATTTGGTGCTTTTTTAGTCAGGTATAAAACTTTTTATATCCTTTTTATGTCCGTGTACTTAATAAAATACGACATCTCTTTACTTTCTCTATACATTGTATCGTTATATTGGTCATTTTTCGCCACCCAAGTAACTTTAAACTCGTCGAACATTAATATAAAGTTAAAGGCACTCAGTCATGCAGAACAAAAATTGATGGACCGTCAACTGAGAAATTCCGGATCATTTTTAGTGGCTCTACCTACTACAACTGTCACTATCGAATGTCCATTCATTTCTCTGAAACCTCCAATGACGAAAGACCTTTGACTCATCCCAATCCTCAAACCGCAACTAACTACAATTTCAAAGTCGTGGGTCTTGGAGTTTTGGTTTTGACTGGAAGTTGTGACCGAGGACAGCAGTTGACAACTGATCATAGGAAACAATGGGGTCGTTAAAGTGGACACCGCGGAGTGATGTCCGGACCACCGTCAAGTGGACAATACAACGCGGACGTGTTGAGATCGTGTTGATGCCTTTGTCCGCATTAGGACTTTGAGTTTCGGATTGTTTCCTGATATTTGCCTATTGACTTGGTTTGGTAACTGTGTGACAGGGTAATTTGGAGTCATTCATAGAAACAGTGATAGTAAACTTAAAATTTACGCTAGTGGTATTGAAAAACTACACAAATCAATGTTGACAAATAGCATTTGTCTTCCTTCAGCTGAGGACGGGGCAAAATGGTGCACATTGGGAGAGACCTGTGCACAGCCGTGGACTGCGATAGGCTAATAATGAAAATAACTAATGTTTAAATGAGAAACGAAAGAAAATGAAAATAGGAAAAGTTCCTTGCAGAGAACTTAATCTATGCATTGACAAAAAACCAAGGAGACTGGTACCTTTCAGCATTAGGGTCCTGAATCAGCGTAGCTGGTATACTGTGTTCGATGTCATCACGCTCGTCTGGCGCCGGAGACGCGCGGGATGCGGGGGACGCGGGAGAGTCGCCCCCCTCGCGCTCCCCGCGCTCCAAGCTGCTTCGCTCCTTCACTCCGCCTTCGGGGCTTGTTGCTTCTTCTGTGGACAAAAAAAAACAAAAATTAATACAAACCCTGAAGCTTATAGCTAGATAATGCATTTAAATGTTTGCAGTCTGCTACCTATTAACCTATGCACTGTTCAGAAAGCCTGCTCTTGTCCTTGATACAAAGCTGGGTAACTTTAAATAAACATTAAATCGTTTGAGTACTAATGAGCCTTACTTATTTACTAGCTACTTTGGTCTAAAGAAGGTTTCCTGAACAGTATACAAGTTATTAGGTAGTTGGCTGCAAAGAAAGGTAAAAAGTATTTTGTGTTAAATTACAAAGATAGATTGGACTTTCAGGAAAATATGTTTACAGGGTTTGATTTTAAAATTTTGACACTTTCTTATCAGACACAAATCGATGAGTACGGTAATGTAAAGAAGCCAGCGGTGCATCAAATAAAATTACTGCAAACAAAATCGAAAGCTTACCGAAGACCAATAAGACACCGAAACTGATCGCTTAAAACAAACGAACAAATACATCATGATAGCACCGACAGCTTAAAACCATATCTAGGTTGAATTAAAAACGAAGCGACTGTCGCTTATTGCTATCGTTCAATCATCAATGTAATAAATAAAGTCGATAGACACTGATATTGCCATGATAAAAACAGGAAAATTACCCAAAACGGGGCCAGCGCTGGAAACAAACGTTGCGCAAACATAGATCATGATTAATGATTGATTGATTGCATTTAGTCATCGGTCGGATCAATTATTCAAAGATATCGATTCACATAATTCAACAGGATAAATCGAATGATAAAGGCGGCGGTTTAATCGATAAAAGGAATCGGCTTGATAGACATAAAGTTTTTTGATGATGTGCCGAGGTTAAGCGATCCGTCAATTTGATAAAAATTTTGGAAGTCTTTTTAATATTTTTTTAATCATTTCGCGCGTCTCTTTGTAGCGTAATATGTTTAGGTCAACAATAATCTAATCCTATGACTGATAGTTGGGACCTTCGATGAGTCTTAACCAAATGGACGATACATTATTCGTTCAACTTAAATTTAATTTGGTGTCCTCTTTTCCATTATTGACAACGGCCATCAAAAACAAAAACGTTTTTATAATATCGAATTTAATCTAATCTGGCCAGAGTGAAATCTTCGAACTGTAAAACAAAGCCGAACTTTCGCTTCGATTATGAAGTTATCCCGTTTAAAAAACGGCCGTACTAAAATAAAAGAAATTTTGAAACCCGAGAGCGCGTCCGAAAACCACGGTGGCGTGTGGTCCGCTTATTTCACTGCCCACTGGTTCGAAAACCGCGTTTCTGTTCGCTAATTGATTAAAACGCAGCGTGTCAATCCGGTGACGGCAGAGATGCGCAACATCAGCCAGTCAGGCCCCAGGCGGTGCATTGCGTCCAAAACGCAAACGGATGAACTCGATCAAAGGAACGACCGGTATGTGTTTCTGAAAGCACCCAAAGTCCAATCCGCTTTGCTATTCGTCGCTGTTTGTTGTTCAATTCCCTCCAGCAAGTTATTAGCACGTTATTCTTGATTCAAATGTTAAATTTAAATTGAAAGACAAGAACATGACATGGCTGTTTTCAAAGGTCGAACAAAAGAAACAATAGATTGGTGAAATCATCAAAATTCTCGGTTTAACCGATTTACTTGATAATCGATTGCGATACAGATGACAATTGAGGATGTTAACGAAACGGAAAGACGGTATTAATCGCGATCTTATCGGGTCATTGAAAATGGGTCTGCTGGTTAAGGTGGATGACGCCTTTCACCGGATGTTGTTACGGTTTCTGAATAACGTAAACTAAAAATATCGCATTTGTTAAATCTTGGTAAAATTAACCCTACTAGCTCTTTTAAAATGATCAACATCATTATACACTGCACTACTGGCTACGAACTTCCCCTAAGGAGAGGATTTAGGCCATACCCACTCCACTCTGGCCTAATACGGGTGTTGGACTTCACATGTTCCCAAGGGTGAACATTCGTCGTCATGCAGGACACTAAAACTTTCACAAAGTACCTAACAGTACTGTAACTTACTAATTAAAATCCTAGGAAATCATCGACATCTTATATGAAATTTTTTTCACCGATTTAGTTCATCATCATCAACCCATTTATATGTCCCACTGCCGGGCACGGGTCTTCTTTCAGACGAGGGTTTAGGCCATAGTCCGCCACGCTGGCCCAAAGCGGGTTGGCGACTTCACTCGTTTTCTGAGGGTTGTGAACCTTCTTCGACGTGCAGGCTTCATCACGATGTTTTCCTTCACCGAAAAGCTCATGACAAATTTCGCACATAAATTCCGAGAAACTCAGAGGTGCGAGCCCGGATTCGAACCTACGATCTTCTGCTTGAGAGGCAGTCGGTCAAACCATTAGGCTACCACGGATTTAAATGCTTTATTTTAATTGGTTGAGAAGTTCATAAAACATCAAAATCGAGCTGTATTAAACTTACTTAGTTCGCATTACCTTTGATAGACAGCCAGTTTAAAATGTTGTTTACTGGCATCAACTTCTTAATGTTTATAAAGCAAAAAAAAAAACCTGAACCGATAGCGATTTCCAGTCAAGCTTTTTTATCAGTAGGCTAACATGTCAAAGTTATCGCCAGATCAATCAAAAGCAGATGGTAGCTAATACAGATGTTATCGGTGATAAGTAGACGCTTTCGCAACTCTTCGATTGTGTTATTACTTATTACTATTTATATTGCACTCGGTGAGTGACAAACAGTAAGTTTGCATATGATTACATACTATTTGTAGGCGGTATATGATATATTTCTTATATTTCTGGAAGCCTCTGTAAGATCAACTGTAGATTACAATACACTGAAAGTTCCTGTTAAAATTAAAAACATAGTTCTCACTCAGTTAACTCGTGGTCACGCAACACATATGCTCTTATCATCATATGGTGAATTATGCTTCACGAGGCTTATGACCAACGTTCGAAATAAAAAGTAGGGCAAAAACCGAGACACACGTGAAAACAATAATTACAACACATCAATACCTGCACGTTTCTTGATAAAATAATAAACGTTACAGGCTGACCTCTTGTGTGCATCAGGCTTAACCGTCCCCGCAGTATCGATCGTGGGCACCCAAATAAAAAACAGAAAGTTTAGTCAAAAGACGTCCAATTGTTGGTCCTTTCCTTTTTCCACTCAACAAAATCTTCGAGTGAAATAAATTGTGGGCGGATCGATCTCAATCTGTCAGGCGAGTTTCGTGCGTCTGAGTCCATAAATCGAATGGACAGGGTTGCCAAATTAATTTAAGCGTAATATAAATGTTGCCAATACGAAGGTTGTTCACAGCATAAATGATTTCATATAACATATTATACACAAAGAAGCTGATAAACTTTAAAAGCAACTTATAAACCGAGTTTCGAATTCTGAAATCCGGAGACGCAAGGTCTCAGACGTAGGAGATCGTATAATGGATCTCTATTGGGTAGGATATATTGCGAACCATGGTGTAGTAAGGCTATAACTGAATGGTAACCAAATTGTTATAGAAACGTAGACCGTCCTGTAGTGCGATGGATAGATGACATCGTCAAAGTCGCGGACAATGGGTGAGACTAGTTCAAGCTCGTATTGGATGACACAAACAACGGGAGGTCTATATCCAATAATAGGTAGAGTGGCGGATGATAAAGTAGTAAACCACACCAAAAAAGCTATTTTGAAAATAACCTTTTTAATCAATTCCGACTCCATTTCTTTCTTAATGATTTCGTTATTAAGCTGTAGTAAAAAGGTAGTGACAACCCTAGACTCGCACGCATGCGATAAATCCGCGTAACGCCTAATTGGCGCGACGAGCGTTTGCCGAATTTGTCCTTTCACATGTTTTTATAAAACACTAATTATAGAGTCGACGTTTATTTGCTTAAGTCGATCAATGTTCTTGACGCTTCGTTTATACGTTTGCACTTTATGACTGCACAAAGATTTCATTTACCAGGCAAGAACCAATTAAACTCAACACAATGAACACACTAAACTTGACACTTTTATTAGATAGTTTCTCTTTTACTTTACTTCAACATATTAGCGGCACTGTTGAATTTAATACAAAATCTGCCAATTCACGTCATCAAAGCAGAATAATAATTTTAAAAAGGAACCCGATTCAGTTTCAATGAACAATCGTCGAACAAAGCACATCGGCTGCAGGCCGGGCGATAACGAGACGACAACTCGACGATAACTAAACGATGATTTGACGACAACCACACGAATTGACGACAACTGAAGAAATTGCACTGAAAGTGGGGAAACCGTAAAAAGCTGTTGGAAATACGATTTCTTTTGTGCTGTTTGGTTATGAAAACTTTTATTGGAATTATAAGAAAGGAAAAGAGTAATTTTATGCATAGAATATAAGATTTACTTTAGATAGACGTCAACGAATCTTTGGATCAAAATAAAGAATATGAGAATGCACTCCCTATTTTAACAAATTAAATTAAATGAAGCGATGTGTATTTATATAGGACAAGGATGTTGAATAGTTACATTGATCAAATAAATATTCTTTGAGTAAAACTGCGCGTTAATATTAAATTGAATAGGGTGTTAAATTATAATATATTTATCATTTACATGTTCAATGTGGAAATGTAACAATTGTTGCTTAAAATAATTATATAGAAGATTTAACGGTAACATCCTTTAGCAAACAAGAAAATACACGAAATTATTAGCGTTATAAACACAGTGACGATTAATAAATAGCATATTAACGTATTTATGCACTCCCGAATGATTTAGTGGATCCATTAGTAGCCATTACTGTCCCACTAATTATAATAAATAATAACATATTGTTTATTTCGATTCGTAAAGCGTAGGTAGTAACAGCGGGGATTACTATAAAGCCACCAAAGCTCTATTCCCAACCAAGCAGTGACGGTGGTGTGCACCATTTTTTTTATAATCATTTAGAAAAGAATGGTGAAGCTAAACATTGCTTTCAAACCGAGAAGGATCACAAACCTTGTTCGAAGATATTCTAATAGCATAGGACTAGCGTGGTGGACTCAAGAATCCTTCTTAGAGAAGATCAGTGGCCAGCAGCGCGAAGAATATGGGTTCTTGATGACCAAGCAAAAGCATTTATAGTTTCACGTCATGGAGTACACCAAAAGAAATCTCTAAAGTACTTAATCTTATGATCGCGATTTTCTGAAATAAAAAAAATAGGCAACTGCCATTCACCTGCTAAGCTCAAATCTTTAATCGTAATTGAGAGCGCGGTATCTCGTTGTAATTGACCGCGCATGGGGCGCTCGTAAAGTGTCAGATACCGCGTTCTGCGCGGCGCCTGTGTACGCGATAAACAGTGGAAGTCGGCCAGATACTCGGTTATCTTGTGCAGGATGAATTTATAGATGGTACTGAATAATTGCACATGAAACTTGGATTAGGAGTTTCATTTTTAAAGTTTGAAAGTTGAAAGGCGTTCACATTAGAACATCATCCAAGTCTGCATATACTCAAACCCCAGGGCTCCTCCAGGGACCCATCCTAAGACCATAGTTCTTTAATGTACGGAATGAGTAGAAATAACATTAAAAAACGAATTACAAAGTGCCAGGCAATCACACTATTTACATATGTAGTTTTAAACTAAAGGGAATTCTTCGATACGTATCTTCACGAAATTTTCCTTCCCTAGAAGAGGTACTGCTATTGCACACTGACAAATGTAACTTACAAATTGAAACCAGTCGGACGGAGAAGCAACGTTCTCTCCCTGGGTTTACTATCTTTCCACTAAACTATTACAGCGTTCTAAAGCCTACAAGGAAATCGTCCACATCATTTTCCCCTTCGCGAGATAACCTCTACCAGTTCTATGTCGCTTGTGTAATCCAACGATGCGTCTAACAAATGATGTGAGTCAACTGACAGCCTACAAATGGATACTTGTTGCACGCACTTTACACACACACATAAATTGTTAACTGACTGAAGCAACCTTTCAAGCTCCAGTGTCTGTACAAAGAGTGACAAAGATGTGTGCTCAAATTTTGAGAAAATTAAATTGTTCAGTGAGAAATTTTAATCAATTTGAAAAAGTCTGTCGAACCAGCAACACAAATTGTGAGTCGAAAAATTTTCTTTCAAATATTGTCATTGTTTCGGGCTGAATATGTCACCCGAAATCACACCTTTAGGTTAAACTATGTTCAATAGAAAAGTTTTATTTATTTTGAACGATATTAGTTATGTACATCACAACATGAAACATGAAATTTGAAACGAATCATGTCATTTTTTATTTCTACCGATTTTGTCCCGAAAAACTGACTTTAAATGTTTAGTATTGTCGTACCAGTCTTGAGTAGGTACACACGGTTATCCACTCTAAAAACAAGTAATATACTTTAAAGGTGTTCTGTGGAAATAGATATTCATTCTCTTAGTATTTAACGTTTACAATAATCATGTAAAATTAAAATAGTTATAAACCACGAGAAAGACCTAACGGGATCACTTCCATGGTTGGTCTGCGTTGACCTAAAAGAGGCTCTGACCTTATAGATATCCAGATTGTACCATAGCAACTACCTAAGCTATAATTAGGTGTTTTAGAACTTGAGTTAAACGAACATTGGTCTTATAATATAAATTTGTTCTCTTTCGCGGTAATTCCATGATACGACTAACAAATGACGCGAGCCTCGAGTGACAGCTTACAAATGGTGACTTGTTGCGCGCGCTGCCTCGGTTCGGTTCGGGGGGTGTTTACTTCCCGGTATCGGTGCCCTACCACGTGACTTCAGTGTTGAGGTCGGTCTGGAATATTATATAGCGCCCTTGGCGGTCGCAAAAAGAGGTAAAATTTGGCTGTAAATATTTTACAAGGTCATCGTTTCCAACCTAAGGTAGAAGCACAAAGCTCTAGCTTAAGACCTACTCGTTAATAATGTATAATAATTTTGAGTAATGAAAACGGACATTTCTTCAGATGGTCCAGAAGAATAAGATTGTTGAACTACAGTTACGTTCTCCGTTCACCTCCAAAAACTATAATGCTATGACGCACAGGTAACTTTGCAAAGAAATGAATCAACAAGTCCTGGTATACAAGCAAATTAAACGTAAAAATAAAATAAAAAATTTAAATTTAAGCCAATTTATAAGATGAGTGTCTTTAGAACCAAAGATTGATTTCCAAATTAAACAGAGCTTAAAAAAGTCACCCACCAAATAACAACGTACCTAAAAGTAGAAGTACATATGACAAAAACAAATTCCAAGGATATTCATTAAACCGTCCATAAATCTATCGTGGTGATAACCGCAAATTACATACGCGTTAATATCGGTAAATATCAATCAACGTCACGTGGTCGCTTGAATAAATACCTTCATGAGGCGAGTGTCGTCGTTCGTCGCGCATCAATCAGCCATGATTGATAAGCTCGAAACAAAATCCAGCATCCATCATTCGGTTTATGATTTTCCATTTTTCGATAGATGCTTGTAAAATGAGGTTATTGTGTGCTACTTGACTTGACCTACAACCGAGCCTCTAAAGCTCACTTCAAAAAGACGTTATTGTACCGTTACTTATAAAAAATGTATACCAAGATTATATTATATATCATATATTATAAGTATTAAAAAAATTTGATTCGATCCAGACTGGCCGTCTCCTAAGAGGAAACCTGTACTATTAACAGTTGAACATTCATGGGTCCATACGTTAGTAAACTTATAGTTGTTGCTTCAGTAATTTGAAAATTCAAAAGTAGTGCAGAGTCAGTGACAGGATTTATTATAAAACTGTGACGTTTCTAATTTATAACTAACATTTAAGAGATCAGTATATATTAATGGGACGTATTGTAAAGTGATAAAGGACATAATCCGACACATCAAAGAGTAAATACAGTGCACCCATTTTGAGTATACGAAGAGCAAAAAACTCCAAAGAAATCGGGACTTTTAGTGAAATTCTTGTAATTCCCAACATTTCGCTCAGCGCCGAAAAGGAGCAAGTATCGACAGCCCATCTTTTTCCAAACATTAGTACAAATGGACGGACGCCGGGCACTAATGAAAATGATGTCCGGATGTCCCCATGTTGACAAATACGGATAGCGCGGGGTCTCGTGATCCGGTCGCGGATTTTTCACACATTCCCACTTAATCCCGGGTCGAAGTCCCGATGGATTTGTCCCGAATTCGAGTCCCAATAGATTTGTCCCGAACTTGATGTCAATGTTACCGTGTTTTATTTTTGAGGAGTCGATCGTGTTGAATTGTCTATTCAAGGCAAACTTTATGCGGATTTTGCGATTGCGACGTGCAGGACTGAATGTTCTTTTACTTTGATTTAAAAGTTTTCTTTATACTGTAAAATTGAATCAGGTTGCTTATCTTTCTTATTTCCATACTTTATCAAATAGATTTACGGACTCTGGTATAAATACAAAATAACAAACTTTTTTTTCGGAAAGACAAAAATAGTAAAAAAACATCGTATTATACGACAGCAGATTACCAATCTTTATTTCGTTGGATATCATATCTTTTTATTTTTTCAATGAACCTTTAAAATGTTCAATGAGATTGTCATATCAAAAATATCTAAATAGCACCTGTTAATTCATTTTTAAATATATGAATATGCAAAACATTAAAGTAAGGCCGAATTTTATCACCTGATGTATCCAGATTGTAACGTTACCAGTAGCTTCGAAGATGCTATCGGAGTAACATTTAACATGCTGACATTTACAAAACAAAGGAATTTCTTTATCTGTTAATCAGATGAATTCAAACTGCAATTTTGTCAATAAAACGTCAAATTAAACATCTAAGATTTCCAAGGTGACAATTATTAGTGAAACTAGTCGTCCAAATGTCGCCTTTGTGGACCTTGATATAGCGTCTAATGTTTGGTGACGCAAATTTGACATCGTCAAGGAAATGGCGGCGGACATTTGTGAATATAGTATTTAGTTAAATTGTCATGTTTTATAGAAAGATGTTCCATCCATAAGAAGTTTTCAATTTGGGTGGTCTGCTGGTTAGATTCATAATTGAAAACACTTCTATATTAAATTTTGTAGAATTAAAAAAGTTGATTCTGGCAAAGGAGTGCTTGAATATAGTTTAGAGATGGATTGAAAAACACTGCTACAAGAAAGCGTTGTAGTGTGAAAGATGATTGTGATTAGGATAGAAAAGGGAATCCCGTCCCAACCCGTATGAGTACGGTAGTGAATAGATACAGCAAAGATGAAAGTAAATGTTGCAGAAATGACATCATTGCACTGTACCTCCATATGTGGTGTAAGTCTAAAAACGAAGTGACGAATAGTTATTAGGCGAGCGTTGAAGTATAAAAGATGACGTAGTGGCTAGAATAGAAAAGGAAATGCTTGCATTGTTTGGTTTTATAGAAAGAATATATATTGAGGAAGATCGACCTCGGGGGAACTGTTAGCAAAAATGTTATGACGTTAATGGTTCTTTTTACATGAAGGCAACGGCGCACCAGCCGCAGGCACCCGCAGCTAGCTGATTGTTGTTGATCAATGAAAGGCTTTCACAAATAAACGAATCAATAAAACAAGGGACGGGGCAAATTACAAGCTCCGCTTGCAAACAAAACTGTTGTGACGGGGAAGGTTTCACCTTAGCGGCTAGTACATGATCTCAATCAGATTGAGGGTGTCCTTATGAAAGGTCAGATCGAAATATGTGATGTCTGTGGAGGAATCAAATGAGATGTGTCTGGAGCGGGTGGCGGTATAGTAATTGCTTATGTCGATATGAGGCTGTGGTGGTAGTATGTACTTATGTATGTTTGACATTTGCTCGAATGTTAGATGTTTATTTGATTGTTTTCAGCTTAAACAGTAAAACTATGACGATATGAAGCGTAGTTGCAGCGCCACTGTCGTGACTATTGTTGGGTTATTTTCCGAAAAATTTCAAATAATGGAAATTTTTCAGGATAAAATTCTGAAGAAGTTTTTAAAAACTTGGAAAATCGTTTAAAATTATGTTTGGAAGTTTTATTTAGCGTGAATTATAAAATAAAAACTAGAGTTAAAATGATTAGACAATAGCGAAAAAAAAAGAATCCTAAGTAAAATAAATCTTTATAATGGCTCTATCATTTACATTCAGTATATGTAACTTTTAACAGATGTCAACTGTCAAATGTGGAAAAATATGCGGAAAAATACTAATTTTTCTGAAAAATATGATATTTTCAAAATGGAAAATTTTCCATGACAAACACTATTCGTGATACGCGCGCGCCAATTTTGCAATCTCAATTAGGGAACTATAAATTACTGAAGCACTACCACATAGCAGAGCATCTACAAGGGCGTAATTTAAAGGCGCCCTAAGAAACCCGGTATTGCTTGTTAAATAGCCATTGGTGAACAGTATCATTTGAATATCGGTAATGGTTAAGACATAGCATGTCTTAAATCGTAATGAATATACAAGATAAGTCAAGGTCAACACGTGATCCACGTTTCACCTTCCATTAAAGGGTGAGTTGGTGCTTCAAAGCGGGTTTGATGACTGAGACGAAAGGTGTGGTATTTGACAGCTAGCCTTAAATCAAATATTGATGTTACTGTTTATTGTAAAAACGGTCTAAATATCAAGGCATGTTTTTGGCTTTGCAAACTCTCGTTATGTTCTAGATTACTTTCACTATTTAAGTGGCATACGTTTATGTAGTGGTAAACATATTTCTTATTAACATTTATTTGTTTGTATAAATATACGATAGATAGGGAATATAATGACGGACAGATAAAAATATAATTATAAAAAATCAAATACAAATTGTCACATTAAAATACATTCACAAGAACAACAAGAATCACGCAAGGAATTAAATTCAATAAAAAGAATTAAAAAAAAATCGACTGCTGAGGTTTTCGCGATTGCCTCACATTGGAAATAAAATATTTTTTTTTGTATCTAAATCACGTTCCATTTAAAGAGGCCGAACCATTGGTTTGTTTGAAAAATTCAAGTGCGGTTTTTTTTCCAAACAAACCAATAAATTTAGTTTCGAAAACAACTCATGTCTCAAAGTAAAGTTCTATTATTGAAATATAATTTAATAGAACTTTTTTGTCCCAATAAGTCTATAATAGAACTACTCAATAGAACTGGTGGGAACGAAGGGACGAACACTTAAAAGGGACTCTATGGGACTTTGGAAGGGACTCTGTTGAAAATCTGAGTGGCACTGACTTGTTCTTCCCGTCACTTAGTTTAAATAGAAAAGTCTCAAATTCTAATATGACATAAAACATAGATCGAAAATGTTACAAACAAAAACGATCATGTTAGTTAACACGTTATAAGCATTCACTGTAATAATCTTTGGTAGAATATTAGCGAAGATAATAGGCGCCTGTAGTCGAGTAATAGACCGTCTTCATTATGTGAAATATAATGACTTTGATTTTTATTATTGTAATTGTATTACGTTTATTTCAACATGTAGTTCTTTGAGAAACAAATACAAGTGTTTCGAGATACGTTGCGGGAGTGTGGTATGCGTGCATTGCTATCGTGGCAACAGATGTACTTGTGAGGTAGACGTGCTGCGCACGCGATGCAGCTCGGTCAACTGTACGGACAGCATGTGTTTGTAAAATGTTTACATTATGATTAATTATGATTTTATTTGCTATTTCTTACCATTCACGCATTCGGGTTGTGCAAAAAGAATCTAATGTTTAGAATCTTTCAATTCAAAGAACAATCTTTTTATTGAAAATGAAAAAAATTGATAAAAGTTTAATTCGTTTTTTTAAGGTGTTTTTACATAAGGTTGGGACTTCCTAGTAGGTGTCATCCACCTATGACAGGAAGTCCCGCTCTTCCGTTATCTTTTAGTCGTATGAAACAAACTATTAATTCTAAGTTACAAAAGCTAAATTAATTATACTAATTATACTAGTCAACAAAGATGATGCGATGTGCTAAGCTTTACGAATCTAAATACAAAAATATTGTAAATGATAAATGTAAACTAAATTTAAATATATTACAATAATTCTTGCAAATGACAAATGTTTACATTTATTGTTACCACTATTTATATCTTATTTTGTACAAAACTATCAGAGTTCTATCGTAGTGTTTGTAAATAAATAGACTTGGTTTAATCTGTGGTTAGCATTACGTTATATTACTTTGGTCCTTTATTTTGATATTTTTTTAAGCCGGTATTGTAAGGATAAGTACATAAATAATGTTCTGAAAAAACTGTATGACATACACTTGAACATTTTTATTATAACCGTTGGCAGCAAACTTTTTGAAGTTTCAGATTTTAGGCCAAACCTCAAAAGATTATTATCTAGATCAAATTTTGAAAATAAAAAAAAAAAATTTTTTTTCAAGAACATTCCCATTGCTGTCGTTACATTTGATCCAATTGCTTACCTGTTCTAAGTTGAAGAGGCGGGGCGCGTTTTGACCAATGATTTTGCTTCGTTCAGTAAAACTAATTATACTGATTTATACTCCCATTGTTCATTGTTGTATATCTTTCTTCATATGGTACGGTAATGTGTGGATACTAGGGTTTTTTGTGATGTTTCTTTTGATATATGTTTCTTGTGATTTCTATGTTAGACATGTAGTAGTTTTATTCAATAGAAAACGATTTTAACAATTCAAAAATAACAAATCTGCTCGAGCAATATACAGGTTGTCACTCAAACTAACAAACTAAATGAAGAATATTACGTTTTTTACAAAAAAAATTCTGTTTTTTTTCTATTTTTTCTATTTTCGATTATGCGGGGTACATTTTTTAGTTGTCTGTGTGATGCTGAAATTTGAAAGAACGTTATTCCAACCCATATACTACTATATTCCTCTACTACTCGATTATTATGTTGTAATTATACAAAATTTACAATAAAAGAATAAACCATGTTAACTTGCCTTATGTTTAACATTTTTTGTCACCTTGTTTACAAACCTACAACTAACTACAATACTACAACCTAAACAACAACAACGTAGTGTTTCAACTGCACCAAGCACCAGTCCGGTCGTGTTTTGAATACTGCTGCCACTTATGGGATGGCTCTGTTAAATACCAACTGGCCACCTTGGATTCAATTAACAAGCGTGTCAAGGGGTTTATAGGTGACTCGAAATTAGTATAGGCGAAGCTGCAGAGCCTTGAACACCGTCGTGAAGTTGCCTGCTTATCGGTATTCTATTGGATATATCACGGAGAGTGCAATGGAATTGCATAATTTGATTCCGCCTTCCCCTTTCCATCATCCGGGGACTAGGCGTAGGCTGGGATTCCACCCATATGTCGTGGATATTCCCAGGATTCGTAGGAAGCGTTTTGCTTTCACATTTATATGGCGAGCGGCTGCAGAGTGGAATTCCCTATCTGCGGACTTGTTTCCCGAACGCTATTACTTGGACCTTTTCAAAACGAGAGTAGATAGGCATTATTTAGGTGCACATACTATATCGTCTACATCATCATCACTTTCCATCAGGTGAAATGGAGGTGAAATGCGCACATATTTTGCATAAAAAAAAATTTGATGTATTTTTTTATTTACGTCATTTATTATTGAGAGTACGATGTGTAAGTCATTCTTATAAAGAAGTTTATTGTTTTATCTTCTACCTAAATACTTTTAATGCCGTATTATCATATCTATTTCAGCTAATCAAAATCTGATGGATATTTGAAATTACCTAAAAAACAAGGCTATAATTAATTGAAAATATTTCTTACTATTATTACAATTTATTCGTGAAAAGGAAGAAGAAAAGGGCCATAAAAAAGGGACACGAAGTCGCCCCTATCGGGTGGCTCCGTCAGTCAGCCAAGCAACACACAGAACTTTGACGTTAAAAGAGGATACAAAGTTCTGGTTTCAGTAATATCATTCGTAATTAGTGAAAATACGGATTGTTTAGAAGTTAGCCTGTAAGAAATTAAGTATAGTGTCACTATGTCCGGCATGTAAACAATTTGGACACTATATAGTACATTAATTTTATTAGGCAATAAGTTTAATTGTTTTTAAATAGCGTAAAGTTTTTCTCAGATCTTGTAAATTTTGGCGCCATTCCAACATACTTTTATATATAAAGGTAGTTTTACCAGTTTTCAATCGACGTTGGTCGTAACGTTTTGGCATTAAAGTTCACGTGTAAACAGTGAGTGCATTCGGACGTGAGTACACGGCAGTTTCGTAATTATAAGTGAATGTAATTTCGAATAAAGGTTTGATAAAAATACTTGATTTTTGATAAATTGATTTTTTTGATAATGTCACCGATTAGAAAGGTGTTGTTTTCTTCTTTTAAATTTCGTGTTAATATATCAATGTAATTGAAATAAATAAGAATGAATATAAAACTCATGTCCGACAATAAGATATGAATATAAACAAAAGTCTGTGCAAAAACAAATCTAAAGTAAAAGTTAACAAAGACTGTATTACGATTGCAATAAACATCATCAACACTATCAAGCCATTATTCAGCCCGCTCTTAAGCATGAGTACCATCAACGAAAATCCGCGTAAATAGTTTGATAGGTTTCATCACAATGTTTCTTTCCTTCACCGGTACCGAGAGGCATTGCCCATTGCAATTACTCATAAATGTATGTAGCTTACATGTTAAAGACACAGGGGTTCGAATCTCCTAATTGAGAAGCAACCTTTCTCCCACTATGCTAGCACTGCTTTTACAACAGGTCCACAGTAGACAGCAAGGAATCTCATTACCATATTGTGAACATTACCACCTCTCACGAAACAAACAACCGACAAAAAGAGGAGTTTTCATTCCATTTCAAGTCAGCGTCTGCCACAGATATCGCGCGCTGTCACTCGCACGCATTGTATATCAATATTTATTAAATATATTCCTTCGAAAAACAAAAGCGGCAAATCAGCGCGTCCGGCACCGCAGCTGCGCGCGCGTCGCATTCACCTGTCTCTCTGCGCGCGCGCACGTGGGCGGGGCCACATTTGAATTTGGTATGCGTTTTCGCGCTTTTTTCCATTTTGTCGACCGTCTATGGAATTCGGGTGCGATATTTTCTCGGGGAATGTGAAGGTTCCAAGTTTATTTCTTGTTAGTTACGTGCTTTGAGATTTATGTAGTTTTTGTTGTCGATTTATTGGACTGATGCAGGCAGTTTACCGGTTACGGTTCTGGCGCACATTTTTAGAGTTAAAAAATTCTTTCAAATTGGTTAAATTAAAACGTTTTGACTCAATTAAGAAATGGTTCATCATCATCTCGTTACACGTCTTACTGCTGAACACGGGTCTCCTCTAAAGAGAGGATATAGGCTATAGTCCACCACACTGGTCATTGGGCGGGCTGTGAACCTTCTGCGAGAAGTTTTCCTTCGCCTTGAACGATAGATACTGCTACTAAATTTAAGAAATTATAGCACATGCACATGTCACAGGGATTGGAACCGTCTACCTCTCCATATGCCAATAATCATCTGAATTAATAAGTTAATTAATCTACTTTAGGTAATTTTGTTATTGAAAAATTGGGATAACGCGTAGTTTTAGCATGTAATTATTAGATATCGGAATTGGCTGAGTATAGGAATTATATCAATGAAATATATACAAAGTGTGGATAATACCTCCATTTAAAGTCCCACAATAATAGCAATTACTTTGCCGTGGTAGTGTAATTTAATAAAAATTTTGTTTTGAGTTTTTGAATTTTATTTTTATTAATGCCAAAAAATTTTTCCGAGATTGGAAAAATGCTCATTATTTTATGACATTTAAGGTATAAATTATGATACAATTGTGAAAAAAAAACGACTAAATTCGAACCAGTGTCTGTTACCTCAAACTACTTCATAATAACTAACCAGTGGAGTATTTTACAAAAAGTTTACAATAGTAAAAACATCATGATATTTAAAACAAATATCGACAAACGCACAAGGGACTTTATTTTCATCCTAACATGACAGAAAAGAGGAAAATGATAGAGTGTGTTCACCATTTACAACACAATTACAACATTATTTATAGATTATTTATATATTTAACCAAGGTAAACAACTCTTTTATGGGGAACTGTATACGTTTTTACAATAAGATTCCGGAGCATATATTAAGTTTATAATTTCCTAAGTTTAAAAACTACATTAAAAATATTTTCATCGAAAAATCATATTACAAAATTGAAGACTACGTGTTAGATAAAGATGTATGGAAAGACGACTTGGCTCCAGAATCCACACAAATTTGATTCAAAGTGTATTCCATAGCATTTAAGTTTATTTGAAAAGAGCAATCCCTAGAGTTTCTTGCTCGTTCTTCTCAGGGAGGTCAGCGTAGTGAACGAGCAGTAGCTCAAATGTGACATTTTCAAGTATAAATTTATTTTACCTATGGAATAAATAATCTTTGACTTTGACTTTGACTTTGATGAATGACTTTGCTATCATATTTTGTATTATGGACATGGCAAATAAAGCTTTTACATTTTTAATAGAGGTATTAATCGCTTTATGTGTATTGATTGAAGTTAATATAATTAATAATTAACCTGATTTTTCCTTATACATTTTACAATATTTTAAATTCTAAACTAAGCTACGTATATAGCACCTCATATCCATTTTCACAATATGTAGCTAATTAAGGAGCGAAGGTGAACATTAGGCGATTTGCAAGTCAACTCCATAGCACCCTGTTTAGAGCAACGAAGTCTCACATCATATTGCTGTTGCAAAGATCTGACGGGCACCGCCTCTGCGCCCGTCACTCTGAGACATAGACAAGTCTCATATGCCTGTAATTTCACCAGCACCCTTACCCTTCCAAACCGGAACGCGGCAATGTCTACAAATAGTAATTATTTGGCGGCAGTAACAGGTAAGGTAGCAGTACTTCAACAAGGAACTCTGCTGCTTGAAAATTTCATATAATTCTCTTTTTTACATATATACTTGGTAATTAACGTCCGGTACTCACTTGGTTTAAGGATCCACTGAAAATCAGCGTCACAGCCTTTTTCTCGGGGCGGTGACAATAGCTGAGTGGGATTCTTTTACATACGCCACAGCCGCACACATGACATTCACTCTAATTGTGTTAAATATTTAATGTTTGCTTTGTTGTTGTGTATGATTTTACTTAAATTTCATTTTTTTCATTTCAATTTTTTTTAAATTTAGTTTCATCATTCTTTTAGCTTTCTTACTGTGTATTTTTGGGTTGTGGCGTAGTAATAAATGATTTCTATTCTATTCTATTCTATTCTATTCTATTCTATTCTATTCTATTATAATTAAACCTAGTCTCAAACGAAGGAATTCCTGTATTGATGAATACCAGAGCTAAGAAATACATTCCAAGGCAATAACCCATAATATCCAAACCAAAACCAATATACCAAAGTTCGTTTCCCAAATTGGCCCTACCGGGAATCGAACCGGGGACCTTCACGTCCAGCGCGTACAGTGCATACATAACCGTTGAACAAACGAGATCGTATTTATTTGTTTTTTTATATACAATCTTTTGGTTTTTTTGGATTTGTTATCTTTCTCTTTCTTACCGATGTTTAATGTAACATATGTTTCTATAAATCTCTTTTTAACGTGAAAGCTCGTCAAATACCATTTTGAAAAACAAACTTTATGCATAACTACAACAAGAATTCTTCCGAGAATTATCCTAAAATTAATAAATACAAATTATAGTGTGACTATTTGTGATTTGAATGGACAAAATAAGCGTTTGTTTTTTTTATATAACTATAAAAATGACTTTATATTCAAAAACATCAAGATGATGATGAAGAAAAAAGGAGCATATCACACGGAGATCCATAGTTTTTACCTGCCCCAGTGGCAGTTAGACGTATGCTAAAGTTACTTATAATATGCATTTTTTACTAATTAACAACGTCCCGGTATCTGAAGCGCTAGCACGACAGGACGCGACTTGCGCTAGAGCGACATAAAGTGCAAAATGCCACAAAAGCAATGTTGCTACCCTTACTGTTCTCAAACGTAACAACAGAATTCACCCTGGGGTACTGGGGAACACCTGGAGCAGAACCAATTTACAAAACTTCCTTTCCCAATTCGGACCGACACTGGGACCTTGTCGTCCAGCGCCCACAATATAAGCCTTTGGGCCGTCGAGGTCATCCATCCAATTTACGAATTTCCTTTTAATCCATGTGACCAGTAAAAAGTCCGAAATACTGGTTTATTTAAAAAAACAAATGAAATTTAGATCCGGAAAAACGAGAATTTGATAAATTTAACTTTATACACTTTGTACAAAATATTGAAGTCACTAAAAAAATTATGTCAGAATAAATGAGTGAATTGACGGGAGACATTTTGACACTATTAAAGATCGGATAAAAACACAAGCCATTTCAATGCCTACAAAATAGTTAAAGCGATTACTTACAATGTTAATATTAACTATGAAGGTTAATAACTCCCAAAACAATTCAATAGGCTACCTCTAAATAAGGTCACATTAATGATAATTATCAGGCCAATATTTACCCATAAAAATAGCGGCCAATTCGTTAGCAGATACTATCATCTGTCAAAAACTTCTTCCTTGAATAAATTCCGTGGTGGAATCGCGTGTGGCGAGCGATAAGAAAAACCAGGTCAGGTGGCCAAAACCGAGGGTTGGCAGTCAAAAGGTAAACAACAATAATACATAAACCCAATGGATATTCAGCACACGAGACTGGCATACGCCACCAACGCTGTAATTTATTAATACACACGTAAACCGACTTAACCTTCCTTAATCTCTAAGTTCTTTATTAAATTTACCGCGTTATTTAAAAAAAGCGGTTTTTTTCATATTTACAATAGAGCGGTTGTTTCTCTAATGTAGAGAACGATGAATCGAATGCCTATTTGAATCGCGATATCGTTTAACTAAGGTAAACGATTTTTGTATACATTTTTACAATAAGATTCCGGAGCACATATTAAGTTTACCATTACGTTAAAAGTATTTTAATCGAAAAGTCATGTTATAAAATTGTAGACTACGTGTTGGATTAAGATGTATGGAAAAACAAAATTACTGCCATTGACTAACTAAAAAGTGGTTAAGTGACAAAAAAATGTTTAGGGATATTATAAAAAACCATAACCCAGTTTTAGAACATTGAAGATGTTTAATGATATTTCAGCTATGCATCCTTAGGGTAAGTTCCGATAAATCGCACACGTTAACTAATTTTAACTGTCTTTAAAAGATAATTTTGTGCTCAGTTTTTTGCTATTTAAATCGGATATTTGACCATTTGTCACTTAGCGGTTGGCAGTTGAGTCTAGGTTCCACACAAATATGATTCAAAGTGTATTCTGTAGCATTTATTTGTAAATAGCAATCCCTAGAGTTTTATGCTCGTTCTTCTTGGAATAAATGATTATTTAACTTTGACTTTAATAATCGCGACTGTTTTCAATCAAGTGTGTTCTTTCAATATGTACGTAGCGGGCCGTGGTTGAGAGACTACCGTCGACGACCACAAGATTGATCGATGGGTCCCAATTATGAAAAATGATTTCCTAATGTATGCTACATTTTATACAAGTGATGACGAGTCCAATGGTATACAAAATAATATGATTATATAGAAGGTAAAAATTTGTACCAAGTTTGTTGCAACTTCACGTAAGGAACCTCGGACTACTCAGCGGCCATTAATTTCTGCCACTGACAAACAAAGGTTCGCGGCAGAAGTCAAAACTACAATCACTGTGTACGGTGGTAAGCTCGTGGGAGAACGGTTACTTTTCAATTTGTACCTTACGTACATTTGTGGATCTATGTATTTTCGCATTATACGTAGACTTTAAAGAATTTGTTTTTACTTTACCTTAGCTTAGTTGAAGAGTTTGCGAAGGAGCAAAAATGGCCATCGCACCTTATGCGTGATAGACTGAGAAGCAGGAAACGTTTTGTCAAATGTGTCGATTCTCTGAGCATTGAGCCGGCTCAGGCAAGGTGCGACCTTTGGCGCGAAAGAATACCATCTACGTTTGTCCTACGAGAGTCTTACAAACACGAATTGCCATGGCCGATCTGGACGTCTTTGAATAGGTTTCGAACTCAGGTTGGTCGGAGCACGGACAATTTGTTCAGGTGGGGATTTTCGGATGGTTCTAACTTGGACTGCTTGTGCGGTGCGACTCAAACGATGGCCCAGCTCATATCGAGCCGTGCGTGCCCCAACACCTGCACGCTTGAGGATTTAATGGCGACTACCAGTGACGCGGTCGGCGTGGCTGAGTTCTGGGTCACAATAGTGTAATAGTATGTCATCGATACGATAAGAAGAAGTTAAAGATGGGTTACTTTTTTATTTTATTTTTTATAATGAAAAGATCTAAGTTATAATGTTCAGGAACCAACATTTGCACACAGTGAATTCTACTCCAATGCCGTACACCATATAAATGTGGAAACCTACCGAACGCTTCGTGGGAATCTTGGGTATGTCTATGTGTAGCCTACGTCTAGTCTGCCGATGATAATTCCTGTGTTAATCAAACGCCACAAAATTAAGTAGTCAATGGTTCGAATACCTATGACGGTATGTATCTATAACAGAGATGGGCAGTTAGTTGAAACCCAGTCATCCTTGTTACAAATTTCGATGCAAGAAAAACTTTTTAAACGAAAAGCAGATAACTCTACACAATAACCACCTTGCAATTAGTGGACTCTAACTACTAAAGATGCACATTACGAAGATCGATTCAAGTGATATGACATACGATCTAACGATTTTTTTACATCGATGTAATTCAATGCGACTCTCAAGCGAATCGATTCCATAGAAAGGCAAATGGAATCACCTAGATCAGAAAGCAATAAACATTTTGTAATAACACCATTAAATTTGAACAGAACTCGATTTACAATAAATATTTAGTTGTAAATTTTTTGCCTACCATTTCGGGCGTTCGCGGGTTTTAACCCAATTTAAACCCGGCGTTAACAAAGAGCCGGGTTAAAACACAGGCGTTTGCCCAACTTTGACTATAACTTCAATTAACGCGCACACGCACACACTGAACATAGTCCCGCACTAGGGAAACCCTATGTCGTGGCTTTCTAAAACATCGACTACATCATGTGAAGTTTTAATAGTAACATGTGAAGCCACCTTTGAGACCCGTTGATGGTGACCATCACTATTTTAGGATCTAAAACATCAAACAAAAGCTTTGATTAATTTTAGAGCCTAGAAAATATTTACATCGACACCACCACTCGTGTAAAACGTAAAAAGAAAGTAAATATAAATTCCGTAACGCGGCAATAACTTACGTTTTTTAGGTGAAATTGATAACTTTCCAAAAGAACAGCGATTTATATTAAATTTTCAAACGTCTACGAAAATAAACAAGACATAAAAATATTGCACACGAAATAGGAACATGTCATCAAAAGACCTGGACAAAATTATCGATGAAAGTAAAGCGATACACGCCAGGAAGCGTCGGCTGTGACAAATTACAGTCCACTTTTAAATCCGTCGCCACTGTAACAGCCACCACTTTTGTCTTTAATAGTGTCAGATCGCGTTACCCTCTTGTTTATCATTCTGACAGTTGGTTTCATAACGAATTTCTTATAGTTTGATATTGGGTTTAGATAAATGAAATAGTAATGGAGTTGTTATAGAAGTTATTTGTATTAAAGATTGTAAGATTTATTTGTAACTGTGAACATGTATTTTCACTGGTGGCTTTTTAATTTAATGGAAGTTTAAGTAGCAATTGCGTTAGTGGTAAAGGGAAATACCATCGCCTTTATCAAACTCGTATCCTAAAGCACAAAGTTACTTAAAGGCAAAAAATGGATTGTATATGCTTTTTCAAGATGATTTTATTTTTGTAATGATGAGATTTCCTTTATATTCACGCACTATATTATTAAAGCAATGCGTCTAAATTAATCGCCTTGATAAGAAATTTAAAATAATTAGATATAAGTTTTTCCATCGCGTGAATATTTTTTCTCTTTATAAGATTAGAGTTTGAGAAAGTAAGGCATGGATATCGTAATGAAAATTATCTTGAAAAACATTTGTGAAGTCGTCAACCTAAACCAGAATCCAGCTTTGATAACAACTTTTAGTAATAAGTGAAATTTATATAAAGCTTTTGTTTCCTTCTGTATTTAGATTGATATGTTGAGAAAAAAAAAAGAATGAAATATGTTATTAAAAGGAAACTGTCACCGCATTCCTTAAGGGTCTGTTACGAAAACACAATAAATCGAATGCGGTATAAAATATTCGGTTGGCGGTCACACAGCGTCCAATTTCGGATTCGATCTCATTACCATAACGCGAGTGCATCGCGGTATTTGCAATGCACTGTCCGTTCACCACCGGGGACATACTGTCAGTGAAATCAAAAAACATGATAAATGATTTTTTATAATTAATGAAATTGAGGCGTAGAGCGGTGGTACCTTAATAGTAGAACGATAATTATGAAATCGGCGACTCGGAAACGGTACACAGCCCATGGAAAACATGCAAGGTCTCCTACGCGCATAGGAACAACGTAGCGGATTATGCCTTAAAACATCCTCCTTAGAAGAGGCTTGTGCTCAGTAGTTTGACGTCTAATGGATTTATGTTGATAAAGAATGAAATTTAGATTTCTACTATGAATTTACAGTGCTGATTGTCGATAACGACCGCGTGAAACATTTGTATAGAAAATTTTATATCTCGCGACCGCTAGAGGGCGCTGAGTCATATTAAATTGTGAAGTATCATGATAGATAGAGGCTTTGAAATGGTAAGCTGGTACGGTGAACTCTGAGAAAACGTGCGTTACGTCATCTAAATTCGAAAACCTCGTAATCTCCATTAATGTGAACTTTTGAGTAGCACAAAAAACCAAATACTAGAAATAATGACAATCTATGATTATACTTTTATATTACACAAACAAAGGGTTTACAAATTAGAAGTATCTCAATTTTTAATTGCCCGATATTACGCTTGAAGAGAAAAAAAAATGTCCCCCAAAAACGGAGTTACGAGGTTTTCAAAGTTTTCCGACGAATTTTCATCGTAGAATAATTTTTATCACACGGTTAATTAATTAATAATTATGCGTAGATATATTTAAAAATACTTATTTTAAGTAATTAAAAGAGAAATATTACTAAATACACAATCGCGGGAAGGCGTCTATTGCTATCTCCGAAGGAAGACAAATTTTTATAATTATTTGAAGGATTTTTACAATATTTAACAAAACTGACTGAATTATATTATATTATTGGTATATTAATGCATTTTGTTTTATATTATTTTAGCGTTTTAAATGAAAATTATAATATGTTTTAATTTATTTATTTTGTGAAATTGTAATAAAAAATTTTATAGTATTTTGACTTGTCAAATGTGACTTTTTTTGTAACAATGTCACCTGATTATAGGAACTAGTGGCGAAGAGTGATTATTTTTGGAAAGTACAATGTATGTGTGGCAATACAAGACAATTTTCTTTCAACACTAAGTTGCAGAGTTAATGTCTTATGCAAGCTTTATACGAATCCTTCGTAATGAAAAAGACTTTAATGATATTCGACAACCTTACATTCACTGTGTATCACCAAACTTCACATGTACTTTTAGTATTTAGATGAGCAGTAAGAGTCATCTTAAACTCGGAATGTCAGATCGAGTTTCATTACCATACCGCCTGTCCAGTACTTGACTTCAGACATACATGGACTCTTATGTGCTGAGATATGTACATGAGATGAGCTTCAGAACCGGCATTGTAAAGCAAAGCATATTTAAATGTATATTACTCTTCAAGGTAGAAAAACAACTTTTATGCTTTTGCGGATATTTATTTCCAATGAAATTGAACATTGTGGAATTGCAAAGTTTTGAAGGCTTCACTTAATGTATGCCTTACGTGTTTTGTTCTAGATTTTTAATTGAATAATAAATTTTAAATTGTTGCCGTCCTCAATAACCACTACGGACTAAGACAGTTAAGATAATCTGCCATTGTGTTTTCTGATATCATCATTAGAATCAAATCGAAAATAAATAAATACCTTTTCCCTGATACTGAATTCATCAGAAATTTATTAATACCTTCTTAAAAGAGCCTCAAACCAACTTACAAACTGTTATTAATTGGGTATCTAAATCAAAGATTACTTCCAAAATACGGACAATTGTTGGCTGTTCTATTATACTAAATGTCTATGAGTGAAAATGGGGTAACTGGGTTTTGTTTTATAATATCAAGTGACGGGACGAACAAGTTATACGCCTAGTGGTTGTAGTGCCACTCAGAGCTTTAAATCGCAAAGATCTGAGGGGCACTGCCACTACGCCCATCACTCTGAGACATACGTTGACAAGTCCTGTAAAATCCAAGATGTGCCTGTAATTTTACTAGCACCTTTAACCTTTCAAACTGGAACGCAATAATGCTCCCAATGCTGCTTGGCGGCAGAAATAGGTAGTTTTTATTTTATTTATTTATTTACTTATTCTTAGGAAGGTTTACAGCATTCTTTAATATTAATTTATAAACTAAATGTAAACTTATAAGCCTATTAAAAACCTCCACATATGAAAATCTAAATACAAAACATATGTTAACACTAATTGCTAATCCTACATACGCATACGCATATACACTTTAGTTAATTTAGTTTAAGTCCAATAATAATATTAACGGCATAAATATATACATATCCAACTATACTATTTAATACATACGTAGGGTGGCAATACTCCATTGGTGGTGCGAATGTAGAGTACTAAACGCGTATTCTACATTCGCACCTGAGCAAAAAACTATCTAATACTTTATATAATAATCATTTACCAAAATATTTGAGTGTTCTTAACATACACAGATCTCTTGATCTACTTTAGATTCCAGTGTCCTGTAGATTTTGTCCTTTATTGATTAAAACCTGATTCTGTAACAAATAGTTTGTAACCAAAATTTATGGAGAAAATAAAATTTATAATTATTAATATTTTTTTTAATCATTAAAAAAACTTTTTTCTTTCGTTTTTACGAAATCGCGGACGGTGTGGCGACCATTGAACAATTAAGTTACTTTCACAAGGACCTCAACTGCGACTAGCTCAAATACAAAAATGACCCCCGTCACCGTCACCCGACACCATGTTATTTCAGTAGTTTTAAAATTTTTGTTGTCTTTTTCTATAAAGTTTTAGAACCTGTGTGTGATGTACGACCAAGATTAGAACATTCTCACTGAATAGATAGAATTCTCATTTACATAGTGCAAGACGCTGACTCGGATCGCCGGCTTTGATCTCCTGACTAAGAATATTGTAATTTGAGAGCTTTAGTATAGTTTTAAAAATATATACTTTATAGACAACTTTTCTACGTAAGTGTCTCTTATTTAAAGTTTAACTTAATTGTTCAAAGGTAACTTTGAACGCTAGACCGTCTGCGAAGTCGTCAAAAAGAAAGAAAAGTAGTTTTTTTTAATGAATAATAATATTAATAATAATTAATATTATTTTCTCCACTAATTTGGTTACAAAATATTTGTTACAGAATCAGGGTTTGTTTAAGAAGGAAGGAAAGGAGGTTTAGACAGTTTTTGCTCAGGTACGCATGTAGAGTACGCATTTAGTATCCCCAAGGGAGTACTGCCACCCTACCTATTTCTGCCGCGAAGCAGTAATGCTCACATTACTGCGTTCCGATTTTGAAGGTCAAAGCTGCTACAGAAATTACAGGCTCATGGGACTTGTCGATTTATGGTTCAAGGTGAGAGGTGCAGTGACAGTGCCCCTCAGATATTTGCGATTTAAAGCTCTAAGTGACACAGCAACAGTTATGGACAGTTCGTCCCGTCACTGTGGTATTCTAGAAAAAACGTGTATTTGCTATTTTAACCTTTACGAGTTTTGACTAGGACTATGTATTGTACAGTTCTATGTAGCGATAGATTTGACATATTTGTTTTATTACGAATTTCTTTTTTAGGTATTGCAAGTGCAATAAAGATTTTATTAAGAGGGAGCAGAGGAAGAATTCCTAATCTTCGATTTGATTTTAGAGGGGTATATCCATTTTAAAGCTAAAAATAAAATATTGTATGAGTAACTACACGATGTATTCAAGCATAGACATTAATCAGAAACATAAAACAATAAAGTTTCCTCGATAGATAAAAATCACGAAATGACGTCTAATTTTCACATTTTTTTGATTAATCCTCGAAATGCTACAGGTTATTAGGACAAAAATTAGATAATTAATTATATTTATCCATGATCGAGAACTGTCACTACGGATTTTTTTAATCCCTTTAGTTTTAGAGTTATTCCGCTAAAACGAATTTGGTACTTTTAATGCGCAAAATTCAACATCGCCTGTCGCATGTCACGCGAACTTCAGGCATATATTTGTTTCACAAATTTGGGCGGAGCCAACGTCAAAACTTTTTTGGCATTAAGAGTACCTTTCAAAAGAATGACCTTGCTACATTTAAATTTCATCTAACTGAAAAAGTATCTTTTGACATTAAAATATCAAACACATAAAATTACAAATTACGTATAAACTTTTACTGCTTCCACAACAGCATCAGAAGAAAATGTACATTTAATTATAAACAAGTGTCTATATGCGATGCGAAAACAAAAGGCAGGCTTAATGTGTAAGAATGCACCGATTCAGGGTTACAAGACCACATTTTATCGACGCCTAATGATCTCGGAGTCAACGGTAATGAGAGAGGTGGCGACCGTTCACTGCCAATAAAATATTTATGAAACCGTCCTCTTCGTAATGGAACGCGTCAAGAAAAGTCCCCAGCCATTATCGTTGGGGAAATTAGAGATTATATTCACGTATACGACACGGCGGATGCTGCATTTCTTATTTAGCTGTAATGTCTGCGGATGACCCAATATAAAAGGGTCGTTGATCGAAAAGCGAGGCTAGAAATGGAATAGACACTGCTCAGTGTGTATATCGAGAAAGGATTCTATTATTAAGAACCTAAAGTTAGTATTTGAATATATAGTGGCGTTTTGGAGACAGTCTTGCAAGCTTGCCTGCTTGTAATGGATCTTTGATTACAGACAAAATTTGGTTTATAATTTCTCATCTTTTAAGTACTCCTCACAGCTATGATACATATCAAACAAATGTCTTTCAGTGAGGTAGCCCGAGATTGTAAATCTCCCCTTGCACATATCTTTGCTTCCTCCATTCGCATTATGAACTACAAGAAACGAACAATAAACACACTTGGCAACTAAATCCATATTTCACTGATCGCCTGCATTTAAGCTCCTTATTACGAAGCAGAGGGTCCCATATTCTTATTATAACATTATTCACAAAAAGGACAATAGCGTACGCAGTCGTTAAGTCGCTCGGATTTAAGAGACGTCTAAAACCAGTGGCAGTGCGTCTGAGATCAGTATCGGCTGGACAATACCGCGCCGTCACGAGTTCCGAGCAGAAATATGGACGCGGGCGCATACCTTGTTTTATGTTAATGCGCGCATAAACGGATAGAGAAAAAAGGTGATGGAATGATATGGGCTTATCATTAAAGAGAAGGTAATGGTATTGGTGGATAATTTGCATAGAACAACTGAAAATAGGGCAGAGGGAACTATTTGAAACAACTAAAGTTGAATATGAACTTGTGAGCAAAAGATTTGTATATAATTTTTGGAAAATTCGTACGCAAGATCTTGCAGTTCTGAATCACAATTCAGATTTAGTGATAGAGACGCTGCGTTCAATTAAGGGGCTAACGCTATTAGTACAGCGTACCTGTGGGATACAAGGAAGTGAAATAATTAAGGTAAATTCGTCGTAGCGAAGGACGCTATCGACACTGTCCATCGCCGCCAGCGAAATTCCGAAACCTAATAAGTCCACAGCGAGTCTCATTTGTGTAAGAAATCGGACGAAAAAAAAACGAACAATACGGCGCCCGATAAAAGACGACGGTCCAATAATTTAGGGTCATTGTTTCGCATGTTAATTTATGGAGTGCGGGCGAACGATTGATTTGTAGGTTCAGGAGGGATTCCTTCGAAAGAGTGGGATAAGCACTTTTAAATCTGACAGTAGATTACGGAGGCCTCGCGAGAGACGGCGCGTCAACGCGTCCAGGAAAACTCAATTTATTCTCAGTGGCTGGTGATATACATACAATGCAGCATTTAAATGCGCGATAGGATTGGCTGGCGGACCATGGGCGGGGACGTATATGGGTGCAGGTCGTGATGCACATATTAAGTTAGTCTGTACATGGTCGGAGAAATTACGAGATAGGCAGCGATGACGCGCGATCGTGAGTGTCCTCCGGTAGTAGTGCACAATGGGTAGAGAAAATTATTAATGCCTGGGGGCAGTGGTGTTACATTAAATTGCGGGTGGCGCTGTGGTGGTATTAAATTATCGGATGCACGGATGTCCCAGAGTTGTTGGTTGTAACTCATCGGCGATGACAGTGCGGGATTATTCCCTCTTGTATCTGTTGTAATTTAGGAACGTTTCATTACCTGTGTTTCTGATATAACGTAACTTGCAATCAAAATTTAAATCAGACTTGAGAAAAATCACCTTTGGGTCCATTTGTAAAACGAGAGTGTGTCTTTCTGTGGGATAGTCAGGGATTAGAGATTTCTACTCGTTATTCTCCTAGTGATTTCTTTCACTTCCTCCATACCACCATACCTGGGCTGAAGTTTCATCACGTTGTAGATAATCCATGGCTTCGCACTAAGTGCGTTCACATTTACAAGGCGAACGACTATAGAGTCGAATTCTGTGCCTGTAGATTTATTCCCTGAACGCTATAACTGGGATATTTTCAAGGTGAGAGTCAATAGGCTCATCATCGCCCTCATCGTCACTTTCCCTTAGCTGCATTTATTTTATGAAAAAAAAACGTAGTATTTTTGTGAAACAAAGGGTGATTACACATATGATTTGGTCAGGAAATTTATAGAATGCATGTAGACGGAATTGAAGGGAATGGTCGACTACAGCGTACATATTTCAACCAGATTGAGTTATATGGCCACCAAATTCCCCGAGCTCGCCTCAAATGCCGTAACAGTTTCCTGCGCACCACAAAGACTACGAGTGACCATCCGATTGTCAATAGGTGTGCACTGGGGAAACTGGAAAACCAGCACCACCTAGTGTCATCATCCCTCAAGAGCAACTACTACCAGGTTGCGAAAGGGTTTTCAGGGATGCTAGTCTAACCCAATGTGACTGTGGTGCCCCAACACAGTTCATGCAGCACTTGCTGTTGCGCCCCTTGTGGCCTAATACCTGTACGAGGGAAGACTCTACGACCACGAATAACGCAGTCAAGACGGCAAGATACCATTCAAAGTCAATATAACCTTAAAATTAAATAAGTTTAAACACGATAAGAAGAACATTTGAGGATGTGCGTAAAAAGACCAAATCAAAACTAGGAAAGTAATATCTCTATGCAAAAAGGTTGCAATCTTTTCTCTGTGTCCTTAAACTTGAAAAGCATCACGATTGTGGCAAATTATCCTTATTTGGGAGAGGCGTTGTATTATAACCTGATGTATAATACTTGGGGAAGGCAGGAAACCTTTCCAATGTTCACACTCTTGTGTTTAATATGGTACAACGAGGAATAATCCTATGTGTTAAACGCTGTCATGGCGAATGGGTGGGAAGGGACGGGTCACTTAGGGAGCTCTTTTCAGCGTTAGTTGCGACCGCAAAGGTAAGTGGACACGACGCTTGAGTTATGCACGAAGAATTACAAGCGAAATAAGCGTCGCTAGCAAAATACACGAGGTGAATGGAGATTAACAAAGTATGTGGTTCAGAGGTGATGCCGTATTGTTATACATTGAATGGCGTTCCTTTGGTTAAAGATTGATTAGATTTTTAATTTATAATTATTTGAAAGTGCAAATTATCCTATCGACGTCAAACAATTCTTGTTCCACAATTATTGGGAACTTATGTTGTTTACTAAAGACTGCTTGGTGAGGTTTCGGGTTCGACTCCCGGCAGAACCAATATTCGAAACAAACTATGGTTCTGATCTGATTGTTATTGTTACTTTGCTTCTCATAGTCCAAGGAATTCTCTACTTTGAGAGGAGGTATTACTGTGGTTATCTGGGACATATTATTATCAATATGATCAAGATATTATGCTAAAAAGTTACAAGTTAAAACAACTTCTGTAGGAACTATAATAAGTTTACAAATGTTTTGGTAGCATCAGAGATCCTTTACCTATTTCTGCCGCCAAGCCGTAAAGTGAGCACTACGTTCCGGTTTTGAAAGGTAGGTAAGAGGTGTATTAAACCTACATGCACATGCCTAATTCGACTTGTCACTCGGTATTATTAAAATTTTGCATGAATAAACTTGTATAATTCAAATTAAAACTGCATGTTCTAAGTTATGCCATAAACAATTCATTTGGATCAACATTGTAACTTACGCTCATTAATGTATCTCTCGAATACTGCTTGCATATTTAATACAATTTTCTTTTTGGCCCAAACACATAGCAGTAAAGCTTTTTGTGAAAGAGGTCGTTCAGGGAAGTATTACCACCTTACCTATTTCTGGTTAAGCTACTGGTAAAACTATAGACACTTGGAACTTATCAACTTATGTCTCAGGGTATCAGGTGCAGAGGCAGTGCCTCCTGAAGCTTTGTATTTAAATCTCTGAGTTGCACTACAACTGTAATGGACAGGTGTGTCGCTTAGGTGCATGACTAGTTTGTCCCGTCATTTACTATAATAAAGACTTGCAATAAATGTCGTGAATGGAAAGAAACCAATGTACTACGCTAATAAATCTAATCAGTCTTTATATAAAATGAGACCCTTTTCGCTCTCCATCTCTTCAATGCCACTACAAAGACAGTAAAAATAAACCTCTTTACCCAGCAGTCAGTAAATCGCCCTATCCGATTCCTAGTCAAGCCCTCAACATATCAGATGTCTCCACATTAATTGGTTTCGAGATTTCTCGGCTCCTATAAATGGCACGAAGGTTTATGGTATCGCATAGTGCGTTGTTCCCGTCAACGTGCGCGAGCGCAGCCGCGCCGGCTTGTAATTGGTCGGCCGCCGGGTGACATTTACACGGGCAAGATGGCCGCCGATGCGATATGGCGATGGATAATTGACAAATTCGAAAGGAATAATTGGGAATTTTGCAAGGCTATTGTTTTGAAACTAGCAAATATACATTAAGAATGTGACTGGTATCGTTAGCTACCTTAGATTACTTAGACTTAGACTAAGATTAAAAATCAGTTTAGTAAGGAGAAAAGGAATACTGTGAGTTGCTGCTGTGTGACATGCAGGCGATATAATTACATCGTAAACTTTTGACCAAAAATGAAAACGAATCCTTTACTAACTTTAATTTTGGGATACACGAAAGGAGCCTTCCCGCACGACTCACTTTTCATTCCATTCCTGTACCTCGTTGGTAGACAATTGGCGGGCACGTTACGCCGATTGGAAAATCCTTTTGCCGCGATAGCAAGCATTATATTGCATGATACGATAAGAAGAAGAACAACTGTAAACATTATTATTCTTACACCATTACCTTCATAGGACATGTCTTCTCTAAGAAGAAGGTATAGGACATAGTTCTACACGCTTCTCCATTGCGGGTTGTAGACTTCACACATTTTCCAAGGGTTGTGAGCCATCTTCCACACGTAGTGTTCATCACAGTGTATGCCTTCACCGACAGCATGAGGTATAATCATGTTCCTGACTCTGGCAGTAGTCACGATTCTGGAAGATGCCCAACTGCCACAACCAAACGACCTTAACCCTAGCGTATTACAGCGTCAGGACATCAGGGCCGCCGATTATTTGAGAGATATTGACTATTAAATAGTTCACAAACGTACGTAAATCAAAAATTAAGTAATCTGAACTTTTTTTTTAAAATGATATCAAATGACGGTGCGCCAGGTGTCAAATCACAAAGACCTGAGGGTAGTAAAAAGTGTTGATAAAAAAAATTACTGTGAAAAATATCTTCCCTTTTAAAATACCAAGTGACGGGGCGAACAAGTCATGCGCCTGGTGGTAAGTGACACGCTTGTCCATAAAAGTTGTAGTGTCACTCAGAGTTTTAAACCGCAAAGATCTTGAGGGCACTGCCACTGCGCCCGTCACCCGGAGACATGTTATATAATTTCACCTGCACCTTTCAAAACCGAAACATAGTAGGCAATGTTCACATTACGCAAAAATAGCTATTCCTAGGACGAACTCTTTCAACGGAACTCTATTTTAGTTGCCACCACTCTTTTTACAATTCTCGTTGTTAAAATATTCCTCAACAAATATGGTCAAAATTGCTATCGGAAACATTTTATCTAACCTTGAAAAAAACTTCCTGCTCACTTAAAAGGGTTTGATCGATCAACTAAGTGACAGTCAGGCGACTGTCCGGCGACGTAGACGCGACTACACGGCGACTGATGATGGATCCACTTCGTGGACAATCGATTGATCAATCATTGGTGACAGCTCGGCAGTGTGGTCCCAGTTATGGGTTATAAAATTAGGTGTGGAGGGCACCGTGCACAAAACTACTGGTACCTACTGCTTTGCAATTTGAAAATAACATCCAACACTGACATAAACGACTCGAAATTGAATTTGAAAACAGTTATTATTAACTGTATTCGGAAGGTGGCAAAATTGACTGAATGAAAAAACATTCAATCCAGCTAGCTGTGCTGGTGTTTCCATGATTTAACCTCCAATGGGTTAGATAAATTAGACAAAGATGAATTTATTTTTTCATTAAAACTATAAGAGTCTAAGTACCTCAGTTCGAAGTCAATTTTTTCCCATTCTAATATTATTCATTTTGCATGTGTCCAGTGGCTGGGAAACAGGCTTTATTTCAGAATTCATTTCTTTACATACGAAATCACAGCCATTTGAGAAATGTATATCGTATACTATACATGTTCTATTTTGTTCAGTTGGTATAAAAAAAAATCATTGGTATATATAAAGTACGTATAGAATACAGCGGTTTTCTTGTAAAATTTCGAGGTAAGTTTGTGTTTTTCTTTATCGTGAAAACTTTTAATAATCGTGTTTTTACACCGTACAGTAATCAGTGTATACCCTCAATTTTATTATATATTTTTTTCAAAGTTGATTCAACACGTTCGCTGTTTGAGGTTGTATAGACTTTTAATCAAATACAAGGAAAATAAATGCAAAGGAAGCCAATATAATGTTAAAATACTCAGTAAAAAAGGGAATTTAATTATTATACAATCTACTGTAACATCAGGTTCGACTCCGGGCCCGCTCATTTTCTGGAATTCTTGTGCGAAATTTTACATTTTAAAATTTACCATGAGCTTTCGGTGACTCTTGCACGTCGAAGAACGTTCTCAACCCTCGGAGAATGTGTCCCAACCCGAATCTAAATTGTGTTCATTTGATTTTTCAAACTAATGTTTCGGGCACTTTCTCGGTTGACTGAGATGGTAAAGTCATTAATAGGTTATGTCTGATATTAATGCTAACCACCCTATTTTTTAATATAGGTAGTAGTTACTAACTATGTGAATTTTTGTTCCGGAAAATGATGCCATCTATCAAAAGGCGCGAAATAGAGTATCTGGGTCACGTGATCCGGAATAATAGATACACGCTGCTACAGCTAATAATGATGGGCACAGTGCAGGGAAAGAGTGGACCGACATTGCTTCCGTCGAACAGCTGTTTCGGTTGGCTGCTGATAGAGACGGATACAGGAAGCTGACGGCCAACCTTCAGCATCGAAGAGGCACTCTAAGAAGATGAAAATATGAATTTTTAATAAATTAAATATTGATTTAAAAGAAATAAATTGAAACATATTTTACTTTATTTCTAATTCGGATTTAGATCCGAAAAAAAGTATAACAGTGTAAATGTAAAAATAGAATTGTCTCCTCGCGTCACGTTTATTTTTGTACTGATATCACTAATATTAATTAAAGAATGATGGATCTCAATTTCGGTGATTGATGGTTTGTCAATAACTGCACGAGACCGCGGAACTGTCAAATGATGGCAAAACAAGAAACATCGAAGGTTTGCGTAGAGCGTTATCAGGCAGAAGGAACTATGACAATAGGAATCGAGGTTGTACGTATTGATATATTGTTTGAACGACACTTTTTGGGATAAGCGTTAGTGACATTGATCAACAAAGTTTTTTCTGAAATATTTGTATGACCTACATTTATTTCTCTCGTGAGTTTGGGTGTAATTTGTGGTTGTATATGTGTGTGTCCATGGCACACAGGGTTTCCCTAGTTTTTTCACTTACTTCGTTTCATATTTCAATAAACGAACGAAACCCTCTTTTTATGCCGTTGAGATGATTATAAATAGCCGTACATAGCACAATTCACGACCATTATAAATAGTAACGTAAAATGATGTTATATATTAACGTACAAATTTCGTAATGAAAAATGAAAACTATATTCAAATATCAAAGCCGCTTTAGAGCGAAAACGGCTCGCCGACAGCCTTGTTCTAGTTCAGTCAATGTGACCGTCAATGTGCGGGGCGTGGTGCGCCATCTAAAGCTAGGGAGGGGCGGAGAGTGTCCGTTCTCATTACTTATTTGTTCTCTGGTATAGACATCTTGCTTACCACCAGGCGCTAGACGTGGCCCGCCACTGGATATCGTTAAGAAAATTGGTGTATTTAATTTTTTTTAAGGTACAGGGTCAAGAGATCAGACAGACATATGTATCGTATGTATGTATGTTGTTTCTTAACCTTGACAAGAGAGTTATTTTGAAGAACACAAATACTACACAAATTAACGTCATGGTATAGTCCAATAAATCTTTTAAATATTGTTGATATAATAACCATGGCATGACACAAAATTATACATCATAAGCTCATTTCAACAATGTTATATATACAATTTTATCTCGACTTGAAATAAACAGTAGCAATTCTCAAAGTTAACTATTTGAAATCAAAATCAGTAATGCACTTAACAGATCGACGAATAAAAAGACTAAACAAACGAAAAACTACATCACATAAAAAACGGTACAAAACACTATTATCATAACTTTGAGAACATCAAGCGACCGAGTAGGGTAACCATAAAACTGTCACATTATGGACAGCGCGATACTCGCAACTTATCAAGGACATAACGTCCTCAACTTTACGACAGCTTCACTCTGCGCCCGCGCATACATTACCACAAATGTCAGCGGAAAAGATTTCATTCTGCGGATCACGAGAATTGTATCAATTCGCTGATAAAATTATTATTCTCGATAAGATTTAATGAGCTTCGAGGCATGTTTTTTGAGTTCATCGATCGATGTACGTAAGCAGCTAATAAATATGGAAGTTATTGGCCAAAATCAGCAACTTCCAGGTACAAAATGGAGTGTAATTAAGATTTTAACTTAACATTATTGCTGACAAATGCAAGTAAGTTAAGTAAAAGTGTATGTTAATTTGAGAAACTTGAGAATTATTACTTGGTATTAAACTTATCTCTACAATTTTATTGATGTACAAAAAACTTTAAGTTCAATGTTTACATTTAAAATATGCAATTGGCAATACGATGCATTTGCCCTTTCACTACAAAACCTTATCTTTTAGCTTCTTAATTGCTTATATATCGATGTGCACAGTAAACACAAATGAATTAGTAGCAACCCGTGGAATATTTTCCGCTATCGACAGAGTCTAACGAAACAACTCAGCTGAGTCCCATGTTTTGTCAGATAGCAGGAAAACGAAGCAACTTTCTCAGAAGCCATCTAGCCCAGCACACGCAACGCTTCTTTTCCAACAATCACAAAATCAAAGAAAACGTACCGGTTGCAAATTCCGAGTTGTAATTCTAATTAGGCAATCCGAGCCCCGCTAATGGTGGACGGAGGCCGTAAGTAATGCAATCAGATCGTGTGAACACGCGGACACGGTGTACGGGACATTGTCTCTAGACATGCGATGCTTTGTCACCATACTCAACGCACAAGTTTCAGCAACTAGTAATAAAGTGATAGTTCTAAATAGGATTTTAGAACAGATTTTAATGCCGCAAAACAAAATTACATCTATGTCTTAGGAGTTAGGGTTTCTCCAAACTCTCACTATCATGCACGAGGTAACATTTTGTGCTTACCATGAGGACAAAATACCATAGATAGTAGTCATTTACATGCTGTGTTACTATAATGGATACAAAGATAAAACAACACAAAGAAAAATCCTTGGATCCGTCTGGATTCGACCAGCGTCTGCTGCCACACCTTACTGTCACTGCCTTACCAACTGAGATACAGACATTATCGGTACAGATTTTTTTAACAAACTACGGGAATATTTAAAAATGAAATTAATATAATGGTAGCAAAAACAAAGCCTCTCAAGCAGAGAGTGGTGGGTTCGAATCCGGGCTTGAACCTCTGAGATTTTTTAAATTTACCATGAGCTTTTCGGTGAAGGAAAATATAGTGATGAAACCCGCACACACCTGAATAGCGATTAAATGATGTATGTGAAGTTCCGAATCCACATTAGGCCCGAGTAAAAAAACTCCTAGTAGTTTAAGCCCTCTCATTAGAGAGCTTTACACAGACACTATTGAGTGTGATATAGAGCGTAGAGGATTGCATGCAGGAAAGCCTGCATGCGCAATCGAGCGTGATTACCTGTTTGAAATTTTTTTAAGTTAAAGTTCTTTCACGCACGATAGCTCGTGTTCGTTTTTGTTACAACGAATAGAGCGTTAGTGGATAGGCTCATAACGCGGGATAGACCGCGTGAAACTGGCGCGTGTTGGAGTGCTTCCCCCTTTCCTTCCAACGTCTTTACACGCGCGCTCAATCGCACACGATTGCGTGTCTATGCAAAGCCCGCTATTAGAAGACGAGGCTTGTGTTGACCAATAGGACTAATATACAGGCTAACTTATCAATTATTTCCTATTTATATACCAAATATTATATATGAAATGACAACAAATTCACATAGTAACAGAAATCAGTTATTTACAAAGTTCAACACGCCGTGTCCTATTTTAAGCAGCAAAGAATTCATTTTTGTCTAAATTGCCACTTAACTTCATTAGTGTAGGTAAATTTGCACATTTGTACCTTCGCAGGTAAATTGCTTTTTACAAAACCTGTACCGTGCATCTGTCAAGTGATGTCAAGTGATGCCCACGCAGCGTCAAGTTATGCGTTAGGATTTGTAACAACGGATCTTATTCACGAAACTGACGATGTTTTTGCTAATTTTATTACATTTGCACTCTCGTAATGTAATGTATAAAGGTGGCAATATAAAAAACTAACTACTACTATATACCTTTCTATATAGTGATAAATTATGTATACTTTCACTGTGAAACAGAAGGTTAAATAGTGTTTTTTTAATTACTATACTGTAATAACCACAAGTCTCAATTGACAATGCATATTTACTTAAATTTCAAGTATATTGTCGAGTGGATGATACCGTCCCTACAACCACATGTTTTTTCTGAATACACTGCTGCAGTAATGTAATTGGTAGTTGCACATCAAAAATAAAGAACAAATTGCTGTACAATAATTCCGAGATTCAGTGGGAGGTATTAATCACTCTATGTGTATTACTTTTTTCAAGTTTCGGTAAATATACCCTGCATTTCAAAAACATCAGTCTAATATTTCTGTTAACAATAATAATAATTGTAAACTATAAGCCACACAGTTGGTTAAAAAAAGATATCGCTATGCAAACTCCGGCTTTGTGTCTGAATGAAACTGAATGAAAATCGAAAATTCTCTTTAAAACTAACCTAATTTCAGAATATTGAATACTACTTAAAAATTATTGTATTACAAGTGATTTCTTATAGACATTAAATCGGTTAAAGGCGATCAAAAATAAGGTTACCTATCAATTGTCCGAAATGACATTTTCCAGAAATAACGTTTGGTCGAAATTTCATAACCTCGAAATTAATTTTGCGAAGAAAATGTTTTTTCTTTTAAACCTAACTTAACCGAACCTAATCGTGTCTTTGCCACAAACATTCAACATATCCTGAAAGAACAACTGTTTCGTTATAATTCGGTTCGTTTTCGGTGTAATAAAAAGTTTAAAAATAAAAAGACAAAAAAGTTTTCGTTACCAAAATAGCTTTATATCCATGGAATAAGAGCGAAAAAGACACGAGTTTCGTCTCGACCATGCGTCAGAGCAGATTCCGCGTCGATGTATGTAATAATTCCTCGACTCCATAAGCATCGACGAAACCGAATTTAAAAACAACAATTTAAAAATTCAATAAATTTATCATTCAAAGTCACTCAACCCCAAAAGGCAGACCATGGATGTTATAAATTAAATAAAAACAAGAATCGGAGACGACAACAAGGATACGCACTTCGCGGCTTATTGATGGAAACATTTCAAATGTCATTTAGATAGTGCATTGGCGTTGACGCATTATTATTGTAAGGGTCGAGATGTAAGAAGGAACGGATGCGGTATTTCGTTCTTAATGCGCTGGTTCATTTAGATTGCGGCAATAATCGTAATGTGATGGCTGTTGAGAGTTATTGATGTTTTTACTGCAATTCGTAGTGTAAATATGGTAGGCCATTGAAAAGTAAAGACAGAGGAAAAACCAGTGCCGTAATCAGCGAAACAGACGAACCGATAAGCCAGCGTTAAACAAGGTCACAACAATAAGCTCACAGGATATGACGACTTCACTAAAAACCTGATTGAACAACAGTAGAAGGCAAAAGTGGACGAAGATAAGCATAAGAACAAGGAAGTAAAAAAAAACTTTTTGACGGACAGAGAGGCGTTTACTATACCAGCAAGAAACGAACTACAAAGTCTGTTTAAGTTTAAATTCAATGCAGTTAGTAACTCAAGTGACACTGAATTATTCTTCTGCAGGTATATCTTTCTCAATTAATACTAGCTGCAAAAGCGCTCGAAGGAGTTAAAGAAGAATAAGATTGAGATCACAGCGATGAAAATATGTAGGAATAAAATATTATTTAAAGCATACTGTCAAGACTTCTGACACGTATAGCCTCCAGGGCCAGCTTCACGCATAGAACTTCAGGATTCAGGAACAAAAAGACTGCCTCGATACTTTGCAGGCTGCAGGCCAGTCCTAACTCCACCTTGGTGAGAGTGACGTCAAGGTGTGACCCATGCATGTGTCACTTTGCCCAGGTGTTAATCAGCAGAAAGTAACTTTTCCTGTTGTTCAGATACTAATTCATATAAAGGTATATTAACATAGACGTAACAGTTTTCTTCTTACTAACCAATTTGGACAATTGTAGTCTGAATAAAGATAATAAAAAAATAAAAAAGAAACAAAAGCCTTACGTAAGTACCTACTTATTGTTTAGTTGAGCGATCTTGTTTCTTCCAGTTGAAAACAATTCTGCTTACCTGTGAACAAAACACGCAATCATTAGATTAAAATAATTGAAGACAATACGAGGAATATATGAATGAGAGAGTAAACAACAGTGTACAACGCCAGAACGTGTCAAAATAGACGCGTCTGATTGTTTATTGTTTCCCACATCGCGGACAATCCTTCAATGTCATTCCTAACTCGTATCCTTGGTAAAATGAAGCCAAATATGACCATAAGTCAATATTACTTTCATCACATGAACGTCAAAAGAATAACATAATAAAAACTATACGAAACAAATTATGTGTTTGTGAAATTTTTCTCTTCTGTTTAAGTATAAAAAAGTTTGTTATAATTATTAATACAAAAATCGAACACTCGATTTTTTCTTCGATCCGGCCGGATTCGAACCGACGTCTTCTAGGTTACCGTGTCAGACGTTATATCATAAATACAATGAATAGCGACACCTCTTGACCGGACTGGTAGTAATTATATTAGAGTAATATTCAATATACGTCAATTTAATAACAAGTCACATGTCATAAACAGTGTAATGGACACAAAGTTTCAAAAATATCTGCTATTAATTAAAAATATCTCATCAGTTCTTAGCGCGGCCAAAGTCTAAAGCGATCGCCATATTTCTATCAACAGGCCAATAGACTAAAAATACAGATTATAAAAAGAACATCACTAACACTAATTCCATCATCACTTGATTGATGTACTATCGTCAGACCTTCGCGCCCTTTCCGGGCCTTTAGCGCCCTTTTTTTGTTTTTTCTTTCTTCATCAAAAAGGTTTCTTGTCTATGGCGCCAGTTTAGACGCAGTGAGTCGAGTTTCTTTTTTTAAAAAGTTGATTGAGTGGTCCGTTTTGGCAGCTTCCGTTTTAATTAAGAAAATTATATTTTTGATTTATCTGTTTTCGTGGTCGTAAAGATCGAGTTGATGGATTTCTCGGGTGGTCGTCAACGTTTTTTCAGTTTTGTAATAATTGAGAAATATCTGGGAGTGATTTATAATAATTAGTTACGGTGGAGAGTTCTTTACATGGGTACTATGCTTGTGGGTAGCCTGTAGTTTGTGCCAATCACATTCTTGCGGTATTCTTGTCATCGGGTTGCAAAATGTCTTTATTACTCAATCTGTCATCACCACACTTGCAATATGTTTAGTTAAACTGCCTTTTTTAGTTTACCTTTTTCGTTACAGTAGAGGTCCACATGGGACTTGTCAACTTATGTCTCAGTATGATGGGCGCAGACGCAGTGATCCTCAGATAAGTACACAACTATAGCAAAATTCTATATGATATGAAAAACGATAAATTGTACGTCGTATGTCATTTGTTTTTTATTTCTTTTGACTGTCTCCTAATATAATAATTTTCAAATGACGTCACGTTATTATTGAGGGTGTGACGTGCAAGTGACGTCACCAGTCTTGCCCGGAGACAAAGGAAATCGCACTTGACCGCTGTTTAGTCGTTTGCGTTACACGAAATACTTTTTACAAAATTACTGTTTTTTTTTATTGATATTTCCTCTTTGGTATTATTATTTATTATGTTATTAACACCTTTATCCTTTCGTTCTTTCTATATATTTTTTTTAATGGAAAACAGAGAAACCATTAACCTATCACGTATTCTAAAGATACACGGTGTCCCTTATGATTTTGATAAAAAAAAATCTTTTTTTGTGTTTTCAAAAATTAAAAAAAATAGTGTATGAGTACAAGCGCGTTTGAGATACCGTGTGACACGAGGACGGTGTCTCTAGGATACGTGACGGATTAAAAACCGTTACGATTCTTGAACTTTTGTGTTCTAGACTATGTAAGACGTATAGACTTGTAAAGGAGGGCAAAGCGTTACCATCCTTTACAACTCTTGACAACATGTCCCTCCCTGGTATAAGGTACCAGACGAAATCACACAAAAACGCCTGACACAATTCTCCACACAACTACAGAAAAAATATTCAATTATATATTCAATTAATATATATTCAATTTATTTTATTTAAAATATATATTCTTTAATTTATTTAAAATATATATTCAATTTTTTTTATTTCTTTGTAATACACAGGTTACAAAAAGTTCATATATATAGAATCACACAATAGAATCCGCCTTCCAACTTACACAGCTTCATTTTTTTAATAAACGTACTTATACAATATATATTGTAGAGTTTCTTGCTCGTTCTTCCCAGGGAAAAACTTTACCTAAAGCATAAATTATTTGACTTCGATTATTAGACTTTGATTTGAAAATTATAACAACACTAGGTATATATAAAATGTTTGTTTGTGTGTTTGTCCCGTTGTATTATTTATTCATCCGATTGCGATAAAATTTTCGTGACTTAATGTGTCAACGCCAGCAACCGTTTCTGAAGTATGAGAACAATATCAGATGAGGGACATGTTTTAATAAATGTGTCCTCAGCCGATAATGCAATTCTTTTGCAGATGGACTTCTCTACTACGTGAATTACTTCTACAAACATATCTACATCCAAAAAGTCGGTTTTTTTGTAGGTGGGACTTTTCCACTGCCAAACTCTTTTATATTGCATGCCGGTTATAACTAGTTTTGTATATAAAAGCTGTTTTGCTACCGTATAACGTAACGAGCTTAATAAAAAAAAACAAGAGTGTTAACTTAGCGTTATCTATTCTTAACCGTAAGAAAATACTTAACAAACCATAACGCTAAAGAATAAAAATTAATCTTCGAAAGTTATGTCTGTAACAACAATAAAAAGCCGTATATAAAAATCACTAGCGCTCGTTAAAAAGACAAACTATATCCGATTTCTGGTCGTAAAACAACTCTATAAAAAAAAGTATTTTTTCATGGACTTTAATGTACTCTAAAAAACACGGATGCGGAACTGTTAAGACTGTTTTTATTTTTATAAAACGACATTGTTTTAATTTATTTTTATGACATAAAATGGCGAAACGAACAAGTCGTGCGCCTGATGGTAAGGCTACACGCCTGTCCATAACAGTTGCAGTGCCTCTCAGAGCTTTAAATCGCAAAGATCTCAGGGGCACTGCCACTGCGCCCGTCACCCTGAGACATACATTGACAAGTCCAATGTGCCTGTAATTTGACCAGCACCCTTCAAAACCGAAACGCAGTAATGCTCACATTACTGCTTGGCGCCAGAAACAGGCAAGATGGCAGTACTGAATGACATAATGAACAATGAACATACGCGTTGTAAAATATCTAAGACGTATTATTGGCTTCTACAGTACCTTACACCACTAAACTTACTTTACAATATTAATTTTTAATCTATTATGACCTAAACTATAGCGGTGGTAGCCTGATGGATGAGTGGATGCTCCTCAATTAAGACGTACTAAAGGTTATAATACAGCTTCTGCGTACTTGGGCCACAAAAATCCGCGATACTGGGAGTCTACTTTCGTTCGAAACAATTATTGTCAAATAAGTAATACTTGACCAATCAAAAGACAATGCCAAATATGAAGCTTCATTCGCATTATGACAATACCCCAAGAAGGTGATTTTTTTTTTGTTGTAAAGAGGATACCTCCGAATTGGTTCCATTTTTGAAGTGGAATATTGACAATTAGAAGTCAATATTCCACCTCTAAGGGTGGTAAACTAGGGGATGAATCCGGTTTCGCTTGGTAAAGATATTTATAAAGGTAAATATAAAGATAATAATGTTGGGTTATTTAGCTATTGTCAAGTACCTAATGAGTGTTTTTGATAAAGTCAAACTTTCAATTTAGACTGAATTTAATTATGTACATAAATTATGTGAAGATCAGAGACCAAAAAAAATTTAGAATCGTAGAAACCAAAAAATATTTAAAACAAATAATGTATATGGTACTCGAAAATTAAATTATATAATTCCTAAATTACTAAACGATTACCTGCGTGCATTCACGATATTATGTGGAGGGAAAATGTAAAAATGTAACAATAAACTAAAGAAATATTTGATAAAGTGAATCGCAGTGGACAGATAAACCCTAAGTGGTTTTTTGAGCTACAGCTGCATGAATACATATATACATAAACCATTGTAAAATGTATTAAGTAAATTAAAAAAAATGTAATTTCACGAACTTTTGAGGTCTTTTTTTATATAAAAAAGTTATTTTATATTAAATTTTCAGCGCACGGCTCGCAGGACGCGAGGGGCGGCATTCCCCATACCTTACCTCTGAAAATCTAGGCTCACATTCAAATGCATCGCCTTAACAGAAACCTGCTGAACTGAGCATATCCATTCAAACCTGTTTTTGTTTTTCTTTAAATAAACCTATAGTTTTTACTGTACTTCGCTCATTTTATTTCAATAATTGAATATTCAACGACTCTCTAATTTTCAATAAAACTAACGGAGATTAAGGTTTATTCGTTGTTAATACGACGTTCACAAGTCGATTAACTACGTGTTAGCATAATGTTTAGCTTCTTGTTTATAATCAAGTCTGTCGGCGCAAGTGTTGAAAACCATCGATAATTTTTATGTTGACTGTGCCAACTTGTTTTTTTTTTATGAGTCTATACTATCCCACTACTGAGCAAAGGCCTCCCTCCCCTCTCTCCACACCTGTCTGTTTTGCGCCACTGAGGTCAAGTCCTTTAGATGCGCGTCTAGCTCGTCTCTCCATCGATGGTTTGGCCTGCCGCATGGTCGTTTTCTATCTTCGGGGATCCATTCTGTGGTGGCCTTCGCCCACGACTCGTCTGACATGCAGCAGTGCCAACTTCAGCGATATTGTAATTATTTTATTCGGAATAACAACAGCTTATTAAATAAGTAACTCCAAGACTCACACACACACGCGCGCGTGCACGCACATACAGCCCATTTTAGTCATTCTAATTATTTTTTGTTACTTAAAATTTTATTTTTTGTCTTTGTTAAAACTCAGTTCTATTGAAAATAAGATAAGGGAGGAGAAACCATCTGACACCAGTATTTTTAATTTAGTGGCAGTCCTTGTGAAAGAGCTCGTTCAAAGAAGTACTGCCACCTTAACTCTTTCTGCTGTCAAGCAATAATGTCATCATTACAGTGTTCCGGTTTTGAAGGGTAAGGGTACTGGTGAAATTTCAGGCACATGGGACTGTCAACTTATGTTTCAGGGTGACGCGCGCAGTAGTGCTGCCCCTCAGATCTTTGCAACTAAAAGCTCTGAGTGGCACTGCAACTGTTACGGACAGTCGTGTAGCTTACCACCAGGCGCACGATTTGGTCGTCCCGTCACGTGATATTAAAAAAAAATCAACTACTTAATAGTTTGGTCAACTTTAGTTTGTAGTTTTATGTCGTATCTTATTTTGAATAAACTTTTTTTTCTGGCTGAGTTGAAGAAAAACTTTCAAACACAGCTGGTGCTACGGTGAAAAACCCGTTAAAAAACAAGAAGATCTGCAACAAGCACATAAAAACATTGTAAGGTCTGCTGGTTCGTTCCGTAGCTCTGTTGGGAATTTGACAGACAGGATATTCTGAAGGCGCTGGTGGTAATTGAAGGATTTTTTCTTAGTGTTCGATCTCAATACAAATAATTCCAAAAAAATGTATTTAGTTAAAGCTAACTATAGCCTAATAAAACTTGTCTCCGTTCTCCTTCTCGTAAACGTACATTTCCCGAGTTCCGTAACCCCTCAAATGTTATTAACAAATTACTATTTAAAATCAAATTCAACACCAAACTACTTCCTATGTCAATGCACTAGGACCCATAACAAAATCTCCATACATAACGAGCACTTAAAAACGTCTCCCAGTGCCAAGTTGGTCTAATTGATAATTAGTATTCCGTGAACGTTGTGTCCAGCCTACGTGTCCTGTCTGGGGGGAAGGGGGGCTGAGTCAGAAGGCCAAGACGTTGGGCCATTGGGGGTTGATTAGGACTATTAGGCGATTGACGGATGCGATAATGGGTACACCTATCGCATAATGGAATTGTTAAAACGTACAGTAATCACATATGTACATGGTAAACTATACTCTACCCGTTGAGCTCCTGTTTGTAACTCGTTCACGTCATCTACTTACGTTAGACTTGTCACACACGCCAGTTTATTTTTGATACAACTTACCTGGACACCTTTAGTCTATTTGTGGTATGTACGCTAAGCTTTTCCTTCCTTGTAATTCACTTTTCTTTTATACTACATTCAGAATAATAACGCATAGAATGGTAGTTTCATATCAAACGAACTGTCACAAGTGAGGCAAAAATCAAATTCATGTAGGCTAGTTTTAGTAGTAGATTAATTATCGGTTTTAGTGAATATTTATATAAAAATACAAGTTGAAACGCGTTACTTCCTTGTGGAATGTGATGTTAGTATCTATTTTATGTTTGTCTGACGTATTTTTACACTCATTTACCGCACATTTCATCTCTTTTAGCTAAAATTCTTGATCTGTTCGCGGTGCAAGTTGACCTTGAGCACTGAAGGCCCGCCCGCTCGTGTAGGCCCTTTGAGAGCGCTTCAATTTGCCTCACTTAGCGTGTGCGGCTAGATTTCTATGCGTTATTATTCTAAGACTACATTATTATCTCTCACATTGCAAGGTCTCTTATGACATAGTCCCTCGTTCCGCCTCTAAGACAGACCACACATACAGTGCAATGATCTCATTACAGCCCTAATACATAATATATTTAGTAGCTGTAGAGCACCTTGTGAAAGAGTTCGTCCAGGGAAGTTCTGCCACGTTACCTATTTCTGCTGCCAAGCAGTAATGTTAGCATTACTGTGTTTCGGTTTTGAAGGGTAAAGGTGCGGGTGAAATTAGAGGCACATGGGAACTTGTGTCTCAGGGTGTCGAGTGCAGTGGCAGTGCCCCGCAGATCTTTGGGATTTAAAGCTCTGTGTAGCACTGCAACTGTCATGGACAGGCGTGTAGTACTTGATATTATAAAAAAATAAGGGTTCGGACCCGTTCTTCCCAATAGACAACGAGACGCGTCTATTTTGACACGTTTTCTGGTCGAATAATAATTTCACTAATAATATCAATGGATGCTAAAGGAAGTGGTCAGACTGGAAAGGCGTCTTGTGCAAGAGGCATGTACTCGATACTGACGAATAATACAAACTTCTGAATGCTCAGGTAACAGGATCCAAAGGCTCATATCGTCAGCTTATTGCAAGGAGTCATTAATTGCCATATAAGTTATATAAATTACATGACTTCTTGCAGTAAACTGACGACATGTATGTTTTTTTTATACAAATGTAGGTGCGCATTTGACCTCCATCTCACCCGATAGGGAGTGACGGGTGATGAGGTCGACGATGGAGCATACACACCTAAATAATGCCTTCTCGCCTTCAAAAGGTCCAAGTTATAATGTTCAGGGAACACATCTATCACGTGATATATCCTGTAAAATACCGATAAGCAGGTTACGGCGGTGTTCAAGGCTTTGCAGCTTCGCCTCTACTAATTCCGAGTAAGTGATAGGATTGTTCTTAATTGGCATGCGATTTAACGTTCAATGTAAGCGGTTCTATAAATTCTAGAAAGTGAGCACTGAGAAGACAAAATACCATGGCTGTACTAGTTCTTCTCATAGATTTTATTAATAAAAAAGGGTAAAAAAAACAGCGACAGAAAACGAAATTTGTTTTAAAACTGATCAAGCTACAACTTCACTGATAGTACAGTGAAAAGTCTATCTATTTGAATGTTGTGAAGTCCCAATCTTTTAAAACAATTCATGTCAAGTGTGCGTACAGAAACGCCACAGTTATTTTGTAACAAATACTGTAAGGAGACGTAAATATGTGACGCGACGCGACGGAACGTTACCGCCATCTTGCGACTCGAGGCGTGGGAGGCGAGTAGATGGACCAGTGCCGACAGGAGCCGAGTGCGGATTAATCATGTCGTCATAAGTTAATAAATATACCAAAATAACCCTATGGAGTTGCATATTGGTCCTTCTCATAGGTTCTTTTAACAAGTATTAACGAAAAGTTTCAACAATACCTTCAACAGTAAACAATAATAAAAAAAACAAAATTTATTTTAAAACTGGTCAAGCGTCAACATCACTCATAGTACAATAATAGACCTTATTGTTTAAAATCAGATGTTGCCTAAACTACGTAAGTCGAGGAAGAAACGGTTGTTAAAATGGACTTAACAACCTGTGACTTAACAAAATCAACAAAATCATGAATGTGTAGCGAGGTACATACAATTACTTTATGACCATCCGCCTTAGCATTTAACAGATCGTATTTTGACGTACTTTATCGTCTGTTAGTATTTCCGAGGATCTGTTTTAATTTACGACGAAATCAGTTCAACAGAAAGTAATAAAAATTTTTATTGCCTGTCAATTGAGGCCGTTTCGTGTATGGATTGTATTAAGATGTGGAAATGATTCGTGGTAGTAAATGTACAGCCTTTTTTAAATTTCATTGTGATAAATATAAAATGATTTTGTACTTATTGGGCTTTTTTGTATTATTAAAACATAAAATGATATATTGAGGGTTCATTTCTGTTGTAAACACAAATAAAATTGAAAAAAAAATGCATTTTCGATACAGACAAGGAAATAAGTTAAGATGTAATAAACCCCTGATATAAAACTTATTATTTAACCGCCTCAGTGGCCAAACGGTTACCACCCTGGACTGCCACGCAAAGGTCCCGAATCAGAGAAATATTGTATGGTCTTCATTTATTTCTCTCGTGAGTTTGGGTATAATTTGTGATTGTCTATGTGTGTGTCTGTAGCACCCGCGATAGCAAAGTTTCCCTAGTGCAAGGTTGTATAATAAACTCACCGTTTGAAAGCCAGTAACTGCAAAACTAGAAAAGAATGTTTGACCTAAGATGCGGCTACGCAAAAAAACAAAACAATAAAATTTCAATAAAACGATCTGTCATAGTGGACTACTTATAAAATATATGGTCGTTAATTAGTTATACACGAGTCGTTAAAATTAATTGCTTTTTATACAGTTTTTGTCGATCCAAATGATGAAATACCAATCGAGAACTCTCATGCTACATTTTTAGAGGCTACCCACGTTCCGCAGTGGAATACATTTACATAGCTCATTATAAAACAATAGTCATACACACATACATTGACTTACAATTATATGGACGTCGGGTCCGCGCTAAAAAGTGTCCGAACTTATAGGGCGTTAAAATCGTATACAGAGCGTCATTCACGCTTTAGTCTTCGTTTGTTCGACTGACAGCAAAATTAGACAGTACTGCGATGACATTACAATTTAAATTCAACGTTTTAGCTTTTTCATATTCCTTTACATGTCACTACGTTTAAATAGGTTGACTTGGGACATTTTTTTCGTAATTTTTGTATTAGACCCGTCGTCCATTTATTTGTAAGTCAATGCACACATACCTCAAAAGTGCCTTGCCAACCTTTTATCACATGACAATCATACTGATATACTACATACATGAAACAAATTATGTATTATGTGAAATTTACAGCTCCTCATATACAGTTACGTCTAATTTCGTTTGTAGAATCTTTAAGAGTTGACGTCATCATTAGTAGCAGTAGAGTTTTGACCAGGAGAAAGAGTTCGTCCAGGGAAGTACTGCCACCTTACCTATTTCTGCCACTAAGTAGTAATGTGAAAATTAATGCGTTCCAACTTTGAAGGTTAAAGGTGATAACACGCATGAGACTTGTCAATTTATGTCTCAGGGTGACAGGCGTGTTATGGACAGGTATGTCGCTTACGTTAAGGCGCACGGCTTGTTCGTCCCGTTACGATATTATAAAAAAACCTGCGCGTTTACGCGCCACAGACGCGCGGTAGTTGCGCGAATTTTAATAAGAGATAGTTTTAACTTTAGTTTTGTTTGTTAATTTCAGTTAGTTTTTGAAATGAAGCAACTACATGAAATTCTAAGTATAAACTCCAGTGGAGTCTATAAGCATCTTGCTTGCAACGCGATTTTTGCACGCGTTTGGATCGATTCACTATAGCGCGTCCGCGGCGCGTATACGCGCAGATGACGCGCGTATATCGCGCCGTTAACGCGTGTTCGAGAAACTCGAGTCGTCGTCATGTATAAAATACGCCGTATGCATAGGTTCCCAACCCTTTGACCTAAAAAATTGATAATTAAATCTCAAAATATTACTTGTATTATTTTTATATTCTAGTTAAATATGAATTCATACTTGCATTTTACGTACAGTTATGTTCTTCTTTAACTTGGGAAAATTGAATTAATAAAAGGTGGAAATTCATAACATATTACCACTATATAGGCATAGCGTCGAAACCAGCCTTTGTCTGTGGCGGTCAAAAGGTTAAACCCCTCTTCTGAAGATATGCCATTTTGTAGATGTGCACTTATTACACCAAGAGTGCTAGTTCAGAAATTATTTCAATTTATGATGTAGCAATACTACTCTTCTAAAGCATACTATTTAACTTACTTGTCTACATTGCATATTGTAGACTAACAATAACTGTAGAAACTTTTTACCGCATTACCATATCTGCTCCTGCGCATCGGTCTCGCAACAAATTGGCTATCGCCTGCATGCATCTTTCAAAGGAGGAATATTTAGGAGATCGTGCGCGACCGGATCGCACAGTAGCTGAGTCTGTAGCTGCTCTTACTTAGATAATTATTATTTTGTTATGATTTTTTAAAATTTAATTTGTAGCGAAGTTTTATTAATATCTGAGAGCGATGGTAGCTTACCGGGAAAACAGCTAGTTCTCAATTGAAATGTCGTATGAGTTTAACTCCCAAGTTATAATAAATCATATAAAGATATTAGTAAATCGGTAAAATAAGTAAAATTAAAAAATTTTCTTCATATTTAAATGGGACCACTACCGAGATACTCGGTACCCTCTTTCAAACAAAAAAAAAATCATCAAAATCGATTCACCAATGCCGTGTCGCAAAGTAATGTCGTTGCGATACCTAATAATAGTGTCGGTAAGACAACACCGATCGTGAATGCTATCACTGTCACTTCACTCTGACTCAACTGCCACTGCAACTAGATTTTAGAAGAATGACGAATATTATCATAATTGCAATCTTATTGGAACCACAGTGACTAGTGGTTTCAAGGAAATTAGCAGACTGGGGCCCTGGTGGTAGTGGTTAGTTGTTGTCACACTGAGACAAGTCCCATGTGCCTGTAATTTCACCAGCACCCTTACCCTTCAAAACCGGAACGCAGTTCATACTGCTTGGCTGCTGAAATGGGTAACGTGTCAGTACTTCCCTGGGTAAACTGGTTCAGTTTGTATCTTACACAATAGACATAAAGTTAAAATTTCGATACAAAAATTCCACGTTCGTTTCCACTTATAGAAGACATGTGCGTGTTAGTGAAATATATAATAATATTATTAATATATGAATAGCGACATCTCTCGCCAGGACTGGTAGCTGTAACTGGGTGATAAATCTATCAAAGATTTCTCATAGATGGCGCTACGACTAAAAAGTCGTTGAAAGACCAAGTACAAAGACACGACGCAAGCACCTAGAAAAATTCGTGAGGTCCGTTGGTTCGTTCCGTGGCTTAGTTGGTATAGCGTCTGGCACGGTATGCAAGAAGACGTCGGTTCGAATCCGACCGGATCGAAGGAATTTTTTCTGAGTGTTCGATCTTTGTATTAATAATTATAATATTATTAATGATGATGACTTTGACCACAATGTCTTTCGAAATCGAAATATGTGAAACATCAGAATCTGCCAGCAATCGTCATAGTCTTATTGAAAGAAGCTCACTGCAGAATCCCTACTATATAGTCTTCAATACGTTATAGGTCTGTATCTCCTAGTAAATTGTTAAGGTACAAATTTGATAAGCATTTTCTAGTCACGATTGTACTTAAGACAAAGTCAAATAATCATTTATTCCATAGGTAAAATTTTTACACTTGAATACGTTGTTTTTTTAGCTAATTTTTAAACTACTGCTCGTTCACTACGCTGACCTCCCTAAAAGGAACGAGCAAGAAACTCTAGGGATTGCTCTTTTCGAATAAACTTAAATGCTACGAAATACACTTTGAATCATAATTGTGTGGAATCTAGACTCTTGTTGTCTTTCCATACTTCTTTATCTAAAATATACTCTTCAATTTTGTTAGATCCGTCTCACACAAAGAATCGTAAGTCCAAATTCACAACTTTGCTTGGGACGTTAATATATTAAAATAACCTAACTGAACTGATACAGTACAATATTGTATTATAGATTATGTAGGAGGAGTCATGGGCATCCTTAGTAGTATGAATCCACAGGACTGCAAGGTGGATATTGTGTGGAGTTGCCTCTTTTCCGTATAAAAAAGATTTTTTACTTCGAAATTCATAATAAGTATGGAATTATACGAAATGTTAAAACTCGGGCGGGTTGATTGGGTTTTAACCCCCTGCCCGTCTCTGAGTACAGGGAATTCCCTACTTTGAGAGCAAATTGGCGTGTTTTTTTGTGAGTGAGTTCGTCCAGGGAAGTACTGTCACCTTACCTATTTATGCAGTAATGTCACAGGCACATTGGACTTGTCAACTATGTCTCAGGATGATGGGCGCAGTGGCGGTGTCCCTAAGATCTTTGGGATTTAAAGCTGAGTAGCACTGCAACTGTCATGGACAGGCGCGTAGCTTATCATCAGGAGCACGACTTGTTCGCCCCGTCACTTGATATTATAAAACAAAAAAGTTTCTGACTTAGTTGAATTAAATTAAATATTAATATGGCGATTGACGTCACTTGTATAATGTTCACAACATTATTCACAATTCCATCAATAAATTAATTTCCAAAATTATTTATTTACAAATCTTTTTATTACCAATCAAAATTAACATCTATTTTGCTTAATATGGTAAATAATGCGTTTCCCTTATTAGGTCGACCGCACGCGGTTTTATACCGAAGATTTAGTAAAAAATTTTTGACATTTGTGTTAGATAAAAAGAACTGGTTTCCAATGTGTAAAGCGTAGCGAGCTGTTGACTGTACATAAATCGACTGACAAGACTGCTGCGAATGAAGGCAGGTCCGTAGTCTCTGCCTACCCCAGTAGGAAACAGTGAGTCTACTCTCCTTCTCCGTCCGACATCTGGCCGAAACAATTACTCTGAAATAAGAATACTCGATTACATTAAAAGATGCATGATGCGAATGAACCTTCATACTTGACATTGTTTCGGACGAAAAATGGGAGTAGATATTCCGATATATATTTACAACAACGTAATAGCCCTTGTACTAGTGCTGAAAACATAAAATTATATTGTAAATATCGGAATTAGAGGTTACAACGATAAATATTTGTTTTTTCAAACAAAACCAACGAACGTTTCGGGATCTTTAGGCCCCGCTTAAACGTATTAATAAATATAAGCACAGACCAGATAACCAATTGATCAGTAACCTAGACCCTAAATAAAGTTGCTACAGCGATTTTTTATTTAGTCGGAGTTTGTCCGTACGCCGAAATACGTGTGCGAGTTTTTCTGTTCAAAAAAACGATCTCAAAAGTCATTCATCCCCTAGTTTGTCACCCTTGGAAGTAAAATATTTTCTTCAAATTTAAATGGAGCAACTGCTAAAGTACCCTCTTTCCGACAAAAAAAAATATCATCAAGATCGGTTCACAAATGCAACATACACACAAAAAAACACAGTCGAATTGAGATCCTCCTCCTTTTTGAAGTCGGTTAAAAACGCCTAGATGTGCAGTAAAATGGTATGGAAAAAACATGAGTAATTAATGTTACTTAAGGGATGGAATATCATCAAGGAAGTTTATTTATTTGGTTATCTATTCTGGGATATAAGCAACCGGAATCTAGAAATGAATATTCTATTGACATCATTGACTTACAATTATATGGACGTCGGGTCCGCGCTAAAAAGTGCCCGAACTTATAGGGCGTTAAAATCGTATACAGAGCGTCATTCACGCTTTAGTCTTCGTTTGTTCGACTGACAGCGAAGCAAGTAAAATTAGACAGTATTGCGATGACATTACAATTTAAATTCAACGTTTTAGCTTTTTCATATTCCTTTACATGTCACTACGTTTAAATAGGTTGACTTGGGACATTTTTTTCGTGGTTTTTGTATTAGACCCGTCGTCCATTTATTTGTAAGTCAATGATTGTCATACAATTGATGTGCAAGCGACATAGTTGTCGGGTGGACTGAGATGATAAAGTCATCGAACAGTTATTTCTAGTATTAATGCAAATTACCATAATCTGAACTCCAGAACTCCTCGCTCCAGAAGAGTCTCATGCCCAGCTGCGGGACATATAATTGGGATGAAGGAATGTATATTTATGAATAGTAGCAATAGTTCTCCCTAAAAGCTTTTGTGCACTACGTCCGATTCGCTTCAGTCCCGAGTCGGGGCTGTGACCTAAACTCTCTTCTAAGAGGAGACCCGTGCTCAACAGTGGGACTTATAAGAGACTTAGAGCTTTCTACAAAGTTAGTATAAGTACGAAATCTGAGACACCAAAGGAATTCGTGCCTTTCTAAACGCTACGTTTCATTTAATCAGGGCACTTGTATCCCGGGTGATTTGAATACGCGTACTTGTACTCTCGGTTGTACGCCTGATTCATTAGGCTATTAAAAAGTTCACACAGATTTTGCACTTTAGTACACCGACTTGTGTTATGCTAAACACAGATAGGTTTAGTCCAGAACCAGAACTTAATCTGTGATGTTTCTTCAATGTGGGACGTAGTTTTTACTACTTATGAAAATTTATAATCTATGATTTGAAAGTGCAAAGATCAAGCAATAAAATGCAGTAAGATAAGTAGGTACTAATGCCATAAAAAGTGACGTGAGTGGTATAATTTTGCCCACACATTTGTGCGGTATCCAATAAAAAGTAAAATCACCGTCATCATCATCGTTATCAATCCATTACAAGTCCCACTGCTGGGCATGTTCACCACGTTTCCTTCTTCAAACATTTTCCAAAAGTTGTAAACCGTTAGCTCAAAAGTAGACACCGCCATAGGAATCCGAACCGTCTCGACGTCTCAACAGAGAAGCAAATCTTAACTGAGAAACTGGGCTACCTCCGCTGATAAAAACGTACTAACTTGTGTTCAAACAAATATACATCTATATATTATTTGCTTACAAAGAACAATGTCTTTCAGAAATGTCTTCCGTTTTGTAAAGAAATCAACGAATTAAAAGTCGAACGGACTTTTTTGTCGGGCCAATAATAAAAGATAAAAATTCATCCGTTTCTCCCTCCACACATTGTGAATTCCGTGAACCTCTTGACTTCATTTGCAGAACTTAAAATCAATTATGCCCACGATTGTTTCGTTAGTGGAAGCAAATGTTTTTTGTCCTCCCTTTTAGACCCCTGAGGGGGTGAATCCCCCCTCTTTATATTCACGGACTGTCTCATTCTGTTTGGATTTCTTTTGATGAACTTGTCTTGATTGCAGATGCGTTTTTGGTTTTATCTTTTAAATTGCAATTTGTAAAAGCTTTTGCAATGCACGTTGATTGTGTAAGGGTAATTTGAGAGTTCTTAATGCTTGTGGGGAGAAGAAAAACGCTTTATAGTGAGTTTTTTCTTTGTTTTAGAATTTAATATGACTTTTATGAAAACAAAGAAAAGTAAAATCAAATAGGTATACACGCCCGCACATCAAGCTACACATTGACGTATCTTGTTCCGTTGCACTGGAGGCGATTTTCGAACAAAAATGTGTTGTCTGATGTGAAGTCAGTTCAATGATTTTTGGCGATGTTGATGGCTCCAAGGTTATGACTGTGCGGTGCTTAATAGGGAATTCCCTGATACGATTCTCGGTAGGACGAATTTGAGTAGAAAACATTTATAATTGGTTCTGTTCTGGGTTTTCAGTGCCCCAGAGAGAATACAGTTGCCCTAGTTTCAGACCAGGTAATTGTTGTAGTTATCTGGTAGTTTAAAAAAAATCTTTAAATAGTACAATACACGTAATACTGTAGCGACCGTCCTTTTCAATTGCAAACTAGCCATCACGACAGAAAACAGTGGGTCAAAGTCTTGGTGACACTTGATGATTTCCTGTTCGTTTGTTTTCGCCCTGCAAAGTGATGACGTGGAGCTTCAGGACATCTTCATGACGTCGAAAGGTGTCAGAAACCCCGTCACCGAGAGAGGACACAGAGTCACAGAGACACGGGACACGTCGTAGAAAGAGGAAGGTGTCACGCTTCCTTCATAGCATCGAACATCCAAGAACCTCTTTACCGCAAAAGGGCGAGACCTTTCTGTCCTACATCGTCATCGTCCCACTGCTGGCTATGGGTCTCTTTTAGGAAGAGGATTTAAAGTTGGAGTTGGAGTACTTTAAATCTCAAAATGTTTTTTTCACCACCATGGCAGCTTTCATTGGTATGTAGGTATATCATCACACACAATAATGTGCTAAAAGCTAATACTCAATTTCAATTAAATTAAAAAAACAAACGTTGTCCTTAATAAGTGCCGAAGTCCAATATCTCCAAATTAATTATGCAAACGATGCTCCCGTTTAAATGCTGATTTCTTCGTTAATGCGACACAGTCGCACGTGTTATGCCATTTCGATGAAGATCAAACTTTGTTCAAATTAAAAAGGCTCTTTGACCTCATGTGTATCTATAGTTTAAAGAACTATGAAGTTAGAAACTTTTACTGCCACGCACAAGTTAGCTTTCCAAACAGAAGTGATAAAACACCATAAAGACTTAGTAAGTATATGCTTCTATAATAACAATTTGCAAGGTTTAAATCCATAATGAGACAAAAAGTTTACGCTAAAGGTTATTTATCTGTATTTATATTTTATACGCGCCATAAACGCGCGTCATCTGCGCGTATACGCGCCGTAGACACGCTGTAGTGGATCGATTCAAACACGCGTAAACATCGTATAGCAAGAGAGAAGCTTTATAAACTCCACTGGAGTTTACACTTACAATATCATGTAGTGCTTCATTTATAACAAGAAGCTGAAATCAACAAACCAAATTAAAATTAAAACTATATTTTAGTGTAAACTTTTTGTTTTTGTCCTTCTGCATGATTGGATGACAATGTCTTGATCTATGATATTTCATTTGAAATAAATATTGTAAATGATAGATGTATGTATACAAATGTATATTTACAAAGAGCAATCCCTAGACTTTCTTGCTCAGTCTTCTCAGAGGAATCTTCCTTACTAATAAGCAGTAGAGTTTAATTTGCTTATTTATGAAATAAAGATTGATTTTGATAATATAATACGAGTACCAGCAAGTCAAAATTTTTAAAAACATTAATTGATCTGGACATTTAGACTGAGAGCCATGCCCAAGAATGGAACAATAAGGTGTCACATTGGAGCATCGTACACATAATTATAGCACCGTTTCTTTTCAGCATACCGATATTAAAACGCTTGTACAGTCCTCGATAGCGTTGAAGCGATATTTACGGTTTTTAATTAGAACGGAGTCGCAGCACTATTGACTACGTGACGATCGTTAGGCGTCTAATGAACTTCCCGCCATTACTATTAGGGATGTTAAAGGACAAAAAGCAGTAATTACTATTATTATTACCAGTACAAAGATCGAATAAACACGAAGAAAAATTCGTTCGATCCGATTGAAACCAAAGCAGCGACTGTTGCCTCAACGTGGCTACTTTTTTTGGAACTTTGCATCAATAATAATAAAAAAATAATGGAGTAGTGTATTTCACAAAAATATTATAATATCATGGTAGTAAAAATATCATAATATTGAATCAAAATTAAATATTTTAATAATAATAATAACGCACATACTCATAGCACCGCATTAGGGAAACCCTGTATCGCGGGTGCAATCGACGCGCACATAGACAACCACAAATTACAACCAAACTCACGAGAGAAATAACTGTAGGCCATACAAATATTTCTCTCGGCACGGGAATAGAACCTGGAAGCTCTGGGTGCAAGTCTAGCATAGTAACCGTTTGGCCAATGTTGTACTACACCTAATACCTGGTCTCAAACTGACTTCCCTGTACTATAGGTATCATCCAATTAGTCGTACCGCGAATCGAACCCTGAACCCCGTCATTCATTTGCGCCTGTTTTCATTTCCTGTATTATGAGTACCAGAGGAACGAAACTCAGAAGACCAGGACCAATTTAGAAAAGTTAATTTTCCGAATTAGTCCTACCGGGTATCGAATCCAAAACCTCCTCCTCATCATAGAGAAGCCGACGACTCGCCAAGGTCGTCAATAAATAACTGTATTTAATAGAAACGTCATTGAAACCAGTTTCAAATTAATAAATTTAAACTCACCAATCCAGGAAAAATATTCAAATAACCCATAAAAGCGCTTACCTGTAAGCAAAAAGACAATATCCATTACACAGTGTTACAATTACAAACAAAGTAATTACAAGGCAAAAGATTTACTACTTGACCCCTCCGTTCCGCCCCCCTTACCCCTCTCGTTTAACCCCTAAGGGGGCAATTATGAATTCCCATAAAACGGCGACAGAAGCAGTTCTGTACACAAGTGTAGCTAAGGGACGAGCCCTAATCCATTTACGATATAAAGAGTTATAAATCAAACTTAATATTAGGTACATGTGTTGATAAAGCCCGACTCACACGCGTACAAAATGAGGTTCGTATAATATAATAAGATGCAGTATCACAAGTTTAAGGCAAACTGCTAGCTACAGAACGAAATAAACAAATATGTGATGTTACTGATAGTGTATCAAGACGGTAGGCGCCAACTGGGGTAGACAAACAGTAGACAAAGTGAAATAAAATCATTTATTGGTAACAATGTTATACGTTGCAACTCAGTTGTCAATATCATTCAACATTTGTAAAACGGACATTCCATTAATGTTACATTTCAAATCAGTGATTACGTTATTCACGATTAATTATAAAATAAACCAGTCAACCAGACACTAGTAGCAGAAGAGCTTCTTGTAAAATAGTTCACCCAGGTGCGCATTGCCATGTGAATTTCTAACTTACACACATTTGTGAAAATTTCACAACATCGGAAAACATCGTGGTGAAACGCAGGACCCACATTGGACCAGTGTTCCAAAATATTACCTAAATTTGCGATGACTTTCTTGTGACTGAGTTCGTCCAGGGAAGTACTGCCACTATACCTGTATCTACCAATTACTGCGATACTGTTTTCAAAGGTGAAGTTATTAGTGAAATTACAGCCACACCGGACTAGGGTTCGTCAGTTATGGGCAGACGCGCTACTTATCATGTGATTGGCGTAGTGAGTAGAAATTTCATAAATTTGATCAGGGTTTTTTTGAGTTCCTCAAAGTGTTCCTTTCCTAAGTTTCCTTTCACGTTTACTCTATACATTTATGTGGTTATTGTATTAAATTTTTTATCCCAGTTACTAACCATCTTTCACGCTACAAATATCTTTGGTACACTGTTTCTGTTTCCAAGATATACTGCGTAGTTCGCTAATTTCTGCAGCATATACGTTATTGCGATGTTTCTTCTGCTATGCCTAAAAGTCATTACTATAAATAAAGGTTGGGATCAGCACGCCCCAATGGACCACCAGATGCGTGTTTTTTGACACGTTCTGGCTACCTTTAAGTTCATGCAGAACTCCATTTATCTGATTTACAGAGTTCACTCTCACAATGTCACGTTCACGTAATTATTTTTATATATAACACCAAGTGACGGGACTATCACTGCGCCCGTCACCCTGAGACATAAGCTGTTCACTTACTGCTTGGCAGTGCGGCAAAATTAGGTAAGATAATAATATACTTCATAACAATATTTATTGTATTAAGTACCTACATGTACCTACATGTGTATATTGGTCAAAATAGAACTTCACAAGAATTTATGTGTTATAACTGGAAATAGACTCTTTTAAAACAAAGTTATCTTACTTCTAATCCACTGTACTCTGTGTCTACATTGTTTTTATAGTAGACTTCCGAAAACACAGACAAGATATGTAGCTCCAGGATTATAATGGCGGATGTTTTTACTCATTTCAAGCAGATGAACAGTTATTTACTACTGTCCTTGGGCATTTAGTGTCGTTAACTTTGTCTCGAAACTAAAGACACGTTTACTGGTTATGAATGAGTTAAAAACACGTCAATAATCCAATCGTTATTATTTGGTTTTCATATTGTACAGGCTGCAAATAAGTTTTTTAATATATTTCGATAATTTTATATCAATTTTCGGAGGATGATTAGGTGAGGTTTCCCTCCCTTCAGTGAGAGAAGAGGCCGTGTCGTAAATAGTCTGGTATTTGACTTTCTTGATAAGTTTTTCCTACAATGAAACTTGATTAAAGAAAATTATCATCTATCGTTTGAATCGTAACATTGCTTCTTCGCGATCTATCATTGTGTGTGTGCGTGTATCAATCATCAACATCATCATCACTAACCTATTTATATCTCCCACTGCTGGGCATATTGACTTTTCATGTTCTAAATTCAAAAAAACGCTAACTGTGCGCAGCCTTGTTGGCCTAATGATCTAGTTTTATCCTTTTTAATTATTATTTTTTTATTTGCTTTAGGTTGTATGTTTATTCTTTACTAGTCTGAAATAAGAGCGCTTAAAACTGAATGTACTTTGTCATACTTTTTTATATCATGCCTTTGGACACATCGGTTCGGTGGTCCCCTAATGGAAGTACAGTCAATGAACTCATTTGTAAGTCCCACAGCGCACGGGTCTTCTCTCAGGCGAGTGCTTGGGCTATAGTCCACCAGCCTGGCCTAATGCAAGTCGAGGACGTCGAGCGATTTCCGAGTGTTGTGAACCTATGTTCAGAAGTCACCCTTAGGCGTATGTTAACAAGTCCCATGTTCCTATAACTTCACCTGCACCCTTACATCAACAATAATAATAAATTTGTTATAACAAAGACCGAAACTACACTAAGAAAAATTCATTTGATACGGCTGGATTCGGACCATGTCGCTTTTATTATTGTAATTTTTAAGTGAAATAGAATAGAATGAAAAATCATTTACTCGACGGTAATAACACGAAGAGAAAAAAGAGAAAAGCAATAAAAATTCGGCTTGACAAAAAACAACCAATCATTGTAAGCTACTCTGTATGCGCCGTCGAACAGGTCACCATCTCAGCATATGCGGGCCAGAGTATACTCCGCGCTGATTTTCAGTTGGCAATCTTAGCCGATGTCGCACGGATTTGGGTATTGAATGAATGAATGAATGGAATGTCTTTCAATTCAATTTTACTACCATGACAATCGATCTTTGTTATAATAATAATTATAACAAATTAGTGGCGTAATTTCACAAAAAAAAAATTGAATATAAAGTATTAACCAGCTTATGGTTCTTACTTGAAGTTTAGGTAATATACACTGAATATACCGATCATTGATGATAATCGATAATTGATAACGTGATGTCCGCTTGAAATTAATCAGTCGGGTGTTTCAAAAGATATGTCACCGAAGATTGATGGTGTATGAAAACGGCTGATTTCAATCGGCATAATTATTTATGTCAGTCTTTTTAATCCAGTGATTAACATGAAGATCGAATTAAGAATGATTGATTGATTGGAAATTTTGTTTTCGGTCGAAAAAAACATTTCTTTTCCACCCTTTAAGTTGCCTACGTGGCTAAGCATTGGTTCCTTCTAACAATAAAGTGTATTGTAGCGTCATTGTTTATACTAATCGTCGTTTATGATAATTATAATATAAATGATAATATATGTTATAAATAAATACTAGAAACTAAAACTAAGATTAGTATTAAATTAGATGAATAGAATTGAGTTCCCATGGTCCAAGATGGTGGCAGGCTTTCCCCCTTTATATTTTTTTGCTCACATTACTTCACAAGTATCATCGGTATGCTATGCTAACTTGTTGAGAAAGGTAGCTGCCGGCCGTTGGGTTTACCAGGTAGTCATAGGAGCAATAGAGGTCCTTATGAATGTATTCGTCCAGAGCAGTACTGCGGCCAAGCATGTAAACTTTTCATAGGACTTGTCAACTTTATGTTTGAGGGTAGCAAGCGCAGTGGCAAAGCTTCTCAGATATTTGCGATTTAAAGCTCTGAGAGGCACTGCAGATATGTTATGGATAGGTGTGTCGCTTGCCACCAGTTGTATGATTTAAAAAAAAAAATTTTACAAATATCATTGTTTATGTCAAGAAAGTTACATTTCGCGTAATATCCTATACAAAAAATAATAATACGGAAGACTTTATCTAATTAAATTACTCTATATATTTCACACACCAATATCCGATCTTACATATACACAACAGATCTACAGATGAATCGCAAATGTGTGCAAGGTGGCATGAAAATGGAATTACGGGGAAAATGCAAAGGAATCGGGGGGACGCTAAAGTGTGGGGTACGCGGGGTACGCGGGGGGGTGAAAGGGGGCGAAAGTGTCCCCGACCGGACACTTTGAACGAATTATGACGGTCATTATTAGAACGTGGACAGAATTAAATTGCCTCCCCCCTACCCCCCTTACCGCCTTCCGGGTAAGCCGAGGTAATGATACCTGAACGATACTTGCACTTATCTATGTGAGATTTGTGTTTTGTTTTGAATTGATATTGAAAATATAAATAGATTGTACATGGGAAATGAGCAGACCACCAGTGGAGGGTGCGACCTACGTGGACGCTGTCACATGGTTGGCACGTGCTCGACCAGGGCAGGCAATAGGTTGAAAAACCCTGACCTTAACCTCAGCTAAAGCATTGTGCCATTTGTGGTGGTAAGTCTGGAAACTGAAATCACCAAGGAGCTGTCAGTTCTGCTCGTCGAAGCCTCCAGTAACCAGAAGGCTCCCACATGAAAAGTTACCAGTCTGGTTACAATTATTGGAAAAAAATCTTATTTTTCTATATTAATATTTAGTGTACTGTTTATCTAGTTTAAGGCCACGTAAGTATACATATTATATTTATTTATTTATTTTATTACTTATAATTAATTCAATTTGAATGTAATTCAATTTCAATTGCAAATTCAATTGCTATCTTTCACCTCTACAATGAATGACCATTGCAGAGTACAAAAATGGCAATAACAAATACAGTAATCTAAACAAACAAATAAAAAAAACTTTTTTTTTTATCAATAATAGTTTCCTTGTATTTAAAATGCATTACGAAAAAAGCCCTTCCAATGAATTTCACAATCGTTTAGTTAGTTGTGTACTTTATATAGTACCTGCTTACTTAAACACAAGTACGATTATAGTAGTACTCTGATACCGTTTCAATATTTGCACTGAGTTCCACTTCCATAAAAAAAAAAAACTATACTAATACAATCAAATAAACCACAGTATCACAGCTATAAACAGTAAGTTAACAAAATTCTAATTTACATTTTGATAACAGTTAACAAGAACAAAAACTAACATTAGCCATAGGTTAAGACTCGCTCGATGCAGAGGTAATGCTTGTATCAATAACAGTACAATCAGTAGATTTGCAGTAATCTCTGCAAACTCGCAGGACGATAAAGACAGTTCTGGTGTGGCTTAAGTGTTGAGAGATAGCGGGAAATGTGTCGATACTGTGGTCTAATAGGCGGAAGGCAGCGGTTTTTAAGTCTCTGAAGTAAAATTAGAAAAACAAAAACCATCTTCAAAAAGTTTGAAGATGGTTTTTGATGGACACTATTTGTCAAGTTTTATTGAAATCGGTTAACGGAAAGTAGGTGAAATCCGTGAAATTGAACGGGACTACCTTTCCAGCAAAAAAGGAATCACCGAAAACTGTTCACAAATATCGAAGTAACAGTAAAAAATTAAGAACCTACTCCTTTTTTTTGAAGTTGGTTAAAACGAAAGCAGTCCTCATTGGTAAATTAACATGAAAATACACTGAATTGTCTATTACTAACCATGTCATTATAACAATAAAAGAAGACATTAGGACAGCCGAGCCAGCCCTACAGGTATAGAATACTATAGCTGTAGGGCTGGCACGACGAGAAGAGCAGTATCTCGCGCTTTATGTTGCTCTCCCGCAATTCACGCCCTTTCGTTCTAGCCCTATTGGTCGTACATCGGAACAAATCCATTGGGTTGAAGCATCTTTCAAAGATTAATGTCTAGACTGGAGACACCTTTTTTATTCACATGATAAGAATAACAACTTTTAATTTTTTCGTAATTTATGGCATAAGCAGTCTTTATATATGTACGAAATAAACAAATTTTGTTATTGTTGTTACTCGCTTCTCCTGCTAGAAGTGTCTGCCTTACACCGTTCACATTACCTTGCAATATTGATACAAGCCTCGTATAAAGCAACCGAGTTAAGGCGGTCGGCGTTCTCTACGGCCCTCGGCCGTCCCACGTGCCTCCTTTATCTCTGAGATATGGTAAATATTAGACGCAATTGTTCGCCCAAACAAAGTTTCGGATTAAGGCTTATATTGGCGATGTGATTGTGGATACACGCCTTTTTATTTGTATGAATATCAGTGGGGGTTGATGTGTTTGGAGGTGGGTAGTGTTTGGAGGCTTTAGTTATTATTTTCATTACATCAGATCACTGCTGTACAAAAAGATCTGACCTAGAAATCCAAGCACGATTTACATCTTCATCTACATGGTTGCGAGATAGGTAGTGATGGCAGAAAAGCTCTTAATTTGAAATAGCTTTTTATGAATTTCTCGGGCGTATGTCTAAACGAGTCATCAAGAAATTCGTTGCAAGGGAAATTAAATAATGACGTCACTAGATTGCCATTACCTATCCAATCACTTTTCACAATTAATTCGAAAGAGCAAAAGACAAATCAGATTAAAACGGATCTTAAATGTAACGCGGGGAATTCACAGAGAGTGGTCGCACAGTTATTTAGTTTCCACGTCGCTGAAACAAAAGGTCTGTCTTGTCTTTTTCGTTGATTGACATCTTTTTCAATATGGTGACACCTAACTATCTTAATAATTTTGAACACATCCAAAGGACTAACACTACGTTCTCTGCGGCATCACCCAATTTGAATTGTCAAACTGACGTGATTAATGACACAATTGCAACTGCCTAATCTCCGCTAAAGTTCCTTAGTAATAACACGACGTAAAACATGCATAAATTTATTTGTTTTTAGTAAAAGAGAAATTCCTTTGAATTATTTACTCTTTCCTCATACAGAGACTCTACTTTTCACATCACAAAGCGCCTAACGGCTTCAAATACAAGATAATACGTATTTACAGCTTATCAACACAAGCTAATATGCAAACTACGTCTAATAACGTTAATTTTAAAGACCGGCAATAATCTAAAGCCCAACATAAACAACACTAATTCCAACATAACAGTGTATTAACATACAAAACATTACAAATTTCGGGGATGCTATGGAAAATTTGAGAGAACAAGAATTTATCGGAAGGTAAACAATATGGCAGGCGAATCGCGGGTTAGGTACGAAGTACACTGAGATTTTTGCAGCTGTGTATTTTTCATTTTCTACTAAAGATTGATTTGATTTAAAACAATTGTTCTAAGGACTTGGGACAGATTTTATGGTCTCTCACTTCTTTACATCTAACACTTCAGTCGTATGTTTTTTTTATGAAATATATAAGTATTTATTGATACAAGAGCAGGTACGTATGATACATTATCACCCTATCTCCCAAACTAAATGAACCTGTATTTTGGGAAGCAGTTCCTTATAATTTTCATTCAACATTTTCAACATTAGCTGTCGAGAAGTTTTTTATTGATTTCTGCAAAGCCACCTTCTGTACCCGAATTTTAAGAAATCTAAAGGATTTTCGCACATTTAACGCCTTACCAGCGCCGTCTTGCCTCAAAATAGCGGTGGTATTGAAAGGCCGATAAATTCTGACTTATTTATTAAAGTATAGCGACACGTGGATACCGCAGAGAATTCGCAGCGACAGCCGGCGCGCTGTCTGTTTTCAAAATATGCCACACAAATTTTAGTTCATTTTTCAATCCTCAAAGGCGGTGCAGGTACGATTCTGAGCTTTGAGAAGGGTTGAAGCTCTCTTTACGGCACGCTACAGCACCGCATGTACAGTAAACGCGTGTTTTATACGCCCTATCAACAGCACGATGCGATGAAATTGTTATTAAAGTGAAAATTAAACTTAGGTGCAACCCTAGCCGAATTATTGGCTTCTAATATGAAGGCACCTCCACCACACAGGCGACGAAATCGCTAGAATCAGCGGGTGTTATTAAAACAGCGAACACGTTACAATATTTGCTAGGATCTCGTTATTTTTAAGCACCTTTCGAGATGTGCCGGGTTTGTGATGCTCAAACTTTGGAACAATACAGCGCTACCTATTTCTATTAATAAGATACAGAAATTACAGATGGTGAAATTACAGGCACATGGGACTAGTGAACTTATGTCTCTGAGAGACGGGCGCAGTGGCAGTGCCCCTCAGATCTTAGGGATTTAAAGCTCTTAGTGGCACTGCAACTGCTATAATATAAAGAAACAAAAAGACATTTATTTCTCCACAAAACACAGGAATTACAATTCCTAAAAACTAATATAATTGAGTGATGTGGAAAGGTTAAAGACTCGGCATTGCTGATTTCCAGTATTCACCTGCAGCTAGCTGTTCGTTTGTTGCACCAGGCTAATGTACGGAGTCTACACCAATTATATCTACCTTAAGTAATAACTTGTAATAAATTAAAGTTTAAAGGCTGTCATAGGTCAAATCTTGGTTGCGCCCTGCATTCAGTAGGTTAGGTTAGTATATGAAAAAGCATCCGCTGCAGCGGCTGGCGAGCGCCAGAGACGAGTTTGCTTGAGCTTCCGAACATGGTTTCAGATGTTTTAATGCTAATTTGTATTAGTTTTGAGCTTTCAGCCATAGTCCACCATGCTAGTCCAAAGCGGATTGAGGTTTTTATATTTTTTCCAAAGGATTGAGAACCGTCTTCGGCATGCAGATTTCATCAAAAAGTTTTCTTTCACTCATACCGCAATGTATTGCTGTCGTATAGTTATACGTACATGCCGCCATAAGGATTTGAACCGTCTATCTCTCAAATGAAAAGCGAGTGTACTTCTACTACGCTATCACCTAATTAAAATAAGGTTAATGAAGGTTTGTTAATTCGCAGGTATTACGTTACGACGTTGAATAAATATTTAATTAAAACAGCAACGATGTTTCTTATGAATATTATTTTTATGGCTCCCGGTAGAATAGAATAGGTGGATTATGGCAGATAATGGAGAATGTAATGTTATGTACGTACATAGCATGATTTAACTGAGCAGTTTGAGAACCATTGCAACATAACGTCATAGCAGGGCGACATAACGCTGTAAATTACATGTTTTATGGTTTAATACCGCAGATAAGGCGGGGTAAGGAGCCTATTATTAACTGTGCTTACCCCACGGTTACATTTACCCCGTTTGTGCTGCTAATGTACGACTGATGTTGCAAGTTTTAGGCATTGAAAATGGTGGTATGATGAAACATTTGACGTGTGATTATATTTACTGCAACGACCGGAATACGGGGTTTGAGTTTTATCTCTTAACTTTTATCTAACGGTGAAATGTGAAATGAGATTTGTACATAAGTACGAACGAATGAATGAATGGAAGTTAAAAAACAAAAATAAAGATCTGCAAGAAGCATAGAAAAATTCGTAAGGTGCTAGTTCCTTCCGTTGCTTAATTGGCAGAGCATCTGCCACGGATTGCGTGCTATTAATAATTATAAAAAAAACAAATAATTGTTATATCATGGTACTAAAACATTGTGAATTCAATAAACTTAAGAATACATGAATGATTGGAATATTCTTTCTTGCACATTAAATATTACAATTGTAATACAATGTAATTGCCATTACAGAATAGTTTTTGTTAAACTTATATCACTTCACAGTGTAACAGAGACTGAGAAGCTGGAAAAGTTTTGTCAAATGTGTCGATCCTCTGAGTACGTTTGTCCCGCCTTCCGAGAGTCTTACTCCTGGACACGAATTGCCGTGGCCGATCTGGACGTCTTTGTATAGGCTGCGAATTCGGGTTGGTCGGAGCAAGGACAATTTGTGGGGATTTTTGGATGGTTCTAACCTGAATGAACTGCTTGTGCGGTGCGACTCAAACGATGGCCCACCTCATATCGTGCCCTGCATGCCCCAACACCTGCACGCTTGAGGATTTAATGGCGGCTACTAGTGACGCGGTCGGCGTGACTGAGTTCTGGGCCACAATAGTGTAATGTATGTCATCGATACGATAAGAAGAAAAAGCTGACACTTATATTATAACACAAAAAAGAAATTTGAAAATAAAAACTAGGTACCTAGTGAAAAGGGAAAACATGGATCAGGTGAGGTTGTACATATCACAGCTGGGCACGGGTTTCCTCTCAGGCGATATCGAGGACTTCACACACTTTCCGAGGGTTGTGAACCTTCTACGACGTACAGGTTTCATAACGATGTTTTCCTTCACCGAAAAACTCAAATTAAAATTTCAAATTAAAATTCGCACATTAGTACGAAAACTCAGACGTGCGAGTCTGGTGAACCAATTATTATACATTAGCCAAACAATTAGGCTGCCACGGCTTTTAACAAATAAATTCGTTAATAGTTTTTAGTTAATGCTCCATGGTTCACAAGTTGAAGATATTCATGATTATCTGAAAATTCCAACTGTCAAACAGGAGATAGTAGGCTTGCACAAACTCTGAACGAACATCTAAGTAACAGGAGAAATTGGAAAGATGAAGGCAGTCTAACACACCAAATAGATCGTAACTAAACAACTGCTCATGGTCCATGGGCCGACACGTTGCAAAAGGTATTATAAAAAAAAAACATTTAAAAATATAAATAAATAAAAAAAAAAGTCTTGTAATTTAAATAAGAACATTAATTTTGAAAATGGAAATTCTGCGTTTATTTCATTTCAAGCGGCTATAAAGTAAATAATTCCTAGATCAAATGTGTTTGAAACTGGCAGAGTCTAGTAATAACCTAAAGCTGGACAACAGGATAAAATATTACAAAGTGAGCCCCAATATTTTCAAAGCACCTTCTCCGTAGGCGTTATTACAAAATACACTCAACAATATGCATTCATCAACAAGCTCAGCTCCCGGCTTCGCTTGCGGAACGAGAACAATAAAAAATAATTTCCACCCCGTTGCGCTGCATAAATTATCATTACGGGGCGCGTTCAGCGCAATTACATACTTAGGGGATGATCGTTAAAAATCATATTCTTGGGGGTGCGAACGCTGCAGTTGCCGCAATCATGAAAAACATTCATCTAATGCCATGTTAAGGTACGCCAATTAGTAGCAGCAGAGCTCCTTGTAAAAGAGCTACTGACACCGTACCTGGGGGTCTATTCTCGTTTTTCGTCCGACAAAGTTCTTCCAAAACAATTGCTGTCAAATAAATAATACTCAAGCATAGTAAAAGACAATGTCAAGTATGAAGTTTCATTGGCATCATGCGTATTATATATTTATATTTCGGTGAGTGTGCCCATGAACGCCATCAGCTCTTCCTGCCACACCTAGAGGTGCCGGTGATGATTTTATACCGATTTATCGGATATCGAAGTTATAACAGGTAAAAGAACTAATACTAATTGCTATTTCGGTAACTACTCTAGCAAACCAAAAAGTTTCTTAATGCCTGGGTCTGTAATTTAAAAAAATAAACAATTTCAAAAATACGTCACGACAATCGTGTGTGTTATTGTTTAGGCTGGTGATTTCGGTGTTTATTTATTGAAAACGTACCGTAAGTAGCGTTTTTTAAGTTTACCCTGAATATAAATGTTTACAAACTATACTTTAAGGAGTAATTTCATGGTAAACGTTAGAACCACTCAAACGGAATATTATCATATTTACCCAAGTACACCAAAAATTTCATTAGTGCTTTTTAAGTGCAGGATTTGCGGTGTATTACTGCATTTTATTTGAGATGGTTTTGTTGTAGTACGGAGGGTATTTATTTAGCAATGCAGAATAATAGCTTGTATTTAAACTAAATCCTTTTCTAATTTGCGAAACCAAATAGCCGCCATTTTGCGGTAGGAGGAGCGCATCGCGTGAGCGGATAAATGCGTTTTTTAAGGTCGATTACAACTTATTTGACAGTATCTTTTTCGGACTATACAGTACAGGGCATGTTTCTGCCGCCAAGTAGTAATGTGAACTTTCTGGTTTTTAAGGGTAAGAATGCCAGGTATATGGGACTTGTCATCCTTGTGTCTCAGAGTGGGGCAGAGGCAGTGCTCTTCAGGTCTTCGCGAAGCTCTGAGTGGCAATGCAACTCTTGTGGACATGCGTGTCGCTTACCACCATCAGTCGCATGATTTGTTACTCTTCAAAACCGAAACACAGTAATGCTTACATCACTGCGGCAGAAATAGGTAAGAACCTTCTTCGACCCACACTACTACTACCTATTACTACCACAACTTGTTACTAAACAATGACAAATATATTATTACGTAATCTAGAAACTGGTTACTTATCAGTATTCCGAAGTGACACTTTCCAGAAATAACGTTTGATCGAAATTTCAGAAATTTCTTTTGAACCTAACCTGACCGAACCCAGTCGTGTCTTTGCTATAAATATTAAACATATCCTCAAACAACAACTGTTTCGTTATAATTCGATTTTCGGTGTAATGAAAATTCGAACAAACGTTATGTCGAACAAAGAAAAATTTCGACTTTGTGATAGGTTACCCTAGAAACTAAAAGCAATAGGTACATGATACCTCAGGGATTCTAATCATCGTCCTCACAACATCTACATCTCACGGTTATTTAAAATGTCCCTGTGAACACATTCTATTACAAGCAAAAAAATATCTAGAAACAAACGGTTTAAATCCTATTCAATCTCGGCAACGGTAGCTCTAACACGTAACATGGAAACAAAAGCAACATACTTGCAAAAAAGCTTCATTTTCAGCGTTCAGTTTTCTGGCATAATGAAATCGTAAATCGAGAGCGGGCAACTCGAATAATAGTGAAATATAAATTGGGCCCGCGGTTTGGCGCCCCTGGATTGTTGGCCGACATTTTTGCGGGCCGCTTCAATCACCCGTTTTATATAACACTGTATTCTGGGTTGAAAAATTTTGGCCCGCGCGAAAATTTGGCGAGTTCATGATTTAAATAAAGTGCGCCGAGTTATTGTTGTACACTTTTTAATGCCACTACGCTGGTTGTATACACGCAAAAAGAACAGTATTTTTAAAGGGGTAATTACAAACACTAACTTGATATACAAAATTAATAATCTCCTTATGAAAGAGGTCGTCCAGGGTGGTACTACCGCCTTACCTATTTCTGCTGCCAAGCAGTAATGCTCGCATTTGAATGGTAAGGGTGTTAGTGAAGTTACAGGCACATGGAACTTGTCTACGTACGTTTCAGGGTGATTGGTGGTGCCCTTTTGGTACTGCAACTGTTATGGACAGGCCACCGTTACCACTTACCACCGTTCGTCCCTTTACTTAGTATTATAAAACACAGAATGACTAGGCAACCATTAGTACCAGAGTAACGAAAATCAGAATAAAGAAATTACCGTGAACATTATCCAGAACACACAGACCAAAACCAATTTGGATTGTTTTTCTCAAATTTGTCCAACCGGAAATAGAACCTGTGATCTCGTTGATTGACGGAAAAACTTTAAACAACAGTGGCCATTACCTATCTGAAGGTAATAAATAATATATAATAATCAATTATCTACAACTGCTTTTAAATCTTCTTCATTTTCTCCACCAAATGAACATTGGCAGTAAGTTCTGAATACTTCTCCATCTCTACTATATCTAATAAATCTCGCTGGTCCTGACTGAAAACCAGCGCCACAAACAAAAACAAATACTTAAAATTAATACAATAGACATATCTGTGCCCAATAATAACTGTGCTCAACATTAAAAAGTAGACATACTTAAATGGCCGCTAAATGTATTGTAGAAAAAAAGCAAAAATAATACATTATTCGCATTACAACAATGCAAGAAGTGACATCTTAGAAGTAGTGACACCGCAGTTACAAATATCGCAATCAGAATCAATTTCGTTGTAGTAACCACAGTATACAGAGGGTTATTTTATAATACATTATTTTTTCTAAGGGGTATAATGAATAATCGTCGATTATGCACAGACCGAGTCGGAACTCTGAACAGCAACATCTTTGGTAAGCCACCGTCAGACAGCGGCAATTTAGTGCAGTGTACCTAAATCCCTCACCCGCCTAAGTTTTTCCAAAGAAACCATATGAAAGCAGTTCAAACTATCATCATATTCCTGTATTATTTTCCGTATATCACATTTCGCAAACAACAAAATATCTATGCTGAGCCAGGACACTTCCACAGCCATGACAAAAATTATATGTCTTCAGTTTTTTTTTTTCAATTAAGTATCAAATCGCACTGTTAATACAATAGTGTATTAACTCACAAAGAGGATTTTCTCAATGTCGATGAAAAACGAATTACTCACTTCCCGCAAAAAATCATTAAAATTTATGTATGTTACAGTATATTATGGACATTTAAACAATTTCTCTTCATTTAAAAAATTAAAAGAAAAAAAAATTTAATATTTTTGAATAAGGATTATTTTGCCCAGGACTAGATCACATACAGTGTCTCATTTTGAGTTAAATGGAGATGATTATTTCTTACAATATTCTAACGACGGTTTTTTGACGTGAAAATGAAATATTACTGAATAATGATATAATATTGAATATCACATATTTTGAGTTACAACACTGCCGTAATAGCAGTGCGACATGGTAAACAACATCCTACCTATAACAGTAGCAGTGCCACTGACAGCTTTAATTCACAAAGACCTAAGGAGCACTGCCACTGCATCCGTCACCCTGACACATCAACCGGAACACAGTAATGCTCCTCTACTTACTACTAAGCTGTCGACACAACCTTAATTGGCTTTGATCGATATCGCATAACAGTGAAAGTATTAAATGAATCACTTTGAAAAAATAAATAGTAAACACTGTGAAAATATCATTGACTTACAATTATATGGACGTCGGGTCCGCGCTAAAAAGTGTCCGAACTTACAGGGCGTTAAAATCGTATACAGAGCGTCATTCACGCTTTAGTCTTCGTTTGTTCGACTGACAGCGAAGCAAGCAAAATTAGACAGTACTGCGATGACGTTACAATTTAAATTCAACGTTTTAGCTTTTTCATATTCCTTTAGATGTCACTACGTTTAAATAGGTTGACTTGGACATTTTTTTCGTGGTTTGTGTATTAGACCCGTCGTCCATTTATTTGTAAGTCAATGGAAAATACACACTGTACGGTGTGAAAACACGATTTCTAAAAATATTCAATAGGTACTTTATAGAACACGTATACGATAGGTATACATTTTTCAAATGGGTTTAATTTCGTTTTTAAAAAATTAGAAATAAAGCCAGTGTCCCTACCGCTCGACCTAGGCAAAATGAACCTTATTAGTATGGGAAAAATAAGAATTCGAGCTGACATAGTATCGATTCTTAACATGCTAACCGATTTAGTGATACTCAAAACCGTCCTCTTGTGTTCAGCATCCAAGACTTTAACTACTCGTTTTCTTTATCTAAATTGTACTATAAATAATATTCCAACTCATGGCACAGTTCACTCATTCAAAAGTATAGCCGACTCTATTTAAAACCCATTCGAATGGTACAGTCATTCACAAAAGCACTTCGCCGATGAACGAGAACGATGGAGATTAAAAACGCCAAAAACCGCCGAATACCGCCACGTGTAGATTTATAAACGGACGCTAACACACTTTCACGTGTCAATGGATCTACGTAAAAGCGTAAAAAGCGTAAAAAAAACTGTACATGCATCTTTTTCGGGCTGACAAATGGCTATAAAACTGGATGAGTCCGTGGTACACGGGGACGGAAAATCATTCACAAATTCTGACGGCGCCGCTTAGCCGAGGGCGGCAGGGTTGCCAGATAAACTTTTGATAGACGCGAACTGTAGTTTTTACGTTTAAAACACTACACGTTAATAAAAACACGTTTCGTCTAACTTTACGTTAATAACGCTTGAGGTTTTTTATAATGCGTTATATATGGTGAAATTTAAATAACGTGATTAAGTATTTTATTGTACTCTAAATAACGTAGTGATGTAAATAAATAAGTTTTTCAAAATTTGAAAATAGATTTTTGAAAATTATAACGTACATTTTGATGCTCTAAGACATCTGACCCACTGGCTGATTTTTTATATATGACAGACTGCTTTATCGTTGAAATTTACAGTATTTAGTTGTAATTAAAGATTAAATCAGTTTAATTAAAAATTTAAATTAAAAATTTTTTTAAAAAAAAAAACGCCAAACACTTATGTTGCAATTAGTAAGTCATACCAAAATAATTTCTACGGCTCATAGTTTACAGGTTAAATTTGTTTAACACGTTTCTTAACATTTATCTACTCAGAGCCAAATAGTCGGTTAAGGGTCAGTGATCTTAGAGCATCAACTGTACTGACAAAATTCTATTTGATATTCTCCTTGTCGAGTGAATGATAAAAACCAATAAAATTACAAAACGTTGTTAAATTTCTGTGGTCCAGTATGCAGCAATCTGCTCATGTTGCCTTTAGCAGGTAGGATACCTTGGGCGTGAGAGAGACATAATTTAGATGGAGAATCCGCAAGCATAATGGTTTGATGTAAAAAAAAACATGAATTAGTAATTTTTGTGTCGGATCGCATTTCGGATTTGGTCACTTGCCCCTGATAACCAGGAGGCTAGTAGCTCCGATAATGAATTATAAATATAAGTATATAATTTTAAAATGAAATGAAAAACTGCAATCCCTTATAAACACTCATAAAAATTTATATTGTTTCAGGAAAGTAACGTATCACCCGTTAATTCACTTCCACCTCTCTTCTTTTTTTTTTCTTTTAGTGTTGTCATTTTTTCTCTTTTTTATTGATCATACCCAAATCAAACCGATAAGCTATTCTTTTAAATCTGACGCTAATTGCTAGCATTACACAGCTTTTGATAACAGAATAAACTTAGTCACACAAAGAGGAAATGTTACAAGGTTCATAAGCACGATGACCAGGGGCACAGCTTTGGATGTAATTGTACATTTCTTCTATGTCTATGAAACATATTTAAAGTGACTTCAAATGAGAAGCTTGTAGAAGCAGTGACACGGCAGTTTCGCGTCTGTGACGCTTCAGTATTTTTTTAGTTCACTAATTGTGACTGCAAAAGATATTGTATGAACAGAGATACGGTTTTTACTGGGCGCTTTGTGAATGCCTGATTTAAATCGGGTTAATACTCATTAATACCTAAAATCGAGGACAAAAACTATTTACTACTAAATATTTGTTGTAATTCTATTGAATGGGTTCGCTTGAAAATCGCATTGGGATAAATCTTTAGATCGTATGCACTGGAATCCGAACCGTAATGTGCGTCCCTAGTAGTGAGGATCCACAGGATTGCAAGGTGTTTTTTTTTTCATCTAAAAAAGATTCTTTACAACGAAATTTGTAATAATAAAACTCGACGCCAAATTTGAAGGCGCGCTCGGTATATTAATTCCTTATTTTAATGTCATACAAACTCTAATGAAGAATCAATAATTGTATTTTGAATTGACATACAAACGAGCTCTGGCTAAAAATTTAAACCTAATACCGATTACAGAAAAAAACACTGACCTCAAAAGTTTCAAATTACGACTATTTGCTAAGTTTTATTGAAATCGGTTAACGGAAAGTAGGTGTAATGCAATAAACCGGATTCATTTCCTAATTTGCCGCCCTTAGAGGTGGATTATTTTATTCAAATTTAAATGGGCCCACTACTGAGGTACAAAAAGAATCGTCGAACATTATTACAATAGTGAACGTAACATACACAAAAAAAAAATAAGAAACAAAATTCGATTCTCAATTCGAATTGAGATCACCTCCTTTTTTGAAGTCGGTTAAAAATGCATGTCATCATCACGCCCCAGCAAAGAAGATAGATCATCTTTTTAACAACATTTCTAAAGATTCCTGGTTTATTTAGGATTTTTATGTGATAAAAATACTTTTGACGTATTATCATCACACAATATATCAAAAAGGGTAAGATTTCGAAATAAAGATATCGCTGTCGAACTGATAGCTTAACAGTCAACATATCTTTTATCATTCTTCAGCAATGTTTCAAAAATTGTTGCAATCCTGAAAAAAAAAATCGAAAGCAATAACCATAAAATTATAAATCAGCTTGGCTGTATTAATAGTGACAGTGTCATACATCAACCCTAGTGGATGGCCACTTTTTATCCTCGCGCCATCAATAAAAAGGCAAAAAACAAAAAGCAGTGACGTCACGAGGTACGTTTTCGCACCGACACCGGTAAGCGAATAAATCAACCGTCCGCAAACGTGGAAACGGCTTCCACTGCTTTATGGCTTTTTCATTTACATTGCGTATTTAAAGGATCACAACCGCGTTAACATTGCGCGCGGTAAACTCGCTTGTCAATGGAATGAAGATAATAATTTCGATTTTTAAAATAATTCGGCAACTTTGTTGCCTATAAAGAACATATACAAAAGAATCGAAATTGTATTCATCGATGTAACTACTAACTGCAGATGTTCTGTTTTCCAAAGCTGTTTTCAGCGTCTATTACTGTTTGGTCGTCAAACCTACGCAAATTACCTACAAGCCATCAATTGCACAGGTCCTGTAGGTACTCTCGTTCTCCGTCCGAAACAAACACTGCCAAAAGAACGAGTGTATCCCCAGGACCGAAGAAAGTAACGTAAAGCGACATTTCGGATCGCTGCGCCAGCGAAGGAAATAAAAATTAAAACAAAAAAGTGTAGAATAATGTGACTTGTCTACTTAATGTGTAATAAAAGATGAATGATTTCATTCGTTATTTAAAAAAAAAGTTTTAGCCTTTTTTGCATGAATTGAGCTTAAAACAAGAAGAAAAATTCGTAAAAAATCTTATCACAAAAATTTAAGATTTGCCAACAAAAAACGACATCAAAAGGTAATTACATTAAAATTCTCTCAAGACCCGATTTCCATAACCTAATTAATGTGTGCAACAAAAGTGGAGGCGATTAGATAAAAGCCTACTCCGCGCTTATCTGCCGAGTGAATTTGACAGACAGGGGCACATCACGGCGTGGTGTTAATTTGAGACCAGTAAGGTCCATTATTCTCTAACATGAAGAACTATTTTGACATTCGATATAAAGTCCTATAAAATACATACTACAAATAACGATAGTAGGCTAATCAATGTAATATAAAATAAATCATGTGCTAACATTTTGTTAATTAGAGCAAAATGTTAGGAAAAAAAACTCCCATAAAGCTGAGCTTTCCGTTATATTTTATTGCGAACGGCAACAGAATTGAATTCTCTCCCCACAGACTTCTTCCCTGAACGCTATAATTTGGGTATTTTCAAGACGTGAGTGAATAGCATTGACTTACAATTATATGGACGTCGGGTCCGCGCTAAAAAGTGTCCGCACTTGTAAGGCGCTAAAATCGTATACAGAGCGCGACACTCCGCTTTAGTCTTCATTTGTTCTACTGACAGCGCGATACTGCGATGACATTACAATTTAAATTTCGAATAGGTTGACCCGTCGTCCATTTATTTGTAAGTCAATGGTGAATAGGCATTATTTAGGCGTGCATGATCCATCGTCAACCTCATCGTCACTTCCATCAGGTGAGATGGAGGTAAAATGCGCATTAGTTTTTTATTTAAAAATCGCGTTGTATTTTTAGCTTAAACACATTACTAGCCTCTTAATTGAGATTAATTCATAAAATCCCTATTGATGTACCTTTACAACTCTAGTTATGCCAAATTTATTTAAAAAAAAGACTCGTTCGATTTTATCACAGAGTCGATTGAATCTAGTTCAGCTAATGAATACGGAGTAAAACATCAAGCAAATTAAATTATTATAAAAAAATAGTTAAAATTGTAAGTTACATAATATACTACCATGACGATGCTTATACCGTACATTGGTTGATCAACTGGTGTCCCGCGACCGCCCCTGAGCACTCATTCACTCACTCACTCATTCATTCATTCATTCATTCTGTCGGTTGCAAGTGATCTGTGATCGCGTTCCTTTTTTTCAAATGCGACGGGAATGAAATGAAAAATATTTTCGAATATATTCGTTGCGTTCAGAAACTGGTCCAGGTTTATTTGTGTTTTATTTTTTAAATGGGTTAAAAACATTTTTCCGCTAAGATCAAAACCATAACACTGTTACAATACAATTTAAAGAATTTAGTTTCCTATTTAACGGTAGATCTCAAATGTAATTAAAACGGCTTGCTAAAAAACGCTGTGGTCCCCTTCCGACTTATGTCTTAATGTCCGGATTCGATTATCCTACGGGTTACTAAGCCTCATGTCCTCGATCAGGGGCCTTACCATGAATTCTTATTACGATTCAGTTTTGGACCTAAAATTAGACAGCGCTACATGAAGTGTATATCTAATAATAAACTGCCTCCGTGGCCGAACGGTTACCATGCCGGACTGCCACGCAGAGGTCCCAGGTTCGATTCCCGGGCCGGGAGAAATGTTTGTATGGCCTACATTTATTTCTCTCGTGAGTTTGGGTGTAATTTGTGGTTGTCTATGAGTGTGTCCATGGCACCCGTGACACAGGGTTTCCCTAGTGCAGGGCTATGGTGAGTGTGTGCGTTATTATTAAAAAAAATTAAAAAAAATATCACCATCCCGCTTTTTTGTCGTTACGAACCTGTATTGAACTGTAATAAGAGTTCATGGTAAGGTTCCTGGTCTTTCCAACGTTTTAGGCTTCACCCACGAAGTCTTTTTCTGCTAACGTTCTTAGGTTCACTGTCTAGATTTCTTAAAATAACACTCATTTTCTTCCTGTCATAAAAATTTGCTAAATTTCAGACAGCATTCAATAAACTTTTTCTCTAACCTACTTTTTGAATTCAATGTCCTAGTTTTTCCTCAATTTTCTTTACTAGCATCCTTGCAGATCTCACTGGAACTAAGCTATAAAGTTAAGTTAGTGGTTAAGTTAGAGAAGCTTTTTTGCGCGTCGTTAAAATTAAATTCATAAAAAAAAATTTCACAAAAGAAAAATAAAAACTACTAACTAAACAAAAATAGCTACGGTCATAATTGTAAAAGAGGAAATTTTTGTCATTATAATGAGACGACTTCGGTAAGCTAACGGTTAACTTTGAGGGCGCTAGAAGTCCCGGATTCTATTCCCGGTAGTACCAATTTGTGAAATGAATTTTTTCTAAATTGGTTCTGGTTTTGGAAAGTGCCTCAGAATGAATACGTTGCTCTGTTTTTTTTTAAATACCAAGTGACGCGACGAACAAGTCGTGGGCCTTGTGGTAAGTGTCACTAAGATCTGATGGGTACTGCCACTGCGCCTGTCACCCTGAGACATAAGTTGACGAGTCCCATGTGCCTATAATTTCACCAGCACCCTAATGGTCATATTCCTTGCTTAGCGGCAGAACCCTTTCCCTGGACGAACTCTTTCACAAGGATACTACTGGCATTGATAGTATAGGAAATTCCCTAGTTAGAGACCAGGCAATTGGTATGGTTGCCAAGGACATAAATATTACACATCATCGTCAACCTAATAAGTATACCTACGTCCCATTGCTGGATACAGATTTCAAAGCGTTAAGACTGGTTGGTTTGGAAGGGTTGTGAACCGTTTTCGACATACAGGTTACAACACCATGTTTTCATTCACCGGTAACGAAAGGTAATTTACCAACTTGAAATTTAAGTCATAGCTACATGTCGTTACAAGGATTCGAACTCTCAGTTGTGAAACAACCGAGAGCAAATGAGAAAAATCTAGGAAAATTTAATTATGAAAAAAGTTTTTGAAAGGATGATCACCATTACCATTACTGCCCTCATCTTACTTCATTCATATTTTTTATAGTCCTACATTCGTTAAAACTATCTTATTGACAATAGTCTAGAATCAATGCAGGCAGCAGTTTATTTTGAATGAAGAAACATATCGTCTGTTTAAAGATAAAACCACATAAGTGACATTTTCCATCAAATGTCACCAACACCAGTCACTGGAGTCTCAGAAATCGCAGAAAGCTTTTCCAGGTGTTTGTTTTTGGTATAAATATTTATTTATTAAGAAACACAAGAAAGAACGTTATCTTGAATCCTAGCAGTATGATAGTTATAAATTTCGTTCAGAACACTAAACACATTTCCGGAATGATTCCCAATGCAACTAATATCAAAAACACATTCCCCGCACCCCATCACATAAAGCAACGCGCACATCGTGGAAGATTACGTCTCGGAATAATCGGCGATATTCTTCGATCATAAAAAAGCGACTTAACAGTTTGCGAGCGTCTTCCACATTCGAGTCACGTACAGAGGAACTGATTGACGGGAGACGTCCACGCTTTGTGTAGTGGGGTGAGTTGGGGAAGGGAGATGACCCGCGACAGGAAGAGCATGTGGAAGATGTAATTAGTGCAATGTGCTGTCTTAGGTATTACGTCTTTTCAGGCATTACGTTATTTTGAGAAAATGGCGTTTGAAGACATCATTTTAAGGTCATTTTAAGAATTCGTCCAGGGTATCATGGCTGTCTCAAAAAAGCTCGAAAAAAGTGATCCAGCGAGTGCAAAATTCTTGTGCTCGCTATTGTTTTCGAATTCCTCCTCGCACACATATCACGCCCTATCTAAACAAATTCGGCATTCTGAAAATGGAGGCCCGTCAGAAGCTATATTTGGCCTGCCTAATGTTTTATATAGTTAAAACCCGGAAACCTAATTATCTATACCACAAAATTAATTGGTCACAACGTGTAAGGGGGAATAAGTTCCGGTTAGTTTCTAAAAATGTTATTAACATTCCAAAACAAAGAACGACTGCTTTTTGCGGCAGCTTCAGCTATCGCGCCAGTATGTGCTGGAATGATATTCCTCCTCAATTGTGTGACATCAATAATAAAAAACATCTTTTGTCTGAGCAGATATGTCTCGATACATAAATATTTCCCTAATCGATGAGTGTGATATATATATTCATATTTGGTGGCTATTGTTACAATTTAATATTACATCTGTAAAATTACACTATTATTTATATTACTTATCTACATTAGTTACATTATTTACATTATTTGCTTTACATTTTACACTTTCACTTGATATATATATATATATATAGTACTTAGACTTAGGTATATGTATTTGTGTGTGATGCACTTTGGTGGTAAGGCTTACTGGGCTGCGATCGCTCACCATATGGCACTGGCAGAAAACCAGCACTGTTTGACTTCTCTCGGTCTACAGTATTTATGGTGAGTCAGGGCCATTTCAGCACAAACTGTAGTCATAGGTACATGAAAATTTTATCAGTTCTTATAGTATTTGTTTGTTTTTCTCGCAGTATGTGTTTTATATAAATATTTACAAAATTAATAATGAATGTTTTATGTGCTTTTATGTTATTCTTTGTGAAGTGATTGTAAATGTTTTGTTTCTGTTTGTATTTGCACTGAATAAACGTGTAATCTATCTATCTAATTATAGATAAATTACGTACCTGGAGCGTGCGATGAGACTTTTTAATAATACATCACTAAATGAAATCAATCACATGCAAAATAAACAACTTTGCATGTGGTTTGTTCTGTACGAACATAGACAATCAGGCGGGTAATGACCAAACGTCACTTTGACATATCACGTGTCTGGCGATGTTGTCTATTATGTTTGTTTTTGTTCTTATTATTACGTCGCGTGTCTTGCACACCGGTTTTCATGGCCATCTCCGTCATCAGTTCCGGGTTCGATCCCCGGCCAGGTCAATGTAGAAAACTAACTTTTCTATATTGTCTTGGGTTTGGGTGTAGCTACTGACTTTGGGATCAGAGCAACGTGATTGTGATTTTTATGTTTTTGTGTAATTGTGTTTTTAATCTCTCTTTATCTTTGTTAAAATGTGGTCATTCCTTAATGGCGTTTGATTACCTATATGTACGAGTACGTAATTAGTTGAAATTTCCTAAAAATAAATAACAGCTCTTCATCGTTCGTTAATGCACGTTACTATCTATGGCTTATGATATTGAAATCAGTGCTAGCGTTTTCATTGTCGCAATGCGGTGACTTGACACGTATCCCAAGGACCGTGAGCCGTCTTCGTTATGATATTTTCCTTGACCGTTAGCGAGGGGTATTGGTAATAATTATTCAGAAATTAAATATTGAATACCTGTACAATTAATGCAAAAATACCTCTTCTAAACAACTGTTTGGTTTTGAGCACGTAAGTGTGAAGAAAAGTGTTAAACATACTGAACCTTTACCTTGTGGTTATAATATTCATTTTGGTATAACCTCTCGATCCGGCTAAATAATTAAGATGATCACGTTTAAGCAAAACTCTATCGTATTGCTTTTGACCAAGAGGTCTGCTAGGGGTCAGATATCTTGGAGGAACGACTGTACATAGTATCCCAGGGTTTCCATCTCCCGTCAGACTACCACGTCTTCCGTGCACAACGTAAAACGTTAAAAAAAATAATTGAACCAAAACAAAATGGTAACGAAACAAATAAGTAGAAATTTGGTAGATACGATACGAGCACAGTCGAGGAGACAAGCGCAAAAGTTTGTTAATTTGGAACGCGTGTCGAAGCAAGTTTGTATTGCATACAGTTCCAACGAGATCACTGTGCTGGACAGTTCCCGAACTGTTTATTTAGAAAAGAAATAAAAGTAAGAGACCTAAAGCAAATGCTGACAAACAAATATTTAACGACGCCATTTTTTTGCGAAATTTAAAAAAACTTAAACACATTTTAAAGACTATTGGTGACATTAGAAATGTATACCAAACAGAACGTCAAATATCCAACCTGCATTGTGCCACTACAATGACAATACTCATGGACATATATTAGAGGAACTAGTCTGGCAATTTTCCTTGAAACCTCCAATAAACACTACACCATCTTTATTTTTTTATCATTTTCTGTTATTTTTGTAAACAGCCATGTTTATTTACTAATATTATAAAAATCTTGTTGCAGATGATATATATGAAGGTGCCAAGTCGTTTTGTACGTATACCCCAACTATTCTGTACTCCACATTCTATCAACAATGTCTCGAGTAACAGACCGATATCCCGAATGTGTAGATATTACAATAATATCTGTTCTGATTATGATCTGTATAATGGTAGTTATAACAGACTCCTATCCAACACCTTAATTTCTTTACGTAAGCTTTATGTTTTTTTACATCTTTTATTCTCTTTTTTTAATTTGTTAAGCATATTGAAATAATTTCTTCTAGGTATTAAAAGTGCACTGTTTTTACTAAAGTGTTGTGTATATTCCTTCGCGTTTGGATACCACTTTCCACTTAACATCAGGTGGAGTGGAGTCATTTGTCTGTCAGGTATAAAAAAAAAAAAAAAAAAATAGCTTTAATTGGATCGTAGGTTTATAATCATTCATTTAAAATAGTTTTGTTATCCTTATCCAGTCAAATAAAATAAATAAAATAATATTAAGCTCCCTGAATTTTGTGACAAAAAATAAAAGAAACAGCAAACAGAAGGAAAAAAAATTATGTGGAAAAAAAATCGAAAAATAAAATAAAAGTAAAACGGATTTTGCGAAAGAAAAATACAGAAACAAAAGAACAGGTTCAAAAACTAAATTCGCTTAGTGTTCATTGGAGGTATCGATTTGTTATTCTGCTAAAATCTAGTTCCAATGGCAGTTGAGTCTCAAAAGAGTGTCAGTGAGACGGCTTTCACACATTTAATCACTAAAGACCTATATTACCTTACCAAAACTATCATGGAAATTACTATACAGTCGTATATATTAATTTTAAACTCGTTTCAGAATAATAATAATTAAATAATCAGAAGAATAACATCAGCAATTTGGTTTTCAAATTTATTTATTAGTATGTATTTATTAGTATTTCTGTCATGTCAAATAATTAGTAGTAGTTTTTATCAGAATACAAATACAAAAATCCTGCCATTGGGACTCTTTATTCTTTTTATTACATAAATAACCAACCTCAAAATGCAGCTTATCGGCTTTTTTCTTGGAATTACATCAATTTGCCAAGTTTTATTGCAATCGGTTAACGGAAAGTACGCGAAACCGGATTCATCCCCTAGTTTGCCACCCTTAGGGGTAGAATATTTTCCTCAGATTTAAATGGGAGCAATAGTGAGGTATTCTCTTTTCAACAAAAAAAGAATCGTCGAAATCGGTTTCCAAATGCCGAAGTAGGACGGCAGACTTCGGCATTTGACAAAAAATTTTTATGAGATATCGCAAAAAACCGTAACCCAGTTTTAGAATATTGAGATTGTTTAATGATATTTCAGCTGTACATCGTTAGGATAAGTTCCGATAAGTCGAACAGGTCAACTAATTTTGTGCTCTATCTTTTGCTGTTTAAAACGGAATTTGACCATTTGTCCAATTCCATTAGCCGCGTTTAGTTAGTGGATGGCAGAAGTAATCACGTGACATCATCATCTTATTTAAGAGCTCTCATGCCAAAAAAGTTATGACGTTGGCTCCGCCCAAATTTGTGAGACAAATATATGCCTGAAGTTCGCGTGACATGCGACAGGAGATGTTGAATTTTGCGCATTAAAAGTACCAAATTCGTTTTAGCGGAATAACTCTAAAAGTAAACGGATTAAAAAAAAATCCGTAGTGACAGTTCTCGATCATGCATAAATATAATTAATTATCTAATTTTTGTCCTAATAACCTGTAGCATTTCGAGGATAAATCGAAAAAATGTGAAAATTAGAGGTCATTTCGTGATTTTTCTCTATCGAGGAAACTTTATTGTTTTATGTTTCTGATTAATGTCTATGCTTGAATATATCGTGTAGTTATTCATACAATAATTTATTTTTAACTTTAAAGTGGATATACCCCTCTAAAATCAAATCGAAGATTAGGAACTTTTCCTCTGCTCCCTCTTAAGAGCCAGACTCTTGTTGGTGTAGCCTCCTCTACTCCTCATGGTTCATAACCAGGTTTTGACCTTCCTTATAGCTATATTTATAATATAATCGCGTAAAGTACTTACAAAAATACATTATTAATGCAATGAATGAAAATGATAAAACCAATATTAAAATTTCCGTCTCAGCTTTGCTTCACACTTTTCCATACGTAGCTTCCATTGTAGCAGCAGTGTAGCTCCTTGTGAGAGACTTCACGAGCACGTAGGACTTATCTTAGGGTGACGGGCGTGAAGCTCTGAGTGACAACTGCAACTGTCGTAAATAGGCGTGTCGCTTACTACCAGGCGCACGACTTGCTCGTCCCGTCATTTGGTATCATAAAAATGCGGTCGCTAAAGAAATACAATATACTTGGTTGAGCGGATAGGCGTTATAATTGTCACCTGTGACAATTTTTCAATATATCGGAGAAAAAAAGAAATCATGCCGTCGTAAGAAACCTGTAACTAGTCATAAGGATTTTATGAATAACCACGAATAATTTAAACTCTATATGCAAAATATTACCGGTGACCGATAGAAATAGAACACGAATTCTGGCCAAAATACGATTAATGCAAATATAGTGATGTTCGACATTAAACTTTTTTTATAGTTGACGTTCAATCGGTATTTCGCGCAAGTTATTTATCGCCGTATATTAATGATTAAGAGTTCCGTAACAAAATGCTTTCTTTACTTTATTAATACAGTAATTATGATCAATTATTAATGATATGATTGTAATTGTATGATGATTATAATTTTTTATTTTACATAATCATAGCCCCGCACTAGGGAATACCTGTGTCGCAGGTGCCATGGACACTACTTAGACAATTCCAAAATGCCATGGACACTACTTAACTTTTCCAAAATGAAATTAGTTACGTCTGGCCCGCACACCATGTTAATTAGAATTTATAACCACATACCAAATTATATTAAAAACCTGGAAAGACTTACAGAATTTACTAAAAAACTAAAGGCATTTCTGATTAATAAATGTTATTATGACTTGCATGAATTTTTTGACGATACGTATGATGACAAATAACAATAATAATACAAATAAAAATACTTCGACATCTCTTATTAATAATTATTGAAATTAATGTATTGTATAAAGTAAGTTTTCTAATTAAGAATAATGCACTGTAATAATGTATATAATAATGTATTGTTATGATATTATATTGTAATGTAATAATTTAATATAATTAAATAGTGTAATTTAGCCCTCAGATGTTGCTGTGCCCTTCCAGGGCGTCACATGTATACCATCAATTAATGTTCCATCTTAAATTTGTAATGTGATATGCAATAAACAATTGAAATTGAAACTACAAATTACACCCAAAGTCACGAGAGAAATAAACCGGAATCGATTCCGGGACCTTGGCGTGGCAATCCCGCATGGTAACCGTCCGGCCACGGACGCAGTTAACATAATAATTACTTTAATAATTACATTATATATTATTGTTGTAGGTCTTTTTTTAAATAACATTAAGTGTTGTGACGAACTAGTCGTGCGCCTGATGGTAAGCTACGCGCCTGTCCATAACAGTTGCAGTGCCGCTTAGATATTTAAATCGCAAAGATCTGAAGGGCACTGCCAATGCGCCGGTCACTCTGAGACATCAGTTGACAAGTAGCATGTGCTTATAATTTCACCAGAACCCTTAACCCTTCAAAACCGGAACACAGTAACTGTAATTATGATGATGAACATGTAATTATGATGTAACCTCAACGGTAATCAATTCAGAAATGAATACGTCGTAAAAAAGCATAGAGTTTAATTTTGAATGTCCACCTACTTTTAACAGTAGTAGAGGTAGACGAGATCATCGATCGCCTGGTCCTGGCAAACCTTTTCTGCTACACTTACTTTCGTCATCGTCATCTAACCAAGCCCTCCTACTCTTTTAACAGTACACCGAAGCCCACCAACATAGGCTTCACCATCACAAGAACGTCGAGGCCATTCGGCTCCTAGATCACACATAAACACTAACAGTTAGTGTATTATTAAGCAGTGCCAGTGGTACTGAACAAAAAGATTACAAGACATCAGTGTATTCGCCTTAATAGATAATAAAAAAATTGCTAGTGGCTGAGTTTTCAGTTTACTTTTTTCATTTATTAGATTAAGTGAAATGTAAACTAATTATTAGCCTTGTATTTGGCTAGATTGTAATCTATTTATAATGTATTTTACTCATTGACTTACAAATAAATGGACGACGAGTCTAATACAAAAACCACGAAAAAAATGTCCCAAGTCAACCTATTTAAACGTAGTGACATGTAAAGGAATATGAAAAAGCTAAAACGTTGAATTTAAATTGTAATGTCATCGCAGTACTGTCTAATTTTGCTTGCTTCGCTGTCAGTCGAACAAACGAAGACTAAAGCGTGAATGACGCTCTGTATACGATTTTAACGCCCTATAAGTTCGGACACTTTTTAGCGCGGACCCAACGTCCATATAATTGTAAGTCAATGATTTTACTAGTGTATTTTAAATAAATAAATAAAAAATCTTCTCATTAAGCACACCAGTTCTTTGAAGAACATTGTGCATATATGCATATATTGTATTAGAACCCTTACCACTTTCTGCCGTCAAGCGGTAATGTGAACATTACTGCATTCCGGTTGCAAAGGGTAAGGATGCTGGGGAAATTACAGGCACATGGGACTTGTCAACTTACGGTTTAAAGCTCCTAGTGGCGCTGCAACTGTTATGGATAAGCGTGTAGATTACCATCAACTTGCTCGTCTCGTCACTTGATAGTATTAAAATACTATTTGGTATTCATACAGCTGTTGATAAGTGTCACGTCTATTTACAAAACTAAGAATTAATTGTTTTTCCGGATATAACAACGCGTATAATTGTTTTTTTAAACAAACCAACTGTTATTATATTATATATATAGTTGTCAATATATATTTTTGTGTTGTTTGTGATGTTGGTAGGTGTGAAGAGAATGATAATTTTGAAAAAGACGCCTCTAGAATAAAGTTACACGTTTCATGAAAAAACAAATGAATTTGACTTATGGGCTTTAACCGGTAGATGCATTAATTTAAACGAATGTTGTTGGATTCTGACTTATGTGTTTTGGTCCGCCGAGTCTAGTAGTAGTCGTGAAAATCTAAGAACCCAATAAAAATGCCCCACTCGCGCTTGACGAAGATTTACACAATCCTCAATCGACGTTCGAGAGCCCATAAACCTTTAAAAAACTTATACACTCGTAAAACTGATCGTAAACACTAATGAACGTAAAATATTATATCTATCCATACACGGATCTATCACTAAACTAGATTTCTTTCTTAAATTTTATACACTTTTTTATGATATCAGGTAACGGGACGACTAAATTGTGCGCTTGGTGGTAGAGACATATTTATACGCAACAGTGGCTTGGCACTTGAAGCTTAAATCGCAAAGACACGAGAAGCACTGCCACTGCCCGTTAAGTTCCATGTGCTTATAGTTTCACCAATTTCACTCAGGCCACAGTCCGCCACGCTGGCACAATGCGGGTTGAAGACTTCATACTCGTTCCGAAAGCTGTGAACCTTCTTCGACTTTTCTTTATAATCTCAAGTGACGGGACGAACAGGTCTTGCGCCTGGTGGTAAGCTACACACCTGTCCATAACAGTTGCAGTACCATTTAAATCGCAAAGATCTGTCACGTTGAGACGTAAATAAGTTGGCAAGTCCCATGTTCTTGTATTTTCGCTAGCACTCTTACTCTTCAAAACCGGAACGCAGTAATAGTAAGAAATAGGTGTGGTACTTTCCTGGACGAACTCTCTCACAATGAACTCTACTGCTATACAATTTTATAGCAAAATTTAGTACAATAATACGGTCTAAAGTTGGAACAAACATGATCGCTACGCCCAAAGTTTCGTCATTTTAAAATTCTTTACTTCAAATATGAAATGCGTCCTGTTTAGTTTTCAAGAAAAAAAAACTGTTTTTGCATTATTATAAATGTGCCGTGATGTCAGTGTAAGGATGCTGGTGAAATTACAGGCACAGGGGACTTGTCAACTTACGAGGTCTCAGGGTGACGGGCGCAGTGGCAGTGCCCCTCAGATTTAAAGCTCTGAGTGGCATTGAAACTGTTATGGATACGCGTGTCGCTTACCACCAGGCGTAAAACTTGTTCGTCCAGTCACTTGATAGTATAAAGAAAACTCTTAAACATTCATAAATTGCATGCCATAGGGATTCGGACGACCTCTCGATCGAGAAACAAGTGTTTAAAAAATTTTAAATTTTACCGTAATTTACTGAAAGATCAGCGTCTCCAGAACCAGGTCAACACAAATACTCGTATCAGTCCAGAACAAACCAAGCCGATATTATTTGCAGCGGGGGTCAGCACTATTAATAAGAAGCGAAAATGGAGTATCGCCGTCATAACGCCGGCCCGTGTCCGCTATGCGCTTATTAAAACATTTCAGAGTCTAGCAATATTGGCAACGTGGACAATATGTGGCGCAAACTCTGCCATGTGGCGACCGACCTGTGGGACTCGCGGAGAAAACTTCATTAACTCCGGTCCCCCCACGACCCCCTAGCCCCCTACAGCGGACTGGGACCCGCCTGACGGACGCGACGGACGGGGGACGGCCGCTTATTACGTCTCGAACGTGCCGCGAAATCGAAGAAATTCGACGTAAATACGTGAAGCGTTCGGAAAGAATCGTTTCACTGATTGGGCCCGCTTTGTGCTCGGCTGACCGTTAATTCGATCTGTATCTAAGGGGCTCATTTTTCGGTCTGTTATTGAAGCCGTTTTGTTAGATGAGGTGATTGCTCCAGAGCATTTAATTTTAGATGCCTTTTGTTGTTTTCGGAACGTTGGCACGTTGATGGCTGCAGATGAGAGGTTAATCTGATTTTGTGTCGCTTCCTCCACTTCGGATAGTCGCGGTGATTTTTGTCCTAACTCAATACCGATATTTGATACCGAGCAATCATCATCGCCAAACTATTATACGTCTCATCGCTACGTTTTTCTTCACCGTTAGGTAGAAATGTTGCTACAAAATGGATCGTCCAAATGGATTCGTGATGTTGTCGTAACTTACATATTAAAATTATAGGCCAAAGCGTTTGAAAGCAAATTGTACTCATTGCTGGCTTCCAAAAGTAACTACCACTAATCTAACACTGCCGTTATACAATTGGTGAATTGAAATAAAATCATGCTTTGGCGGCCCGTTGATGACTGCCAAACTCAATCACTGCTCCAGCTACTTGTCAACATTATTAACACAAGCTACTATAATTAAACTACGAGTAGACCTACATTTTTTGTACACACTTTTAGTAGCAGTAGAACAGTGGTGAAAATTTACCTCGGTAAAGCTGAAGAATTAACTTTTTGAAAAAACAAACAACACTTTAACAAGAATTTCTTTTCCCGGTAAAATGGCGCTTGGCGACATTTAAACACAACACTCATTAGGACACAAGATATAAGTTCACTTCATTTTATAGGTTAACTTATTCTACATATAAAATAACCATAGCTTTTAAAGTAATTTTAAATTTTAAGCTGCCCGTCGCGATACGAAAGTATTTAAACAAACACATGACTGCCAAATGCTATTTGAATTACCATGACCTTCTACATACATTCAATACGTAGTCCTATTAGAAAGAAACACCCAATTCAATATAGGTACATGTAACACTATTTATGCTTAAAATTTGCAAAATAGAAATTAACCATATTTTGTATTCATTTACAATTAGAATAATGTTGTTACATTATTTTAAGAAAGTTTCACATCAGGCAACGATTCTGACATTAAAACAAATTAAACTATAAAGTGTTCGAATGAGGTTTATATTTAAATGTATTCGACAATAACTCGAATTATTGCGCTATTTCTTTATATGTTGTAAAGCGGATTTTTGCGAATATATGCGTGTATTTTGATGGAAGCGCGTAGATTTCATGAATGAAATAGAACTCGCCGATCCGCTGGCTTACCTCGCGCTGATTGGTTGAGATGCATCGGGACAAGTTATTACGCGTTTAATAATGATAATTTGAATATAGTTATTTTTGATACAAGTGCGGAAAGTTAGTCATTATTCACGAGTCTCGAGGCATCGAAAAGACGAGAGACAAGAAAGAGAAAGAAGCGAGAAAGAGAAAGACGCGAGGCAAGTGAAAATGACAAATCCGCACGTGTATCAAACGACGTTTTTTAATACATTTGCGAAAAAACTACATTGAAAGTAAAATAAAACAGTATTTAAAAAAAACTCATTTTCTGCTAGTAAATTAAAATAATGAAATACAACCACTGCAACCATTACTTAAAAGTCTATGGAAATCTAGTTCTAACGTGCTGTTTTTGTTTATTTTCTGTAATATCGGTCTGTAACCACTTTTCTTATTATGAAGTCCTGGTACTTTTGTTTAAACTTCTTTAGGAACCCGTGCACGGTAGTGAGATACAATTTATCTGTAATACATAAAACAAATATATACATAAAAATCTCGCCTGTCACCCATTCAGGGGTAGGCAGAGACTGTGGACCTCCACTCGATACGTTCATTATATTAATTACATTAATAAGAAGCGAAAATGGAGTATCGCCGTCAGTATTTGTAAATAAATATAAGTTTTAATGACGAATGACTTACGTCACAAAGCACATAAATATTAAATAAATATACAACTTCTTTAGTTCTGTGCTTAAGATTTGAAACAACAGTAAATTTTAAAAAAAATGGAAAAGTAAAAAGCACTAGTGCGAGAAATCCAACTTTCCGCACGATTTGTAGTGTGAAAAATACCACGTTTTGAGCAACTGTATTAAAAAATGTTTTTTAAGTGGTGGGTTATGCGCGGTGCAATTGTGCGCGGGAAATTTTAGGCAAGCCGGGGGGAATCCAGTTACATGGACGCCTCGCCGCTGCAGTAGGGTACCTTTTGAAAGAATTTCTCCAGGGAAGTATGCCACCACACACACTATGTTAACTTCTGTCTTCTGCCAGAGTGACACTGCAACTGTCATGAACAGGCGTATCGCTGACCACGCACGACTTGTTACTCCCAGCTCTTGGTATAATAAAAAAGAACATAAAAAACCAATATCATTTTTATTTGGACACAAGTATCTGATTTCGAAACTAACATTACACAAATTCCTCGAACATTAAAAATTTCTCAACGATCTCAGATTTACCATTCACGTCCGTCACTACAGCTACTCTCATTCCACTAATCACTAATTTAAACGACTAATAACTAAACTACTGGAAGCAATTATAATGGCCGAGTGTCATCGAGCGCGTGTGGTCTTCCTTGAAACGTGGTACAAATTCGAAAACGAGGCGACGGAAGAATGACAACTCACAACATAAAAATGTACCTCGCATAACAGCCGTATATACTACGTACTAAAGCAGTTAACATTTGTACAATATAAAAACACTGGAAGTTTTAAAATGTATGTTGTTACAATGGTGTCAATTCGTGCAAACATAAACTAAATTTAACTTCATGTACAGTGCAACCAGAAAAAAAAGGACGGAAGATACAATTTTAGTTTAAAACTGTAACTCATTATAAATTCACTTTTCGAATATTCTGTGCAACAAATTTTCAAAAAGGTTTCTGGTTTGACAATATTGGTTTTAGTTTAATTGAGCAGCAAATATGAAGAAAAGAGAATCTATTATACTATTGATACTTTGATTTTGGCGCTGTCACAATGGATTTACATAGCTGCCTATTTACGTAGATACGTAGTGGTATTTGTCTGCCTTCGCGGCCGAACGGTTACCATGCTGCCACGTAAAGAGTAATTTGTAGTTGTCTATGTGTGTACCCGCGATACAGGAGATTTGTAGCAGTAGAACTCCTTGTGAAACAGTTCGTCCAGAGAAGTACTGCCACTTTATCTATTTCTGCTATGGACAAATGAGATTCATCAACTTATGTCTCAGGGCGACGGGCTCAGTGGGAATGCTCTTTAGATCTTTGTGGTACTACAACCATCAGGCGTACTTATTGTACATCCCGTCATGAGTGCGTGCGTAATTGTGTACATTTCTAGGTTTTCTGTCATCAATTTGTAGAGTTCTGATTGACATACCATTGATTTGCAATATAATGTGCATTTTTATCTTCAAATAAAGAGAAATACAAAAATGTGTAAATTTTATTTATGGTACGCAAATTTCAACCTTCAGTAGTCCACAGAAGCATAATTTTTGCAGGTAAATAAAGATGTTTTTATTTAGTTCTTAGGTTTTCGCGGTTGTTACACATAGGGAATGAAACTATTTTTCCGGATTTAAATCGCGTATATTTGTTTTTTTTTTAAACCGAAAGCCTTTACAGGTCCCATGGTCACGGTTGACTGAGGTGGTACAGTCTTCAACCAGTTATGTCTAATATTGATGCAAACCACCCTATTTTTTCACTATAGTTACAGTAGTTATTAATTAAATACCTTATTTTTAATTTTACAAAGAAAACATTCCTACATAAATAGAAAATAGTTTCACTTCCTATGTTTTTATTTTTTATGTTACAACAAATTAATGACATTTATAACACAGAAACAAAAATCGTTTTATATATTATGGATTGATATAGACAGCTCTATTCCAAAAAATACATTTTTTGTCTACTTCTTACTGCAGACAAAAGAGACAGATAGATGCAAAATGTTATAAATGTTAAATTTGCTAACAATTTTAACTAGAATTGCGCATAGCACGTAACAAGTTACGACACCTTTTATTACTGTCTCGTCTAGGTCGTAGAAAGGGGCATTCTATTGCCTGCGAAGCGATGCGATAAAAAACTTTTTTGGTGATAACTGTACACTACACGACGAGATGATGCAGTTGCGGAGAGATGTAGTATTTTTTGTTGATAAACAAATTTTCTTATATTCTTATAATTGACTTAAATTACTCTGCAAAGAAAGGTTACTGTCAAAAGATAAAATTATACAATGAACTATATCCGACTTGCCAGAGTTAAAATTTAAAAGCAAAAAACTGCTCATTTTTTTTATAATATCAAGTGACGGGACAAACGAGTCGTGCGCTTTATGGTAAGCTACACGCCTGTCCTTAACAGTTGCGATGCCACTCAGAGCTTTAAATCGCAAAGATTTGAGGGGCATTGCCACTGCGCCCGTCACCCTGACACATACGTTGAAAAGTCCCATGTGCCTGTAATTTCACCAGCTAATTAGCTATTTTATGACATGCTATCTGTTGATAATTTATTACTTATGCCATTTATTTCATAACGACATATTATTTTTAAATTAATATTTTAATTGTATGTGTGTGCAAACCTTTGAATTTAGTTATGTAATAAGTACTTTAAATGTTACGTGCTAAAAGTTACGAGCTTGTGACGTGGCAGATAAAGAATTTGCACCTCTGACCAAAAGAACGATTCATGTGAAACTTATAGAAGATAAAAGATCAAAAGATCAAATCCAAGTCGCATAAATGGAAGAACATAAAAATTCAAATAATAGGTCAAGATAAATTTGAATGTTCGAACAATAAACTGCCAATTTTAATTGGATATTAATATGTTCAAAATTGGGAGAGGTTAGACTTTACGGCCATTTGTTTATGTTAACACATTCGTTATAAAGCTGAATTTTATGATTTTTAATTTATTACCATAAGTTAACTACGAAAATATAATTAAAAATTCTCCCTATATTAAAAGATCTAAACCAGTGTCATGGAATATACATCAGTCAAACTGAGATGAATGAACAAGTCATGCGCCTGATGGTAAGTGACACGCCTGTCTATAGCAGTTGCAGTGCCACTTATGAGTGTGAGCTTTAAATCGCAAAGATCTAAGGGTAACGGTGAAATTACAGCCACATGGGACTTGTCAACTTATGTCTTAGGGTAACGGGCGCAGTGGTGCCCCTAAGATCTTTGCGATTTAAAACCCTTGAGCGGAACTGCAACTGTTATGGACAGGCGTGTCGCTTACCACCAGCCACACGACTTGTTTGTCCCATCACATGGTAATATAAAAGAGTAGTAAGTAAACTCTATTCCTTTCCCGCACGAACTAAGATTTAGAGAGCAACGCGCTTCATATAAATAGAATAAATAAATATTAGACAACACTACATACGTTGCACTGATCCCAAAGTAAGTAACTCAACACTTGTGTTGTGAAAATCTGAAATATCGACGGTACAACAAATTCTCAGACACGAGAAACTATTGGAAAAATAGTTTCTATATCGACCCGACCAGGGATCGAAACCGGAACATCAGAGATAGCTACACCATGAAAACCGATGTGCAAGCCGCTCGAGCACGAGGATCGTTAGTAGGATCAAACATATATACAGAAGCTTAGGCACTCCTAATAAATATTTTATAAATTAAAGAACATCCCATTCCCTAAAATATTCTCTTAAATATGCTTGTACAGTTCTGAGGAATATTATTTTCTTTAAAAAAAGATATACATGGCTTCTAAGCTTGTCCATTTAAGTTTAAGCCCTTCAAAGTCAATCCGAGCTAATGTTTAGTTTTTTCAAGGGCTGAATCCGTTCATCCCTTCAAAGAATCCATCAATAAAAATCAACATTACAGACGTCTACTTAAACGAGAAAACGAGCTACTAATGAACGTAGTAATCTTAATAAAAAAAACCTTGAACGGAAGGCATAAGGTGGATATTCCTGTAGAGGAAAAAATCTTGTAAGAAGTCACGTCAATAAAGATTAAGTGAATTCCCAGAGTTGGGTTACGGGACAGACAGACGGACAGATCCAGATGCTGACACGTGATTGACGGGGAAAAAAACAAGTGACGGTCAGGCGACTTCTTTAGCTTCGACTTTGTTTTAGGGTTCTGTACTTAAACCGTGGAAAATGACCGTGTCCGTGCAGGTATGTCACATATTGTATTTGGCATAACATGATTTTATCTGCAGGTCTAAAGCTTCTTCAACCATATGGACTATAAAAGTTCTTATTAATTAAGTTCTCGTTTACATAAAAAAAAGCATGGATTTTAAAGAAATCTGCACCTCAGAAAAGGTAAATCCTTTGAATATAATATGCATTAAAGTTCTGTAACCCATGATCCTATCCTGTTATTCTCGAATGACTTTTTACACACTCATAGTCCCGCACTAGGGAAATCCTGTATCGCAGGTGCCATGGACACACACAAACAACCACAAATGACACCCAAACTCACGAGATAAATAAATATTGGCCATACAAATATTTAATATTAATATTCGATTCCCGTGCCGGGAGAAATATTTGTATGGCCTACATTTATTTCTCTCGTGAGTTTGGGTGTAATTTGTATTGTATTTGGCACCCGCGACACAGGGTTTCCCTAATGCGGGGCTATGAGTGTGCGCGCGTTATTATTTTTCTATAGGCCCGGGAATCGAACCTGAGACCTTTACGTTGCAATCCGGCTTGGTAACCGTTCGGCCACGGAGGCAGTTAAATAATATTAAATTTATTATTATTATTACATTAAAAAACCGAACAATTATATCAAAGTTAAAACAGATTTAACTGATTTGTGGTTAAGTGCAAGGCTCAACACAAAACTTAATTAAGAGAAAAGTGTTGCACACCCGTGTTAGGCTTCTTAAGTGAATTACCTCTCTTTATGTAAAGCTCGTATCCAGCAGTGGCACGCGTTGACGTAATACAGAAGAGGGTAATGTAAATATTAAGATTGTCATTATATACTACGATAATCATAACTTTTATCCCACAAAAAAGAAATCAAACCTTTTGTAACGAAATTTATAAATTATAACAATCGTTCAGTAACTACATTGAGATGTAGGATTTATAAAATATGAGTGAAAGTGAAATACTGTAAAATCTTTTAAATTTAGATATAAACAAGTATCTTTTGAATCAACAGAAATTAACTTAGCCTGTGCTGTGTTGTATAGATGCTATATTGGCATTTACTTAGTGGGTTCCTATAATTTACTCTATTAATATTACATTACCCTGCAATACCAATGAACATTTAATTTAATATTTTTACCATTTAACTGTTAAGTATTTTATTACATTATATTGAGTTCGTACTTGTCACCATATATTATATGGTTCGGCGTGTCGTTGCAGCGCGTAGTGGTACTTCCTAACTGGCCGGTGTCTCCGGAAGACCAGCGTTGGGGTGTTGCAAAATGCCTCGACTAATGCTGAGTAAACGTCGATTTAGCGTTATACTTATATCTAGGCTTAAGAATATAAAATTTGTAAATTGTGATATGGCATAATTATGACGCTAATAAACAATTTTTCTTTCTTTCTTTCTTTCTTTCAAATAAGTTTTATTTAAAAATAAGACAACGAAATGAGTAATATTTGGAATATTGTCCCAGTCATTCCGACGTAGTGATTGATCTGTGCTAACGCATGCCAAAATTATTATTTTCGAAACTGTAACCAATGCCAGACCACCATCGGAGCTGTCAGTCAGCGATCACTGGTTGGCATGCCAGTGTGCTATTCATGCCAGTCTTTGTCAACTGACTCAGTGTTGATGAAAGGACATTATGACATTTATGAGTTTTTTACCTTGCAGCAACACCATTATCAAAAAGGTCATTTTAAAAAGATTTTTTAATTACGCTTCTTTAAGAGTCGATGATACTGCCTCGTTTTGCTCATTTTGCTTGTATCGAGCGGCAAGGACGTTGGCTTTTTCCAGAATTTATTTTTTTTAAACAATATTAACGCCATTTGTAAAATGGATCTCGTACACTATACGTGATCTGTTTAGTTCAGTTGATATAAAAAAATCACTGGTATACGTAAAGTGCGTATTGAATACAGCGGTTTCCTTGTAAAATTTCGAGGTAAGATTGTGTTTTTTTCTGTCGTAAAAAATTTTACGAATCGTGTTTACACGCCGTGTAATCAGTACATCCTCAATTTTACTATATAACTTTTCCAAAGGGATTAATTCAACCCTTTCACTGGCGGAATCAATTAACGCCATTTGAGGTTGTATAACAAAAAAAAATTAAGTACAGACCAACACATGCCATGATCTTGCTGAGCAGTCATAATATTGTAAGTCAAAATTATTTTCATTGCGTATTTGATTTACGAAAACATAAACTAAAATCTTAAGTGGACCTACCTGCTAAAACTCTTAAACATTTCAATACAAGACAGAAGTGTCTCAAACACCTGACATCTCAGTAAGTTGGTGTAGGGCAAAGTAAACAAAAACTGAGAGTCGTGCGCGCGCATCGACCTTAGCTTTCAACGGCTCATTGTCAGGCAAACATGGGTTTTTTGTTGATAGCTCCGTTTGTTCGTAAAAGTGTGGATAAGCCAGTGTTACATTTTTCATAAGACATTACGAAATGTTTATTCTACATCTCGGTGTTATTTATATAACTTAGAAAGAACAGATGCAATGAATTTAAGTTTTAGTTCGCGTTTCCCCGAATAGACGCCAGTGATAATGAAAATAGCAAATACTAATATGGAATATAACAGAATAGGCGTTTCAAGTATTAGCTAGATATGGAAAAACATTTTGTTTTAAACTTTTTTTACATAAATTACACACACTCTTGGCCAATATCTCACGTAATGTCAAACCTATTCAGTCGTTGCGAATCCCGTTCTTTTGCGAAATGTAAAATTTAAGAATTAAGGGTTATCCATATTATGCTATCGCAGCCTCACTTTTTGCCTCAACTCCAAACATATCAGGGTTTTGATTGATTGATGTTTATTCACCGGGCATTAGTGGACCGTACCTGCGTTATTTGTGCTCCCATTGATATTAAGACGTAGCGTAATTATAATATTATTCATCATACTGAACATAGAGTACGTTTGAGCAGTGTATTAAATGACGAATTCAGTTGACAACATGACATATCACATTCTTAACTAAACTAAGTTTAACTGCCTCTGTGGCCGATCGGTTACCGTTGTGGTCTGTCACGCAGAGGTTCGATTCGTGAGCCGGGAGAAATATTTCCATAGTCTGCATTTATTTCACTCGTGTGTGTAATTTGTGGTTGTCTATGTATGTGTCCATGGCACCCGCGACACAGGGTTTTTCCTGGTGTGGGGCTATGTTGAGTGTGTGCGTTATTATTAATTAGAAAAGTTACTTTTGGAAAGCTGAAATATACTTTTTTGAAATAAACTACAAAGTGTGACAATATTTTATTCTGCCTTTATTATTTATTTCTATTGATTTTGAAAAGTAAGGATGTTGATGAAGTTACAAGCAAGCACTGGGGTTTGTTAATTTTATGTCTTAGGGATACGAGTTAATGCGATTTATGGTTTAAAGCTTCTGAGTGGCAGTGCAACTTTTGTGGATAGGTGTATCGCATTTACACAACTGTAAGTTACGACCATTCGTACTAAACGGGGCGATATTAAGTGACAAAGATGCTCTGTACAAAAGTACGAGCTGTTCGGTTGAATATTAGAATCATTTAATAGAATCCATTTAATTATAGATCATTTAAGGGCGGTAAACGGGATATAAACGCGCGACTGCATCGACACAAACGCGCGATTGCACGGATTGGGATTTATAGGCGACTGCATCGATGGTAGTCACGCGTAACAGTCACCGTGTGTGAACCATTCTTAGCTTTCTTATTTTGAAAAAAGAATAACTACGAAAATATCTTCATTTTGTCTCAAAAATAAACAAAATAAAATCACAGAAATAAACACCTTAACTATATAAAGAAATATATAGTTGTATTAATAAAAATATACTTTATTCTCTGTAATGATACGGTCCATCTGCGCTCAAGCCATTTAAGTAGGTCGTGTTGTAGCTTAGTACTTATTCAAGGCAGTATTCTTATTCGGATTGAAAGGTCAGAATAATCACAGGCCCCAGAGACTAAGGTCTGTATTAATAAACAGCTCCTAATTCCGGTATTAAGTGCATAGCGATAGAATTGTTAATCGGATCTCCTGTCTTAATAGAGTATCATCATGGGCATCTTGATGATGCTGTATCAAGTAAGCAAGGCCCTGAAGTTAATTGACTAAGGCTTAATAATGTTCTTGAGCTGTTAATTAAATGCGAAGTGACACTTATTAATAATCAACGAAAATTGGACACCTTTCAAATGCGTAATCAATGAGTAACCGTTGGTGCGCACTCAAGTGATTTTTATTAATAAAGATAGTTGACTTAAGTAAGAACTTAATAAAGAATCTGGGCTTGAAATAGATACCTATATTAATATGGGATTTAATACCTTTCATTTCACGGTAATGGCGGTTACAACTTTTCAACAGGTGGGTCGTTTGAGTGTTCGCAGATTTGAGCATCATAAAATGGAAAAAAATACTTGAAAAATATGGAAAACTGTAACTGTTTATGCATTTTAGAGAAACGATACACGTGAAGACGCTGGTTATGTAACATTAATTTACTTATAGAACTATATCATATTCTATACAACTGTGGTTGCACGTGTGTCACTACGTGTTAACGCTGAAGTAAGTTCAAATATTCTTCAATTCTGTCAAAGTTTCTGTAGATTGCGTCGGACCTAAGATATCATACTGCAGTTAAAGAAAACTACCCGATCCTTGTTATTAATTCGGACAGGATGAGCACTCGGTCAATCACACTCGAGTGATTATTTTGGTCCGTCAGAGGCGTCCGATACGGCTTGATTGATTTTATAAAGTTGATTAATTTCGATTTAATAAGTAGAGAATTTAAAATATAGTGTGGAGGTGTCGAACGAAGTGATATTGGACTTAATATTAAAGGTTTTGTAAAGGTAGACTAGTGGTCGCGTCGGTTTCAGTAGAGACCTTAAAGCAAAAGCAAGAACCGTAGCGGAATTCCTTACCTGAACCGTAATAAAGTAAAACACAAAGCAATAATTACATACAACAATCATTGGAACTCTGCTAGATGGACAAGTTAAAAAATATACAAATACATTCTGACGATGATTCTCAATGCTTGTTGTACAAAAAGGAGACCCGCAAGGATCGCATCTAGGCCCTATCCTATTTATCGTTTATATTCGTGCATTACTTCTCAAATCCATCACAGTAAGTTATGTTAAGATGCTAATGACTTAAATTGTACAACTTAAATGATAACATAGCACTGCTTCAAAGCAGTCTCAATCGAGTTAGAGTAAAGCGTGTGGGTAAGGGAATGGTATTAAAAAACAAAAATGTTTTCACATAAAATGTACTAAAAAATTCAAATTCTATCTCGTCATAACCACAATATCGATTATTTATGATCCCTGATGATCCTGCAACAATGCTGTTCTTATAACTCGGTCAGTCGAGTAACGTTCCGTAGGACTAATTTCAATCGACGATTTACCACAACCTACAAATAACATAATGCATAAAAGACATTTTCAAAAATCTGATATCCCATAACGACCATCACCAGACTAAAGAAACTAAAACCTAATCTAGTCTAGAATTTATCGAGCTGCGCTAAGCTAGACTGAAGTGCATATAGAATGCAAATGAATGCTCTTCTTTAAGGCCAGTTCATCGCAATTGCGCTCCAGGGACACCTTCGGAAGGATGCTTCGCTTGCATTATTCTATGAAAGCTTTTCTATGTTGTTGTTTACTTTTTGAATTCTTTCTTTACTCTTATGAAACGAGGCAAGTCTTTAGTAAAACTGCGATTTAATATAATTAAGTGATACAAGTAAGTATTACTACTAAACATTCCTAAATATAGGTAACTTAGAAATAAAAATCAAAAAGACAAACGCTGGTGATATTACAGGCATATGACACTTGTCAACTTATGTCTCAGGGTGACAGGCGCAGAGGCAGTGTCCCTTAGATCTTTGCGATTTAAAACTCTGAGTGGCATTGCAACTGCTATGGACGAGCTTGTCGCTTAACACCAGGCGACAAGACGACGACGTATCCTACAAAGAGGTACTCCGAAAGTAAAATATATATATTTTTTTTATTTTTTAAACCACAACATCGGATTAAACCGAAAATTACGCGGCAAACGTAGATACTATGCCCCATAATAATGAACTTCTAGTTTGGTAATCCCCACTAAAGTAGCTGAGTGACGCAGACAGATAAAAAACTTTAACGGTTTTCGTCGTGTTTACCTTCAACAAACTTCAAAAAGAGCCATGGTAAGCAATTGAGACGTGTAGGCACCTATGATTTCAATTTGTAAATTGCTTACATTTATGAATGTTTAGAAGTAATGCCTATCGCTAACGGTGAAAGAAAATATCATGATGAAACCTGAAAAAAATGTCCGTAACTCTTGGAAAACTGAAGTCATCAACTCTCATTGGGCCACCGTGGTTCACTATAAAGATTTCCCATAACTTCGAAGGTCATGAATACCCAATAGAGACCATTAAATTTTAATAATAATATAACCATAGCCACAGCCAAACCCATTCGCACAAAGTCTGCAAATTCACTACTCGCGTCTTTTCCAACAAAAACAGAAGTCACAAAGGAAAGTGTCCGAGTGACAGGCGTATCGATCGCGGGCTACAACGGGTATCAACGGGCAGTGACAAGCAAAGACGGGCAGTGACAGGCAATGGGCAAAAGAACAGGCAACGGGTTCGAGGAGAAACGTCTGAGACGGGTGACAAACTTATTGGTTTGTAGAGTGACCAGGAATTCAGGAATACTTATTGTTCATCTGAATTTATAATTTCTTAAATAATATACATACTAATAAAAAATATTAGAAATGCCACGCGAATATGTGTGTATGTTTGTATGTAGACGTTCTTCACATTGAAGCTTATTTAATTAACCTGCTAGAGTTGCAAATCAATTTTGGAAAAGAGGTTTATAACCAGATCAACGCCGATTACATTTTTATGACGAGTGAAATTAGACACCTTGTCATTAGAATTTTACTGTTAAGTTAACGTCATAAAATTCCCCTTCGATTAAATTAATAGAGACCGTGAAATTCCACAGAGTATTAGAAAGTAAAAAAGAAAATACATTTACTTGTATTATTTTAATAACCATCGTAATCAAGGTTTAGGTCATAGTTAGCCACGCTGGCCTGTCGCGGATTGGAAACCGGGGTTGTAAACCTTCGACATGTAAGTTTCAAAACGAAGTTTACTTTTGCCGTTAACGACAGGGATTGCTACTAAACATTCCTAAATACAGATAACCTTGAAGTAAAAGTCATAGGTACTCAACTGTCCAACAACCATTCTCCCAATGGGCTTTCACTATTCAATATTAATAGTAAACAATTTCTCTAACCAGCTCATATAGCTCCTCCAACTAGCTCACTAAATAGTGGGTTTTGCTTATTATACAACATACAGGTAATCTATGCAGTAAAAAATCATACACATTTTATTGCTACTCAACAATATTTGACCTTCGAGTTTCTTTGATAGAAATAATGAAGCCATACGTCAGAGAGCTAAATCTCAAATATGGCTGACAAAGTCAGGAAGCTGAAGTGGCAGTGGGCCGGTTATATTTGCCAGAGAACTGATGTCCTATGAAACAAACTTCTTTGGAAGGGACGTCAAAGCAAACGCAGTGTAGAATGCCCTGGGGCAAGATGGACGGACAACTCGAGGAAGGCACAGTGGTTGCCTATAGCTGGTTGACATATGTATGTATATCAACAATATGAACATGGCACTAAATAAACTACATAAAAAACTAGACAATTTCATCTCTTGCTGGTCCCTAGAGCATCGTACCCAGGAGGTTGGCAACGTCTTTTGGAAACTTCATGAACAAAAAAATGTTTACTAAACAATGGAAGACATATTCACCCTACGACTACTCAACAGCGACATTTCATTTTTGAATCACGTTTCCTGTTTTGAATTTGAACCGTAATTGATTGAGTGACGTCATCAATTAAATAGGTTTATCAACGTTGATGGATTGGGCAGTTCGGTTGAGTGAATTCGTCGAGACAATTCGAGACGTTGACGGTTGCGAATGACCTTTTAAATTGGCGTAGAAAGATCGAGATGTCTATGGTAATTAAGGAGATATATTAACGTGATTACTGAACAAGACCGTTTAGTTTTGCACTATTGGTAATTTGCACAGTGGGCAAGTCAAGTCAACTGATTTTACCGCTAATATATCTACCGCCAAGCAATTTTAAAGGGTGCTAGTAAAATTATAGGCACGTGGGACTTGTGAACTTATGTTTAGAGTAACGGGCGCAATGGCAGTGCCTCTTACATCTTTGCGATTTAAAGCCCTGAGTGGCACTACAAGGCGTTCGTAACTTATACAGGGTGTAACCGAAAGGTGCAGTGGAAATTCAAGGTCGTAGAGAGTTACTATCAAATGGTAACTTGGCTCTGATGTTTTTGTTTTTGTCTAATAAAATTAATTTCATTATAAAAATTACTTATATTAAGAATCTATACTACCTTAGCTAGAATTCAAATTTTTCCCGTAATAATAAGGTTCATTTTGCTTGGGTCAAGCGGCACGGATACTATATTAAAGCCATTTGAAACATATCAAAGTCAAGTTTATTTATTCCATAGGTAAAATAAATTTACACTTGAAAACGTCACATTTAAGCTACTGCTCGTTCACTACGCTGACCTCCCTGAGAAGAACAAGCAAGAAACTCTAGGGATTGCTCTTTTCAAATGAACTTAAATGCTATGGTACACTTTAAATCAAATTTGTGTGGATTCTGGAGCCATGTCGTCTTTCCATACATCTTTATCTAACACGTAGTCTTCAATTTTGTAATATGATTTTTCGATCAAAATATTTTTAATGTAGTTTTTAAACTTAGGAAATGATAAACTTAATATATGCTCCTGAATCTTTTTGTAAAAACTTAATATATAATCCCCATAAAAGAGTTGTTTACCTTGGTTAAACGTAATCGTGGTACCATGAGTTTGGACTTAGCTCTAAGGTTAATATTATGGATATTTTCTTTATTATTGAAATTATGTATATTTTTTATATTTTGTTACATGTATATCGTGTACTATTCGTGTTCTTTTCAGTTGAGTTGATATAAAAAATATCATTGGTATATGCAAAGTACGTATTGAACACAGCGGTTTTCTTGTAAAATTTCGAGGTAAATTTGTATTTTTTTTTCTATTTTGAAAAGTTTTACGAATCGCGTTTTCACACCGTATCAATTTTACTATATTTTTTTTCGAAAGATTTTGATTCAACACAAAATCAACCAAAGCCATTTGAGGCAGTATAGACTCTTAAAATCAAGCTCGAACATCACTAACCTCACACAATCACTTGCTTTGAAGTAAGAAAATTTAGAACTTTTCAATTTAAATTCACCTTCTCCATTCCTCCTTCAATCGACTAGAAAGTCAGGAACGGTCCAAGTCACTGATTCGCCACCGCTTTGCTTCGTCTTTGGTGAATACACTGCCGGAATCTATATCACCCGAAATCTATAATGCCATCATCGCTTAAAACCAGATGATATAACGGCCAAGCGTGGGAGTATTTTACATAAAAAAATAAGCAACTCTAGTTTGTTATAATTATTGATACAAAGATCGAACAGTCAGAAAAAATTCCTTCAATCCGGCCGGATTCGAACCGACATCTTCTAGCATACCGTGGCAGACGCTATACCAACTAAGCCACCGAACGAACCAGCCGACCTCACGAATTTTTCTATGTGTTTGTGTCGTATCTTTGCAATTGGTTTTTCAACGACTTTTTAGCTATTCATGGTATTAAATTTTTTTTAACAAGGCGCTCTATTGCTGTCATACTGCCGCTGTAATGTCATAGTCATGCTAGACGTATAGGTTAGTGAAAAACCGAAATCCGCTGCCGTACTAACGGGGTTCTATAACCGGTTATTTAGTAGAATCCCACACTGAACACAACGTATTATATATTAGTCTGAATATTTCTAAGTACAAAACTAAGTACGCATCTAACAAGAGAGCAACAAGACAAAAAGGTTACGAACTCAGCGCTTTGCACCGCGAATAATCACCGGGCAGGTATTAATAATCGCATCAGGCATGGAGGCGTTATCGCTCGGATCACACAAAGAACAACCTGCGATGCTGGTCGGTGCTTGGTCGGCTTACCCTACGGCGGAACGCTGATTGATGGCTCGCAATGCGCCGTATCTTCTTACTATTCCTTACGCCCTGGTATTTTAAAACATATAAATATACGTAACACCCACCTGTGTACCTTTCAAAAATATAAAACTTAATATGTTTTTTTTTTATTAAGCAGGCAGCAAATAAGCATACTGCCCGGCTGACGGAAAGCGGTTACAGTCGCCTATGAACGCCTGCAATACCAGGGGCGTGTAACAAATAATGAGAACAAAAATACAAACGTTAAGGTATCATCGCCTGTGACGTTTGGTCATTTCCCGCCTGACTGTGTCTATGCTTGTACAAAACAAATCAAATTCAGAGTGATTTTGTAATGTATTATTAAAATTGATGACAGTACTTCCTGAACGAATTTTTTCACAAGGCGCTCTGTTGCTATTGTTTAGTTAGGCAAGTAACAACGCTGTAGCGTAATGGGAGAACGGTTGCTTCGCAATAGAGAGGTCGAAGATACGAATCCGTGTAGTGGCATTTACATGTGACTGTAATTTTAATCATCGTGATAAAACCTTCCAATTCAAAAGTATCACAACAACAAAGTAGAGTGGCGAAAGATGTATAATAGAGTCAACTTGGAAGGCAATATACCTATGAGGGCGACGGTAATGATCAACGCTCTGAAATCAGATTTAGAATGTTCGTAAAAATGTCGTCGTGAGTAGTGAGATTTATAGGAATTCTGAATGAAAAGATTGTTAAATGTAAATGAAGCAAGAGTGGTTTACCGGAATCGTACAAAGTGTAATTTATTGGCAATGCTTATCCCAATTGGAATCTAAAGGCGTGAGTATATGTTTATAATACGCCTGACATTCTTCTTCTGACTATTATATCCCCTCTACGATTTCTTGTATCCTGATACTCTCTCGAACATCTTAAAAATAATTTAGAATTCCCTATCTATATTTCCATTATTTTTTGTTCGTGACGAGACAAACATGTCGTGTACCTGGTCGTAAGCGACACGCCTGTCCATGACAGTTGCAGTGTCACTCAATGTCTTAAATTGCAAAGATCTACAATTCACTGCCACTGCGCCCGTCATTCACCCTCCGACATAAAGTTGTCAAGTCTCATGCGCCTGTAATTTCAACCTAAAACCAAAACGCAGTAATGCTTCCATTACTGCTTGACGGAAGAAATAAGTAAAATGGCAGTACTTCCCTGAAACAACTCTTTAGACATAACCGCATTAAATTAGAACCTTCTAGAAAACTGATTCACGTTTTCCACAATACTAACAAATAAGCTCTGAAAATGCTCAAACTAGAGGTCAACAAGCTAAAGTCCAAACATGAAATCCTTCCAGATGACCGATTAAAGTCTACGAAGCTAGTCGTCACTGAGTGACGTTTATCTCCCCCTCCAGCGTGACAGGGAGGAGGAGATAAGCTAGCCACGTGGGCGCAAGGTTTTGATGGAATTGGGTGGGGAGATATGACGAAAATTGTAAATAAATAGTATAGATTGTATTTTCCATGAAGTTATATGTGAGGCGCACTGTAAGTTTCCGGAATGAATAAGAAAAAAATACTATAAATGGTCAGAAATGAATTTATTGTTTCTCAAAATATTCTGCGTTAGCGTTAATGCACTTTTTCAAACGAATGAACCAATTTTGAAAACATTTATGCCACTCCTGCGTGACAATCTCTGAAACGTATTTTTCGTACCCTTCGACAGCCTCTTCAGGTGACGAAAATCGTTGATCGCGTAACTGGTTCTTGATTTTTGGAAATAAATAAAAGTCACAAGGTGCCAGGTCGAGACTGTATGCGGGATGGCTCATATGGTCAACGTTGTTCACCTTCAAAAATTCATTTGTCTGTCTGGCCGTGTGAGAACTGACATTATCGTGGTGCAAGATGATACGGCGTTTACGGTTATTTTTACGGAGTTTGTCAATAACTTCCGGTAAACAAAATCACTATTCACGGTACAACGATTCTTCAAAGCAACAGTAGCCACGTGTCCAGTTTTATTAAAAAAAGAAGCAATCATCCGGTTAGAGGCACCATTGCACGCGCGCCACTTCGGTTGATTTCGGCTCATCTCGAAAGACGATACGATACGTTCGATTGTTTTGGGATCGTAACTATAAATCCATATTTCGCCACCTGTTACGACGTCTCACACCAAATTTGACGCCTTTTCGTGGAATCTGGTAAGCACGACATTTCACCAAGTGACGCGATCCGTTTTTTGAATCTCAGTCAAATTGTGTGGGATCCACCGAGAGGACAGCTTTTTCACACCCAAATGTTTGTGTAGTATTGATTGTATTTGACTCGTGCCTATGCCTAAAGATGTCCGAATCTCTTGGTATGTCACATGCATGTCTTTTTTGATCATACGGCGCACATCATCGACGTTTTTGTTGTTCATAGCACTGGACGGGCGACTATCACGAAATTCGTCACTGACATTCACACGACCGCGTTTGAATTTTGCAAACTAGCTATAAACAGTCGTCTTGCATGGTGCTTCATCGCCAAAAGCAGTTTGAAGCAGAGTGAAGCTTCGCTGAGCTGTTAAATTACACTTAAAGTCGTAGAAAATCATACTCCGAAAACTTTCACGAGTTAAATCGATGGTGATGTAGACAACCAATTTCTAAAATGACGCCACAATGTAAAAACAAGTGACAGTCAGATGAAACAAACTGTATTCTATAGCCAAAGAGTTTCGTTTTCAAATGTTATAATTACTTTTTAAATATTGTTTATGTAAGTGGCCAGTTCCGGAAATTTATAGTGCGCCCTATGTATTGCTGTTTTATAAGGTGACTAATTAAAGTTGGTTTAATATTGTGTGAGTAAAAACAATCGACCCCATCGTCTGCGAGCAATGTGCCCCGCCCACTGCCACTTAAGTTTTGCAGGTGGATCGATGACCTGGTGAAGGTTGCGAGATTCCGCTGGATGAAAGCAGCACAAGACCAGTCACTGTGACGTCCTGGGAGGGAGACTTATGTTCAGCAGTGAACGGCTTTCGGTTAAAGTGATGAGGATTATGAAAAAAACAATTTTAAATCCTGGAAAATTTGAATCTTAGAAGCGTTCGATAAACTTCTTGAACTCTTCTGTACTTAGTATTTTTAAGAATTAATTAGAAAAAAACATAAACAAAGAATCAGTGATCCTACCCACCTAATACCCTAAAATCCTTAAGGTGACCTTTTTCTGCAGTCAACAAATTACAAATGCCACTACAATATGTTATTATTTTATAAAAAGTTTTAGTTTAATTTTTGTAAGCTCCGTTTATTAAAATTTTTTATAGTACAAATCTTTGATATAGATTAAATACGTAAAAATATAATCTTTCGATTAATTCATAATAATAATAAAAAATAAAGAATACTTCCAGTAACATTATGTTTGAGAATTTAGTTTCACGGTATTTACTAAATTTGTTTACTTACAAAATAGCTAAATGATATGGTGCCTGACAAAACGAAATAATAATAGATGACAAAAATTGTCAAAAAGAAGTAAAAAAAAAATACTTACGGAGACCACTAATCAAGTGTCAACTTTAAGCACATACTTAGCTGCTTTCGGGTTACTTAATAGCAGTTGGCCTTTTACGAAACGTTAAATGCATTTGCAGCTTACCTGTAACAAGAAAACAATACATTAAACATACAAATTATTACATTAACTAATAACTATCCGTTATAAAAGTGACAGTAACAAAGACCATTGCTCACTGATTTAAAGACATAGTCGGTCAGCATTTAGCAATCCAACTGCTGGAAGAAGAGGGCTTTTATACTTGTTACGACAAATTTAGGAAACTTTGGATAAATTGGATCTGATCTGATAGTTCTAGACACTGATTCGGATTAATTTCATTACTATGATATTATGAGTACTGAGAATTTAGTTTGTTATCAGGTAATGGATGTAATAGTTTAGTAAAATAATGCCATAAATCCAAAGACTAACTTAGGAGAGATGCCGCCACGATTAAGTGTGCACTAACAAGGGTACAAAAGGCTTCTGAAAAAACATCGAACAACATGAATTAGACGTTAAACGGATGGTCAAATTGTTTGCGTCCTTCTGAAACACCGTGACTTTCATACTATGAACATAATTTTCTGTCCAGTCCAATATGATCACACGAAACTAATGTTTTCAATAGGCCTTAAGTACATCTGTCAACCGTCAATCTTCCAAAATGTATCCTATCATAGAGTAGCTGTAGTGGAACAGAGATTTCACAGCACGGACAAAGTGTCGTCTGCCAAGCATCAATTGTCATTGTGCCTTGATAGAATCCATCAAGGCGACGAGATGTCAGGTCAATCTGTATCTTGTTGTATAGAGTAGTTTATGGAACAGATATTTCACCATTACTCGTCTGCTGAGCAAGACTTCTTTGGGTAAGAATTGTTTTGGACTAGAATTAAGGAGCAATTTCAAATATTTTCACACTCATCACTGAATTTTGCAAATTGAAACACAATGGTTTGACGGCGGTTTGAACTCTATGACTAGAGTTTTTATTCGATTTGCGGTTTGTTCAATTTAGAAAACGGACTTTTAAATTGGTTCTATTAGGTGTTTGGTAACTACATGTGAAATAATTAAGTGTGATTGGCTAGTTTATAATTAGTTTCAAATTTAAACTATGTACATTTTTAGTGACAAATTGTTATTATTTATTGAATGACGGGACAAGTAAGTACGCTTGGCGGCAGAAATAGGTATGGGTGGCAGTACTTCCCTGGATGTACTCTTTCTCAAGGATCTCTACTATTGTTTATAGTAGGGATCCTTGTCTATTAATCAATCAATATACTTATCTGTAATTGGTAATGGCGCATACACAAAAATACGATTATATCGGACCATGTTGTCTTTACCATGATTTGGAACATATGGAAGTTTTAAATATGGTTTTAAGTCTGTGCAATCAATTGGTTTCTAGATAATTTTGGATGCAAATGAGGCAGAAAGATACAATCTTGATGACATGGATTGTAGATCGGAGTGTACGGTGTCACTGTGGGCGCTGGATGAATTAATTTGAAAAAATAACTTTTTGAAATTAATTTTGATTGGAGTGTTCTGGGTGCCCCGGAGTGCATTCCATTGCTCTGGTACTCGGAGTATAGGGAATTCCCTAGTTTGCGATTTATTGGATTATAATTACTAATGTCACTTGATATTCGGAGAAGGAAAAGATCGTGATGAAGCCTGCAAAGTGGAAGAAGATTCACAACCCTCGGTAAACTTGCGACTATGGTTTGACTCTGGTCTAACCCCTTGCCTGAGAGGAGACCCGTGCCTAGCAGTGGGGCATATAAATGGGTTGATGATGATATTACTTGAAATATCGGTGAAAATTTTGAGTTTAAATTTTTATTTTTACATTATGTAGACAGCCAACAAGCATACGGCCAGCCTGATAGAAAGCGGTCACACCGTGTCGCCTATGACCGCCTGCAAACTCCAAGGGCGTATGAGCACGTTGCTAACCCTGTAGGACCCTTTTCAAACCCCTTTTGAAGAACTCCATGCTGTATTCCTGCGAGAAATCCCCTACAGGGAGTCGATTACAACCTAATTGTACGTGGGAGGAAGCTCTTCTGAATCTACGAGATCGACTCAGCTCCTGAGTGTGAGGACGGACTCAGTGCGATGATAAAATGTTGCTCTTGGCATCATGTCAAACAGTTATTCAAAATATCTCTGTCTATGTAAACTCATCTACACAATCACAAACGAACACTGCAAGATGGCGTCATCGTATCAGCTGTCAATCAGAAAGATTGGATCAATTGCGAGGTCAATGTCGGGCCTTATTGAAATACCTAATAATTAAAGTTTAGATAAGAATTTTCACCAGAACATAATAAAGAGTATTGTCAATATTTATGTAACGGAATTGAACCCTTCATTTTGGAATTTTGGAATTGGAATTTGCTGACCAACTGAATTTTTTGTAGTATTAGAGCTCCTTGTGAAAGAATGTGTCCAGAGAACCTTAACCTATTTCTGCCGCCAAGCACTAATACGAGGTTTATTACTGTTTTCCGGTTTTGAAAGGTAAGGGTGCAGGTGAAATTACAGGCACATGGGACTTGTCGACTTATATCTCAGGATGACAGGCGCAGTGGCAGTGTCCCTCGGATCTTTGCGATTAAAAGCCCTGAGTGGCACTGTTCTTCCTCCTGGACTTGTACGTCCAGTCACCTTGTCTCATAAAAAAAAATAGAATTCGAGGCACTATCCAGAACACTCATACTGGAACTAATACAGAAAAGTTCATTTCCCAAATTGGTCCTACCGGGAATTGAACCCGGAACTTCCACGTCATACAATGTCTATGAAGAAATAGTTTAGGACATAATCCGCCACGCTGGCCCAATGTGTCAAATCTTCGGGAACGTTCGAGGAAACGCGAACGGACGGTTTTCCAGCCATCATTCGTAAGCGAGTGGTGTCGTTACTCCTGGCTACTGTCGCAGAGAGAGTCGACGGCCTATTTCGACAGCCATGGGAGGCCCTACATATGTCAGCGAGAAGGGATTGACTAAAATTTAAATTTCTGTGTTTTTGTGTGTTAGGCATAAGGTTATAATTGTTACTAACTCGACATGGAGACATTCTGAAATAAACAGTAACTATTATTTACTCAATACCGCCATTTAAAGCTTCGGAGTGCAATAAACTTTGTGCGCCATCTCCTCCTGAGAAAACAATTGCAGCCGATCTACATTCGCAATTAATTTAGCTCAAGTGAAGTGAAGGAAATAATGTATCTAGCTAGATTTACCAGAGCCTGTCTGTCTGTCTGAGCTGTTGTGACACGAGACGACTTCCTGACGGCTGGTGCAGGTGGGGCATTGCACCTACGCGGTAAGGATTTGACGTTGTCACAAGCGGAGCGACTAGCGGGCTTTCTTTGAGACTCATTTTGTCAATACACATGTTAAGGTGCCTTGTGACGTGATTTTGAAATGGATTAATTCTTGAAAGGAATAAATTTTAAGTACTTGTGAACACAAAAGAATAAAAAACTTATTGTATATGCATCGAGTATATAACCAGAAATAGAGATGAAATAAGGGCCATATATTCCTGGTAACACATTAGCGATACGGCTCTTATAAATATCAACTCCCGTTTGCACTGAAATATAGACAGGCCAACTACTGACCTGTGCGTACGTCTCCGTATGTTCCAAAAAATATTCAGTATTTATTGTAACAAAGATAATATCTCTAACAATGCCGTGCTGTTGTATTCGGTGGTGTGGGAAAAACAGCAAATCATCTAATTACAAAACAAACGGAATAACATTTCATCGGTAATTAAATATTAAATATATAATTTTGCAATTTTCGTCCATTATAGCAAAGCTCAAGTTAACTGGTCGATTTGAAGTGAAACAGTTGACGACACCCGTCAATTGTTTCGAACTCGGGCTAGCCAATCGGAGCGCAGTTGTCACAGTACTGATAGTAATATGGCAGAATAGTTTTCAAACAAATTAAAAGACATTTCGTCTCTATTTCTGGTTATATACTCGATCTATATATGTTATTGATAGAATAAAACTTAAATTAAAATTCAGTGTACTCCAAAAGGTCAATAGACTCACCATCTGTAAGGTAATAACTCGTCCAAAACCAATTTAATACGCTCAAATACGATAGTTTTACAGTAAGAAGTTGTAGAGTTGGATAATCTATAGACTATACTGATTGTCTATAGCCTAGCGAATTTCCAGCAGATCGGACAGGAGAACAAATATGGACAAATAACTGAATAAATGTTCAACAAACAGCTTCCCGGTCAAATTAGTCTTAAGAAAACCCTCAGAGACCTGTCCAGCCGTTTGGGGGCAACCACGCCATACATAGACAGCTTGAGGTGGTTAAAAACGTTGACATTAACAAAAGCCTAATGTTACATATATATGGCTCATTGAAAACCAGCACCACAGTGAATTATGACTGTGACATAAGCTGAATGAAGTCCTTTTGCGTACGCCACAACTGCACAAATGACAGTACAAAATTTGTAGACATATAATGACATTCTTGTTGTGTCGTTGCAATAAATGTTTATTCTATTCTAAAAGTGCCCATATGAAACCGTAGACAACCAATTGCATTCCTAATTAATTAAAGGATTGGATAAAATATGGTTTTCTAAAAACAATCAAAAGATTTTGTCATTAAAAAAAATAATTTGTCTAAACTTTTTGATGATAAAAGTGTTTGATGCACGATCATAGAAAAAGAAATTAGTTAATGACTTGTTTCTCTCTACTACTATAATAAATGTATAATAATAAATATAGAAATATAAGTCAATTGATTATGTTTAAGTATAAAATATTTTTAAAATAATAAGTTTAATTTGCTACGCCCTTATAGGGTATTACGTTTATATGTATACTATAATTTTAAGTCTATTAACCTGTTCTACACGTGTGAAATGTAATAAATGAATATAAATATGTCATTGTATCAATGCTGGATGGGTATAACAAATCGCTTTCCGCAAATGTAACGTCACACTAGCAGACGCCTCAAACGTCATGCTCGCTATAATCTGACGAGCCGTCTGCGCAAGCGTCTGATTAAGGGCGCCGACGCATGAAAGCGCGAAATCTCGTATTTACTCGTATTATAATTTTATACTCATATCTTGTAAGTACAGATTATTACACTTAAAATGAATAAAAAGCAATATCCCAGTTGCCGATAGTTACAATGTAATGATCAAAGTACAAGATTAAACAATTTTTCCTAAAACCATATTATTAAACATATCGCACTGCCATTACAATAGTGTTGTAACTCAAAATATGTGAAATTTAATATTATATCATTACTGAACGTAAAACTTGATTCTCTACACTTCAAAACAACCGTCTTTGGAATATTGTAAGCAACAATCAAAAGACAAAACTTAACTTAACTCAAAATAAGACACTCTTTATGTGACTGACTAGCGTTCTGGCCAAAATAATCCTTATTGAAAAACATGAAATTATGTTTTCCATTTTATTATTAAATATATTTGGTAAATTGTTTAAGTGTCTATAATAAACTATAACATAAATTTTAATGATTTTTTTGCAGGAAGTGAGTAATTCGTTTTTCGTCGATTCTGAGAAAGTTCTCTTTTTGAGTTACAACACTATTGTAATAGCAGTGCGATATGTATTTTTATTTACACTTTTATAGATTTATATGGTTTTAAAAAGTACTCCCTCTGTGCTAGTTTAAGCCTCGTTCACCTTGAATAGAGTTCACGTCTGTCACCCGTCTTCTTTCGGCTTTACTGGATGTCTAGCGTTTATTCAACGACGCGCTTGGACGAAGTTTTGAATTCTTTTTCAGAAATTTATACTTATAAATTTCGGAACGGAATTTCCATTATATATCAATAATTTCTTTTATAAAGATTAAGTCCATTTTAACAATAACTCATTATTTGGTTTCGGTAAGTGATTGTACTGCATGAGGGTTTACAAAAAGAAAACATGGTGGTTTAAAATGCATTATTTTACAAAAAATACTTGAACTTAAACATATTACTAAATAGTTTCAATGTGTCTAATATACATATAAGAGAGAAAATTATTAAATGTGTACACAGACGGGTAAATAACACGTAATTTTTTTTTACTACAAGTAAGTTGACACGTATTCCTTGTGAGTTGAATTTTAAATTTGCATACACATCTTACATGCAAAATTGCTACCTTTTTACAGTATTTGGCTTGTTGTACTCTTTTGTATTGCACTGTTTCTCTGTACCACTGCATTAACAAACATTTTGTCTCTCGGTCTCTCAAGTACAATAAAATCTCTATTTTATATTTCCAAAATAAGAAACCTGTCCGAATATTTAACATATTAAAATATCACGCAATTGAGTGCAACCTAATTTATACAGATCATCTTTGTTTTTTTTAACACAAATGGATGTAGATAATTTATGATTGTGATGTAAAAACCTTTGTTGATTCAGAGTGTCAAGATTTAGGTTTTTTTTAATCTTTATTTATTGATCAAAGGTCCATTAATGACCAGGAATATAATAGACAAGCAGCCGATAAATTCTATAAAATCGACACTAAATCGGAAGGGAACATAAAATTGTTAAAAATACCCTGCTCGTCTTAAATGGTTGTGGAAGCTATATCACCAAAGACGAACCATCACAGCATTACGAAGCATAGCACAGCGACACACCTGGCCATAGCAGTTGCAGTGTCACACACAGGAGCACTGCCCTGCGCCCGTCACCTTGAAACTGGGACGTAAAGTTGAAAAATCGAATGGGCCTAAAAATCGGAAAGCAGTAATTTTCATACTACTGTCAGGCGGCAGAAATAAAAAAGGTGGCAGTCACTTCCGTGGACGAACTTATGTCTCAGGGTGACAGGCGCAGTTACAGTGTCGCTCAGATCTTTGCTATTTAAAGTTCTGAGTGGCACTGCAAGTACTAAGAACAGGCATGTCGTTTAACAGCAGGCGCACGACTTGTTCGTCCCGTCATTTAGTATCATAAAAAAAATCTACCGTAACGGTATGATGACAAAAAACACGTAGTAATGATGCCACAAATGAATCGTGTCTAAAAATGATGACTTGTAGTACACTTTTCTTCTGCTTTCTTAGACCTACTAAAATACGCTATTGGTATAAAATGTAGAAACTTATTGCAGATCATCATCAACCCTTTAAACGTCCTATCACTGGACATGGGTCTCTTTCAAGGAGAGAATGTATATGCTAAAGCGGTTTAGGGACATAATACGTTTTCTAACAGTTGAGTAACATCTTCATCGCGATGTTTTCCTACGAAACATTCACAAGTATACGAGTATGAAACACACTATAAGTTCCCCTCTTATCTCCTGCAAAGCATTTTTAAATAAGACCTTAGTTTTCTAAAGGGAGGAGGGTCTCAATTCGCCTGTGTTTTTTTGTGTGTGTATATTTTCCGCGATTATTCCGTCCTTTGTGAACCGATTTCGATGGTTCTTTTTTTGTGCAAAAGGGAGTACCTCAATAGTGGGCCCGTTCAAATTTGATGCAAATATTCCACCTTTAAGGGTGGCACATTAGGAGATGAATCCTATTTATTAGATTTCACCCACTTTCCGTCAACAGGTTTCAATAAAACTTGGCAAATAGACGTAATGCTCAACCTTTTGAGATCGGTTTTTTGTAATTATTAATACAAAGATCGAACACTCAGAAAAAATTCCTTTGGTCTGGCCGGATTCGAACCGACGTCTCCTAGCATACCGTGCCAGACGCTATACCAACTAAGCCACGGAACAAACAGCGGACCTCACGAATTTTTCTATGTGCTTGCGTCGTGTCTTTGTATTTGGCTTCGTAGCTTCGGCGCTTCGTAGCGCCATCTATGAGAAATCTATGATATTTCATCACCCAGTTAGATACCTTTACAGCTACTAACCCCGACTAGAGATGTCGCTATTTTCTAAATGAATTGATATTCAATTATTTTTATGTGAAATTGGGTTTTTTTTGTAAAAAAAGGTACTGGCTCAAGTCCTTTTAATGAACGCCGATTCTGCCTTCGGAATTAAAAAAATTACAACTGCTGTATAAAGTACGCATATTTGTCCCTTTTTTCGTTACGAGGGCAGTATTGATTGCGCATCACTCGAGAGTTGTCAAAATTTCTAGCTAAAGGTAACGATATGATAGTTAACTTCGTGTAAACTACTTTAACCAACTATTTTACTCTTGTTTCTCGTAGACGTGAGGCAATTTATCAATAAGTAATTAAATTAACATGCGACGTTGATTGATAGAGACGATAAATGATGGATGAAGTATGACAGTAATAAATAATGCGCTAAATTGGATTAGCGGTAGTGATGGCCACGGTTTGATGCGAATTTTCGAAAAAAATGTAATTTGCTTAATGGTTAATGCGGTGGTAGCTCAAAGGGAGAACTACGAGAACTTGGAGGAATGACACCCTCTCTAAGGCAGTTTATTGGTTTAATGCTAACAATTTATTGCTTAATGTCAAGAAGACAAAATGTGTTAAATTTGAATTACCTAACGTAAAATCGACCAGTCCAAGCATAGAAATAAACGGAGAAAAGTTAGATCTTGTTAATAAAGCAGTCTTCTCAGTCTTCTTGAGAGTGACCTTAGACAGTAAACATCAATGGTTTCCACATATATCTTCCATGGCCAGCAGATTAAGCTCCGCTGCATACGCTGTTCGCAGAATACGTGAACTTACCGATGTTAGTACTGCTAGACTAGTTTACTTTAGTTACTTCCATAGTATAATGTCCTACGGGATTCTCATGTGATATTCAAACTATATTTGTATTGCAAAAACGAGCAATTCGACAGAGAAAAGTTTAAGGAGACTGGTATCATGACTGTGGCATCACAGTACATTTATTCAAATATTTTATATGCCCGACAAAATATACAAAATTTCAGTAAGACAGAAGATATTCATAATATTAACCTTAGAGCTAAGTCCAAACTCATGGTACCACGATTACGTTTAACCAAGGTAAACAACTCTTTTATGGGGATTATATATTAAGTTTATTATTTCCTAAGTTTAAAAACTACATTAAAAATATTTTCATCGAAAAATCATATTACAAACTTGAAGACTACGTGTTAGATAAAGATGTATGGAAAGACGACATGGCTCCAGAATCCACACAAATTTGATTCAAAGTGTATTCCATAGCACTTAAGTTTCTTTTAAAAGAGCAGTCCCTAGAGTTTCTTGCTCGTTCTTCTCAGGGAGGTCAGCGTAGTGAACGAGCAGTAGCTTAATGTAATGTAAATGTGATGTTTTCAAGTGTAAATCTATTTTACCTATGGAATAAATGATCTTTGACTTTAATTTGTATGTATGTATGTTACGTACATTGAAGGTTTAGTAGCACAGTACCTCTGAAGGGAAACAACATGATGAAAACTGCAGTTGCGGCTATCATGAAAACCACTCGTATAATATCATAGGGTGCACCAATTGGTAGTAATAAAGCTCCTTGTGAACGAGCTTGTCTAGGAAAGCTCTGCTACCGTATCTATTTCTACCGCCAAGCAGTAATGTGGGCATTCCAGTTTTGAAAGGTGTCGGTGAAACTTCACGCATATGGGACTTGTCAATTTATGTCTCAGGGTGACGGGCATAGTCGTAGCGCTCCTCAGACCTTTGGGATTTAAAGCCCTGAATAGCAATGCAACTGTTGTGGATACACGTGTCGCTTACCATCAGGCGCAAGACTTGCTCGTCCCGTCACTTTATATCGTAGAAAAACCTTTTAAAGGTATACAAGTTTATCCTGTAACTTCAATGTTGCCCGAAAGATATTGCTATCTAGCAATAAGGCTGCCTGTTAATTACGACGTTCCAAAGGCTTTGAAAGCTGAGCAGTTTCTATATCAAATACCAGGACAACATGAGTTTATTGGTACCATTTCGAGATGTGACCTCATCTAAATAAGGAAACAATGCCGTTGGAACGTGTTAAATCACTTAATTCAATATTAATTCAGTCAATTCGAGTCGTCGCGGTGACCCGCCGTTGATTGAATACGATTGACAGATGATTGACAATATTAACGTGTCCTTTGAATTGGTAATTTGTGGGTTAGTTTTTAGTGATAGACGTTTGAGATGATGTCATCTAGTCATATTACGTAAAATGATGTTTCTAGCAATAATTTGTTTTTATTTCATTTTTCAGCCGACGTGGGTATACATTCATAAGAAGAAGGGGTTTAAACCATCACCCACCATGCTAGTCCAGGGCGGGTTAGTGGGTAGGGCGGTAGTTCCTTCTTCGTTGATCATCAAGGTGTACCGCTTGCAGGTAAGAGTGGTTTCCCCGAAGTCCCGGAGAATCCAAGTGACAGGACGAACAAGTCGTGCGCATGGTGGTATGCGACACGCCTGTCCACAACAGTTGCAGTGTCGCTCAGAGCTTTAAATCGTAAAGATCTAAGGGACACTGCCAGTGCGCCTGTTACCCAGAGACTTAAGTTTAAAAGTCCCATGTGCCTATAATTTCACCAGCACCCTTCATAATCGAAAAGCAGTAATGTAAGCATTGCTGCTTGGCGGCAGAAATAGGTAGGGTGGCAGTACTTCCCTGAACGAACAAAAAATACCCTATTTTGTACCGTGGCCCGTGCCCAGCGGTGGAATGTTGGTACTATAGAGTGAAGAAGCCAAATCTAAACCACAAAAAACGTGTTACGTCCTTATCGTTCTTGTTACAATGTCATACAGCTTTTTCTAACTGGATTTTGTATTAGTGGAAAAGATTAGTGTGGAGAAATCGTATACTTTTTAACATTCTAGACCCAGTGCAACACTTTATAGACCCACACTTGACAGTCACAGGCGAGAATCGAACCAACAACCTACATCACGTGTTAACAACTCAACCGGCGCGATATATTCCGGACCAAATTGTCGAGAGATCACCATGTTGACGCCTACGCAAGACAACTTTAGAAATGCGACTGGACAAATAAAACACGCCTTCATCGTCAATGAAGAGAGAGGTTGTAGACGTGTAGAACGTTTTTGGCTTTTTGTTAGTAATTTGCAATGTCTAGATTTCTTATACAAGCCAGGTACTTTCATTGAGTCATCATATATTTTTGTATAGACAAATAATGCATATACATTTATTATTTTTGTACTGATAAAAGTAATACAATAGTATTTGTTTGGAACACCGACAGATTACATGTTAAAAAAAATAGGATAAAAAGACAATATTTGGTAAGGCTTTTCTTATGTGTAACACAATTACAGGCAGGCAAATTAATTTTTTTTTTCGTAACTAACGAGTACATTGTTATGTTTGATCGGTTTATACGAAAACTTTGTTGTTTTATTGGGAAATTAATTTGTGTAAGTTTTTTTCAACGCACACTCATATCCCCGTATTAGGGAACCCTGTATTGCGGATGCCATGGACACATACATAAACAACCACAAATTACACCCAAACTTACTAGATAAATAAATGTACGCCATATAAATATTTTTAACGGCCCGGGCCCGTTCAGCATCTGTGACCTTTCGGCCACGGAGGCTGTTACAATTTTTGTACAGAGCAAAACTAACTTCGTATAACAATTCAAAAGCATCTTTTCGAATGTCACACACTGCCATGTAGTTGGGCGAGCTTTAAATTTGTACACTAGTGTGTTTTTAAAAAAACAAAAGATCCGTTTTTTTACTGATGACCAAAAACAAATGAATATCGGTACGATATCCGTCACCCCTTAGCGGCCATTTGTCAAAAAATAGGACCATAGGTTAAATTCTTGTACAGGTTCTCGTCGACTGGTATACTTAGAAACAAGCCGTTTATCTAAATCCATTATGGCAGTTGCCTTGAACCGTGCGGTTTCAACGCTTACCATATTTAGTGTTGTGGCAAATGGACGCATAATAAAGTTGTTTTTTCGGTATTTTATAATATTAATCTCGTAAAGTAAGTTGTTAGTTTGACCTCAATGTATAGAGATAACTTCTCCACTGTTTCAATACACAGTTTGTATAATAAGACTATTATAAACTGTTATAACCTTGGCTTGCTATACATACACAAATACATATCATTCACTTCCACTTTCTACATAATTTACCTTAACTTCAAGTATGCACATATAGTTGATAACACCTCCCGCGGAAACCCCGTAATTGCAAATAAAGAAATCAGGCCAAATATATTTACTTGCAATTTCACAAACCTTTTCTTCTAAAGGGTTGGCTTAAAAACTCATACGTTATAAGAGTATAATAGAAAAACATTTAAAAAAATCAATATTTAATTAATTCAATACATAATTGTTGATTTATAATCTTTTGCCATCTTTCGGGTAAGTTTAGAATTCCCTTTCACTGTCTTTACTTTTAAATACAGCTTTAGTGTCGTTTGATAGTCTCTTCGTTATTTATGCGCGTCCATTCGGAGAATCTTGAGATAAGTGAAAAAAACAGTAACAAGTGAAAGTATTAAACCCCAATGTCGGGCGAACACGGTGTATGAGATGACATTTTCAAAAATCAACTGCAATTGTTTTTGACAGCTTTGTAAATGTGCGTGATTTGGCATTGTCTTGATAAAATACGACACCTTTACGAACAAAAGTTCCAGGGGTTTTTCATTAATTGTAAACTTAAATCTAAAAAACTTTTCAATTTGTTTCCATCCTCACCGTTCCTCCTTCGGTCGACTAGGAGGTCCGAAACACTCCATCCTTATGTCGTGGATATACCACCCATTCGCACTAAGCGCTTTGATTCCTCCTTTCTGATGCGTATGGCAAAGGAATGGAATACTCTACCGACATCTGTATTTTCCGAAAAGTACAATTAGGGGCTGTTCAAGGCTAGAGTGAATAAGTATTTTTTTAGGCAAACGCGTACCATCGTCGGTTAACATCAGGTGAGATTGTGTCCAATTGTGTCTTTATTATTTATAGAAAACAAAATCTTTCCCGCCTATTCTAAATACAATAAATAAAATATGAAAAAAAAAATGACCATGGGCAATATAACATATTTAAAAAAGTGGTAAACACCGGGCGCCATTCATAGCCACCCCATTAAATTGCTATAGTAATTGCTAGAACAGTATACAAATTATCGAGTATATAATAACCGAAATAGAGATGAAATAAGAGCCATCAGTAGAGCGCAGTTACCACCGTAATGATTTGGCAGAATAGTTTTCAAACAAATTAGATGACATTTCGTCTTTTTCTCTGGTTATATGCTCGTGTTTGCAACAATTCCGGGTTTTTATCCACAATAATTATTAGTTCCTTGAATATACTTGTCTATTCCGATATCCGATTATTATCCTCATAGTTATCAATAAATGTGTAACATCAGAACCGTACACTCATTCTCTTTTGTTTATATTAATTTTATTTTACATAAATACATGTATTTTGCTTCGTCTAACGGTACACTGTCTCCTAAGACACCGACTTATGGTTTAAATTAGGAACCAGAATCTTTTAAATTTGTTACTACTTTCACTTTACGTTTTATATTGTGACTTTACCCAGCTTAAAATTTTGTTTTGCTTGCTCTGTGCTTTTATAAAACTTTTTATTTTCAGTAAAACTATTATTATTTTAAATTTCATAATTTTAAAACAATATAAAGATCTGCTAGAAGATAGTAGCTGTAGAACTGGTGAAAGATTTCATCTAGGGAAATATTGCCATCATATCTATTTCTACCGCTGCTGTGCTGCGTTTTGAGGGATACAAGTGCTGGTGAACTATTGGCACACGAGACTTTTCAACTTAAGTTTCAGGGTGATGGGTGCAGTGGCGGTGACCCTCAGTTCTTAGTGATTTAGAGCTCTCAGTGGCACTGCTATTTTCATGGATAAACGCATCGTCTTACCACCAGGCGCACGAATTGTTATTAGTCACTTGATATTAGGAAGATCCGCTGCCTCGGTTTGTAGTTAACTTGGTAAGACCGGTAGCCCCAGTGTAGCAACAGGCGCTGGTTGGAAATAATTTTTCTTGGTGCTGTTCTATTTTTGTATCAGTAATATTAAGTTAGTGGATTATTTTCACAAAAAAATGTACTGAATATCATGATAGTAATAATATCATGAAATTATATCAAATAATTATTATGATTATGAAAAATTGTTGATTTGACGGACTGACTAAAATTGACAGATAACAATTATTGACTTGAACACGGGTCTAATAAAGAAAGCGTAAGCCGAGCTTAAAACTGAAGAAGCAAGAACGTGCCATGACGGCCTATAAATTTTTAGAGCGACCCTACAGGGAATCGTGGGGAAAGGTGGACCGTGGCGTAAATATTTCAACCAGACTGTTTTTGTCCTTAAAAAAGCTAGGGAAATGCCAAGAATCGGGCGTATAAAGGAATGATGCTGGTGGTAGGAGTGAAAGAAATTAATCTGGCTGGGTCGCACCAACGTCTTCCAGCAAACCGTGTCTATGCTGTGCAAACTAAATCACACTAAATCACAATTTTTCTATATGCTTGTTACAGATCGTTGTTAAGAAAGTAGTTCGTTTCGTGGCTTAATTGGCATTGCGTTTGACACAGTTTGCTGGAAGACGTTGGTTCGAATTCAGTCGGGTCGGAGGAAGTTTTTCTAAGTGTTGGATCTTTATATTAATAATTATAACAAACTACTGGAGTAATTTCACAAAAATAATAAAATATCATACAGATCAAACATCGTGACATTTAATAAACTTCAAAAAAAGTGTTTCTCGTCAACTTTTATATATCGACATATACACGACAGATGGCTAAGATCTGACAGGCCCTATCACGGCACCAGTCACCCTGTGACAGAAGTAGTACCTAGTAGCAGTAGAGCTCCTTGTGAAAGAGTTCGCCCAAGGTAGTACTGCCACCTTACCTATTTCTGCCTCCAAGCAGTGATGTCAACATTGCTGTTTTCCGGTTTTGAAGGGTAAGGGTGCTGGTGAAATTACAGGCACATGGGCCTTGTTAACTGATGCCTCAGGCCCAGATTTTTGCGTTTTAAAGCTCTCAGTGGCACTGCAACTGTTATGGACAGCAATTTGCTTACCATCAGGCGCACTTCTCGTTCGTCCCATCACTAGATGTTACAAAAAAAAAGAAAGTTGCCAAGTCCCGTGTGTCTGTAGATATATTCACCTTCAAAGCGTAGAGTGCTGGAATGGTCCTGGGGTGTATGAACGGAGCCTTCTAGCACGACGGACTATTATTGTTCTTTCTCATGCACCCTCAACAACAATCGGCAAACCCTTTCATCACACTGACAAGCATTGTGGTGTATGGCATCGATACAATGGGAAGAAGACCCTTCCAAACCGGAACGTTGTAATGCTCACATTACTGCGTAAGGTGGCAGTATGTTAACTTCCCTGGACGATTTATTTCAAAAACTACTTAATTACATACTACCTTAGGCATAAAATTAGTTACCACAATAACAATATTCCACAATTATCTTTGTACATTATTAATAGCATTGCAATATCAGAGTCAAAAGAAAATGAGCAAATATATCGTTGGCGGACGGGAGACGTGTCTGGATTGCCTGTCCGTCCGTCTGTCACCGTCCGATCTCATCGGTATGACATCGCGTGATATGCCTTCGCAGTGTGTAATAAGAAGGGAGCTCTACCATGCAAAAGTAAAACGTTCTTAGTAAAAGATATTTTTATGTATCTAGTCGATAGAAAGATACATTAATTAAGGATATGATCAAGTTCTACGTTAAGTACCAAGTGACGCGACGGGACAGTTGCAAGTTGCAATGTCCATAACAATTGCAATGCCGTTCAAAGCTTTACATTGCAAAGATCTGAGGCATAAGTTGACGTTTGGATACCACTTTCCACTTAACATCAGGTGGAGTGGAGTCATTTGCCTGTCATGTATAAAAAAAAAAAAAGAAAAAAAAGACCCCTTCAAAACTGGAACGTATTAATTTTTACACTATTTGGCAGCAGAAATAGATAAGAAGGTAGTATTTACCTGGACAAACTCTTCCACAAGCTCTACTTTTACTAAATCTTGGATAACATCATCTCAAGTAACCAACACTTGATTGAAAAAGATTTAATAACAATCTTGAGCCGTAGCTCTGATGTTAAACTATTATTACTATTTATCAACTCCACCATGCGTAAACACTAAAGTAATAGTTGACGTGCACTCAAGTGATATTTATTAATAAAAACATTCGACTTAAGTACGATCTTAATATCGATCCGGCACTTGAGATTAGTTTATTAATACGTGTTTAAGTATTTTTTTTTATAATATCATGTGACGGGACGATTAAGTCATGCGCCTGATAGTAAGCGACACGCCTGTCCATAACAGTTGCAGTGCCACTCAGAGATTTAAATCGCCCGTAACCCTGAGATATAACTTGACCAGTCCCATGTGCCTGTAATTACACGAGCACCCTTACCCTTCAAAACCGGAAAACTCTAATGCTGACATTACTGCTTGGTGGCATAACTAACTAAATAATATTTCAACAAGTCGAATAACGTGGCCGTCTGTAAAGAACACAATTCGTTTACGTACAGTTTCGATTCTCGGTAGAAGTAATTTAGAAAACGAAATGCCGTGATAACCTAATGGTTTGACCTACTGCCTCTCAAATAGAAGCCGTGGGTTTGAATGCGGGCTCGCACCTCGGAACTAGTATGAAGTCTCCAACCCCTATTGGGCCAGCATGGCGGACTATGGCCTGAGAGGAGACCCGTATCCAGCAGCGAGGCGTATAAGTGGGTTGAAGATGATGATAACAGACTTAATAAAAAAAACTGATGTTAAATTGTGGAATTCTAAGCCATATCACGAGTTTGGCTAGAAGTAAAGTATAGCCTTCGGAAACACAAACGCCAGCACTGTATTTTATTACTTTTTTTTTACTCTTATCATATTTAAGTTACCCATCTACACGCTGGCAAATTACCAGTGTGCTATAACAGCAAGATTATATGCACCTAAACAAATCACCGGATATGCGTCCATCAATCACGAGTCAACTGCAAAATGCGATCGCTAATTACAAACACACCTCGCAAAGCATATTAAAAACGTTGCATCGTATTTAATTTATAATATCGTGTGCAAAATTCCCTACAAATATACCACCAGAAGTCGTACTGAAAGATGTTTCCATAATCGACTTTACGCGAAAGAGGATAGAGTAATGTATGAAACAGAGCCAGCGGGCTGTTATACCTTTCTGGCATGAGAAGCTCATATCTCGCCGCGCCGCATTAAGTCTCGAGTCACTCTCAATCACTCAAGCTGTCCGGCTGTCAGTCATAAGCAAGACGAACGGGGGAACGCCAGTGGCTTCCTTTCAAAACTCCCAACCCCCTAGTAGGTGAAAAGGGGGGAATGGTCAGCTCTTGAAGACAATTTACTGAACAAGTCCAGTCCGTCCGACTGGGATTCGTGCACTGATGAAATTTATTTGCAGGAAGTCTGTGCAGCTTGTGTTATGGGATTTCCATGGCTGGATATTTTTGCTTCTACTATGATACTTATGGCGTCGTGAATAAGGGTTACAACTTCGAGTTAATTCTCTAAATATAAGTAAATGTTACAGTCGCATTTGTTCATATTTCAGACTTTAGCAGCTTTATGCACTAAGTGCAGTTATCACGTTTTAAGTTTGAGATTGATACCACTATCAAGTTTAACATTAAAACATTATAACTACAGTCTCAAAAAAACACAACAAAGCGAGGCAGTCTCAAACGGTGAGTTAACATCATTATCGGCGACGGACTCGAGAGGGCGAGACGGGGGTTCGTGGGGGGGCGTGGGGGGTCAGGGGGCGACACACGTCGCTCAGATGTCGCGCGCAGACGGACGTCTTTGTCGACCGCCGCTTTATTTACTCTCGCCGTGGCTTTACGACGGCTAGAGGTGACAGCTTTCAAACCGTTTTTTTGTCCTTCCATTCTTACTAATTAGACGTTGTCTTTTGTTATGAATGCACGAATAGGCTCTTTAGCTCAATTGTACGAAAGTTTTATTGTCTTTTTTGTTAGAATGTCAATCACGTAATTAATTTATCGATTGTTATGTTTTTCGGCGATAGATCGATTTAACTTCTTGTTGTACTCGACAAGAATAGTACACAAATAAAAGATGAAAGAGCATCTGGAACTGCAGCCAATTATTACTTTTTTATTATAACAGTACATACACAATTATGAAAATTTGCTTGTACTATAATAACACCGCTAACGTCGACGATGGCCCTGAAATACCATTTTCCGCCTATCGGCAAACCCACTTTGCCCTATCTATCAATCAATCCAGTCTATCGCCAGTTGATTCAATCAAACTTGACAGCTCAAAGTCGATGTGGGTCGGACACTGCTGATCATCGATTTTTTCCTCCCCCGCAACATACGCATTAAGAATAACATTTGCTATACTGCAGGTGTCTGCTATTCAAATAAACACGTTTTTGACGTTGACATTGACAAGTATTTAAGTTGACATTCGACATGTTTGCAATGCATCAACGTTTTTGCATTAAGACAAGTTTTATTTAAGTGTCTCGAAGTAAATTGATGGATTATGTCTCTTACAAGAAAGTGCAACAAACAAAAAGGACAACGTTTATCATAAAATACAAGTTCTAAGAGACAACTTAATTCCTGAGTCGAATATTGCCTTGGATCTTCATATTTTATGGAGGGAGAGAATAAACAAACCAGAAGTCCACAACACACCGAAACAAAACTAGTACAAAACCATATCATCAAAGTAAATCTGCATCACTGCACTCAATCACACCCAAGACGTCTGAACCCTCTCCTATTTAATTGACGGCCCACTCCATCAAAACATCCTTGAAGTCTGTCACAAACATCGCAGCTATACGTACAATTTATCAATTTAAACTTTAGCCAGATATAATAAAGGCTAAACGAACTGTGAAGGAAATCTTATACCATTTTCACGATATAACTTGGAACAACATGCGAATTGACTGAAGGAAATTGAACTTTATTTTTAAAGACATGAAGATGACGCGAGACGTCAGGTGAGTGCAGCACAGATGTGAAGTTGTCAACGCTACAAGTCACAGATCGAGGAGAGTTGTCAAAGCAAAGACGCCTTTGTGTGCGGGAGTGAACACTGATAGAAATTGTGGACAAAAATGTTATCGCCTCTAACACAGTTATGCATTGAAGCGAAAATTTACAATTATTATTGGGTAATGTCAGCAAAGTTGACGCCTTACCAACTTTAGGGTACATTTTGAGTGCCGACGACGAACTACAAAACTTGCTGGTTCTATTCAATTAAGGGTTTTTAAGGGTTTGATAATACCTATAATAACAAAATAGGTGACGAGGTCATCTTGTAATCTACGCTTGCAAACAAAGCTTTTTTGGGGTGAAAAAAACTTCAACTTTACCATGCACCAAAGCCAAAGCCTGGATATCCCAATACAAAATCGCTTGCCGCTCGTTACTAAGCACGAAATCTCAACCCGTTGCACCGACCGACCGACAAAGCGAGTGTTCCGTCGACGAAAATAGTAAACGATGTTTGACAAATAGCTAACAGATGTCGCGACGAGTGGGAGGTCCGCTTTTTTCCACCTCGTTCGCGCCTCGTTCCACATTCTTTTTCGGTTATTGTTTTTTTACAACAGACTTGTCACAATCTTTAATTTGAAAGGTGTTTTAAAAGGCGTTCATCGTTATTCAAAAAAAAATCTCTTGCTTTCATGCTTCGACGCCGGAACAACAACAAAGATGAACCTAGGTCCACGGGAACTCGCTAAGGCTTCTCAATATGACAAGTACGCATACTTAAACATTAAAAGGCCATTGATACAATGGAAGTTAAGTAAGCTAATCTTATTTCCAAACTTCGTAAAAAAATCTACACGAAAAGTAAACCGACGCATCAAAATTCAAAATAAGACGTTGCTGGAATCAATCTATCAATCAATAAATCGCGCTAAAGATTGAGATATTTCACTTCGGGGGCAGACGGGGAGTTGGGGGGGCAGAGGGGGTCATGGCGGTTCGGAGGGTGTTTACCGCGCTCGTGACGGATATATCCTCGCGTAGACACCCGTCAATCACTCGCGATATGATGAGAATTAATATTTCACGACGGGATAAGCAGAGCGCCGAGTCTTGGTACTTGAGATCTCTATTTCGGGTATTACTCTGGGATTTGGATGCGTTATAGCCGCGTTGAGGTTAAAGAAAAAAGCAGTAGTGTGGAAAGAATTATGAAAATTAGGTTTGATAATAGTGCAGAGAGGTACACCTCGACATCCACGGTCAAGAGCATGTCAAATTTGACACATACGATTTAATTTAAACTCTACGCCGTTCGCAGTAAGAGCGGTCCAAAGTCCCAAGTGTCAGGCCTGACGTGTACATTATCTCGATTAGGATGTCCTTGAAAAAGCACAGGTTAAATGTAATAAGGAGGCTGTTTGTAGTTTATAGCACTAGAGCTCCTTGTGACAGAGTTCGTCCAGGGAAGTACTGCCACCTTACCTATTTCTGCCGCCAAGCATTAATGTGAGCATTTCGGTTTGGAAGGGTTATCAACTTATGTCTCAGGTTGACTTGGTATTATATAACAAAAAAACATGCTAGGCATCTGGCTAGCGGTAGGCAGACATAATGAACATCTTATCTCTACCTCCACTATATGTCTATTATCATAGAGGCTAACGTTATTCCTAAACGTCACATCATCGAAAAATATCAAGTCTATTCAAGCGGTCTAGCTCTTTTCCAAATTCGTGTAGACGTCAATGCGAAATCAATCAAGTACAAGGGGGAGGGGACCCTTGACCTGTCGCGTGTTTACAGCTTGACGCTTGATTGATAGCCGGTGGCGGGTAGAGGGGGTTGGGGGGAGTAGTTACGTGACTGCTATATATTGGAAATTATACATAGAGTTTCTTTCTGCTACTATGTGGATCAAAGTTTGTGGGGTCAGCGATAGTGGTCGATATACACTAAGGAATTCAGATTACAGCTTTACATGAGTGATAAGCATTTTTAAATGTAGTTTGTAATAGTTGCTGTCATGGCGTAAAAAAATCCTACAGTCAACATAAACAATCACTGATCTTTTGAGTTGTTCTTATGTTATTTGTAGGAGAACAATAAGGAAATAAATAAAAAGATATCACGTTGTGTGTCAAATAATGTGCTACCTATTTAGCTGAAGCTTTTTGGACATCCATTCAAAGTGTACATTTAGGGATCGGAATTACACGGCTGTTCTCATACAATACAAAATTTTAAATTTCAATGTTCTGTGACTTAAGACAATACAAATACAAACTCATGGTACCACGATTTCGTTTAACTAAGGGAAACAATTATTTTGTAAACGTTTTTATTACAATAAAATTCTCGAAGGAGTATATATTAACAATACATTTTAATTGAAAAGTCATATTACAAATTTGAAGGTTGCGTGTTAGATAAAGATGTATGTATGCAAGGACGACATGGTTCTAGATTCCATACATATTTGAATCTAAGTGTATTCCATGGTATTTAATTTTATTTGAAAAGAGCTACCCTTAGAGTTTCATTCTTCTCAGGGAAAGTATAAAGAATGAGCATAGCTTAAAAAATGACATTTTCAAGTGTAAATTTATTCTACCAATGGAATAAACATATTTTTGACTTTAAACATAGGCTTATTTAGTAGATATTTTTTTTTAATTTAATGACCTGTTCTTTTTTATAATATCAAATAACGTGGCAAGTAAATCAAACTCACAACAGTGCTACTTAGAGTTTAAATCGCAAAGATCCGAGTGGCATTGCCACTGCGTCCGTCACCTTGAGACATAAGTTGACAAGTCCCATGTGCGTGTAATTTCAACAGCACCCTTACCATGGGTTTGGTGACAGTACTTCCGTGGGTAAATTCTTTCAAAAGGAGCTCTACTGGTACTAAAATTATATTAATTACTGAAAGTAATTTGAAATAAAAACTGGAGGATATTGTTTCGTATTTCCATGGAACAGTAAAAAATAGAACAACACAACTATAGGTATACAACATACCCATATTTTAAGACTTTTCAGAGTAATTCACTAAATTATTATCACTAATTACGGTTTTTTTACCAGGTCATTTTCTTTTTCTTTTCCCGATATTACGGAACGGTTACATGCTCCATGGTCACGGGTTGACTGACCGCGGCAGATGACAGCTTTAAGAACAGATATATCTGTCTACCCTCTTTCGCTGCTGACGACTACCTTCATCTCGATTACTTGTGACGTTACCATTGTCACTCACTTTTTCCGATACAGTTATCCACACGCGAAACTGAAGTCGAACCATTTTTGTTCTTATTCCACTCCACTCAAGAACTTGTTTCCCCCCTTCAGTTATAGGTTCTTCGACAAATATGGCCAGGCCACCACTTCAGCTTGCAGATTCTACTAGCTGTGTCGATGACCTTGGTTCTCTGTTGTATGTACTTCAGTAAGAAACCTTTAATTAGTAATAATCGTTTAGGATAATTTTATGTTTAACTTTCTACCTTATTTTGTAGGAAAAAAAACATAACCATCACTTTGATTATAAAGCAACAACTTGGAAAATCCTTATACGTCACCAAGCAAGCCTATAAATCTAGCGCAATCAGAAGTTGTCGTGTAACACGAACGTTAACATCAAGTGCAGTCAATCATTGCCAAGGGCCTTTCAAATGTCGTGGTTGTTACTTATTCATTTCAATTTATTTTACGTAAAATGTTCATTCGTTTTTGTTCAAATACGACAATGCTTTTGTTTAGCGGCTCAGGACTTCCCACCAACGTGGCCACAGAATTCCATTCACTTTCTTCTAGGTCAAATCTTTCCCCGATCACTTTTTCTACGTATGAGGGACGAGCTATTTCGTCTGTCTATGCGTGGCCAGCTTTTGAGATCCCTGTTGACTCGCTTTTTGAAGAACCCAATAACGACCTCCAACGTATAGTGGTCTGCACACCGGTTTTCATGGTGTTGCCATCTCTGAGGATTTGGGTTCGATTCCCGGCCGGATCAGTGCAGAAAACTAACTTTTCTGTATCGATACCTCAACATTACGCCAACTTAATTGTTTGGTCATATTCTGTTACTTTTGTAAACAGCCATAGTTTTTATTAATTTTATGAAAAAAAAGAAATAAAAGTCAAAATTGAAAAAAAAACAAAAATATTAAGTAACAAAAAACTCAATTAAAAACGGAACAGGGCAAAAAATTACGATGGCGTTGTTTGCAATGGAGGTATCGATATTGTCTCGGGTTTGGATGTTTGTAGTACCATCGTTGTTTCCGATTTCCATGGCACAAGTCCTTTAGTTACTTACTTTGGGATCAGAACAATATTGTGTGATGTTAAATAGATTTTAAAGCTTTCGTGGACATTCAATAAACTAATTACAGGTTCCTTCCCACTGTATGACGGGCTGATTAAGTCAACCGTGACCACAGAGCGAGACCATCAGGCATTTGTCCGTCACTTGAAATTATAAAAAAAAAGTATCCGTTGTAAAATATCGGGAAAACAAAAAGAACTCATAACGTGGTAAGAAACATGTAATTAATAATAATCATGTGATGTTATATTTATACTCGTATTATAATGTCAATTCCACTTTTCGCAGTTTCGTGGAAGGTACGAACGTAATGCCCACGTGGTGTTAGAATATGGGGATGAACTCTAACTCCTTTGGCCGTGCGATGGTGAAAACCAGTTCGAAACACTCCTCTGAATACTCTCTGTAATATAATAATTTATACATATAATAATAATAATTATTAATACAATGAATAGCGACATCTCTCGCCAGGACTGGTAGCTGTAAAGGTACTAACTGAGTGATAAATCTTTCATAGCTTTCTCATAGATTAGAAAAACCAAATACAAAGACACGACGCAAGCACATTTTCCGTGGCTTAGTTGGTATAGCGTCTGGTACGGTATGCAAGAAGACGTCGGTTCGAATCCGACCGGATCGAAGGAATTTTTTTCTGAGTGTTTGATCTTTGTATTAATAATTATAACAAACTAGTGGAGTAATTTCACAAAAAATAATTGAATATCAATTCAATAAAAATTTAATTAATTTATACATACTTAATAAAAATGATGAAATTTTTGGCGGACATTTTACTTCGTCACAACCAAAAATATTTTAAATTCATGGGTAAGCAAATTGCATTTGCAATCGTCATATTGAGTAAACTACTAAAGTTTTTTGTTTGTTCTGCGCCTGACGGTAAGCGACATGCCTGTCCAGTTCCAGTGCCTCATATCAGAGCTGTAAATCACAAAGATCTCTGGGGTACAGCCACTGCGACATAAGTTGATAAATGTGTGCTTGTAATTTCACCAGCACCCTTGCCAGTCAAAACCGAAACGCAGTAATGCACACACACATTACTGCTTGGCGGCACAAATGTGTAACGTGTAAATTAGGTATCATACGGTAATTGTAAGGGTCGTATTCTAGAACTCTAATCAATGCTCAAGTCAGGATTGCACTGGAAACACAAGCACTGAAACTACGACCCTAATGGCAGGGACTTGGGTATGATTTCGAGTGCTTTAAACCATACTCAATTCCTGACTTGAGCATTGAGTAGAGTTCTAGAATACGAGCAAAAGACTTCCCGGGACAGCGCGAAAATTCTCCGGAAGACGCGCAATCTGAATGAATGAATGACAATGCCAATTATAAAAATAAATTGAGCCTAAATCCTAGAAGCTGTAGGAGTTCGTAGCAAAGAAAATGCAAACCTAGCGATAGTGGACACAAGTAAAGGTCAGTTTAAAATAAATAATTCAAACTACATACAACAGAAGCAAAGGTCACCTAGTTGAAAATAAATTCAATAAAAATAATGAGCTATAAGAATTATTCTACTCGCGTTATTGACAATCGCGCAATTAAAATATACTCTACGTCAATTAATGCTAAAATGTGTCAATCAATCGACTGACCGACAATGCCGGGTTTTGTGTTATAGTTAACTGTGAAGTTTGAAATTGGACTTTGCTTAAACTTCCTAGCGTATAAAATTATGTATGTGATTTCGAAGTTCTAATTTGGACAAATTGTTGACAAATCGTCGCCTGACTTTCTCAAACTCGTATCGTAAAGGACAAAGGTCACTAAAATGCAAAAAATGGATTGTATATACAAATTTTGCATACTGATTTCACATAGCATTTCCTTTATATTCACACACTGGCTTTTCCCTAGTCATAAAGTAATGCATACAAATTAACGCCCTTGATAAGAAATTTAAAATAAATAGAAAGCTTCGCCATCTCCTGAATAATCACTCTTCATAAGATACGAGTCTGAGGAAGTAAGGCACCGAAATACATCATCGTTTACAGATTATTCGTCCTGCTACTGGGTGCGGATTTTTCTTTTAGGCTATAGTTCACCATGCTGACCCCAATGTAGGCTAAGGACTTTACACGTTTTCCAAGTGGTGTAAATCTTCTTGGAAGTGCAGGTTACATCGCGATTTTGCTCTTCATCATCAGCTAGAAATTAAAGTCGTTCGATCCTTCGACCTAAGTAGAAAAAGTTCAAAAAAAGATTTCTTTTACTGTAGTAAAATTTCAGTATAACTTTCGATCATTACCTGGGGTACCATATTTTATTATTTGCATATTATACAAAATTATTACGAAGTATTATTTAAGAGTCGAATGTATCTTGAAATGTTATTTAATATTTCAGAAAAGTATACTTGAATAATAAAAATTTCCACCGCAATTCGGTACAGAAACCTAATATGAAAATTATCCATTTACTATACAATGTTACAAATTCAAATTTGTAAGACTACATGTGTAGTGAATTTACTAAGGTATATAATTAACAATGGTTTACAATGTATGTTGATATTAAACACATTTCAGCTTTCACGAGCCAAATTCAGCAAGAGAATTGTCCAGGAAACATTACCATTGCCCGAATTCGAACTTCGTCGGCGACACGTATTATTAATCAATCATTCAGGAATTAATTAAAAGTATGACTGCATAATTACCCTTGATGCGGAATGATGTATGGAGCTCTTACCTGAAACGAAAGATATATGATGTTAATTAAATTTGTATTCAAGTGGAATATTATTTATTATGAATTTACGTTGAAGATATTCGTAGAGCCAAGAGAGAATGAAATTTGACATATTGAACTTTGGACCGCTCTTATTGCGAATGGCATAGAGTTGAATTCATCAAATGTCAAATTTGACGTGATCGTGATCCTTCACACATTTATGGCAGCGGAACTTTTAATCTTACTCCAGTAGACGCAGATGGCAAATTAACAAAGTCTATGACCGTTTGATGACGCACTACGTCCGAGTCGTATCAGGGGGTAGACTCTCGATCTACGTCCGACATCCGTCCGAAACAATTACTGTCAAATAAGTAATATTCGACAAAATTAAAAGACAAGTATCAAGAATGAAGCTTCATTCGCATCACGCGTCTTTTCATTTGGTCAAGTATTGCTTATTTGGCAGTAATTGTTTCGGACGAATGTCCGACGGAGATCGAGAGTAGACCCCCAGTTCCGAATCCGAGAAAAGACGGCCCGAAATGTTACAGGGATCACTTTATCTCTACATGTACAAGCGATATTCGTATTTTCCAGTACCGGCACGCTATGATGGCCGTTTTGACAGAATACAATAGTGAGGTCAAATCTCAATTCATTATTGAAAAAAATATAATTAAATGCGAGTCGCATCTATAAGCTTTTAGATTTATAGCTGTAGGTAGCTGGTTAAAAAGTTTTGACAAAACGAAAATAAAAATGTTTACTTATTATAACGTCAATTCGAAACCGTATTGTTTTGCAATGAGCTTTGACGCGAGTTTGCCGGAGGTAGAAGTTATGCTGGACAGCGATCCCACAAATGACGATTGTATTAGATTCCATTTTCAAAAATGTCCAATTTGGAAAAACAAATGCCGAGTTGTGTCGTAAAATTATACATTCCATAAATTTCAGTGCACGTCACTATTGACAATAATACACGTCAATTAGCTCCTTCAACGTAGTTATGAATTAATACGAAACATGATAAGCGGACAAACGTCGAAACGGTCATCATAGCGTGCGGATACTTTAGAGATAAAATGAGCCCTGTGACATTTCGGAAGGTTTCGGCTTCGAAACTGATACGAATTGAACCTAATGCGGAAATGCTCTAGATCGATGTTACTTTACTAAAACTGCCATAGAAATTACTATGCAAATCTTGTTTACTTCTTCATTCGATCAGCAATTTAGTCTTTAAATTAAATATATATTTTTTATGTCAAGTAATTAGTATACTACGCCATCGATTCGCCACTGAGGAGCAAAATACCTTAAAATTGCAATGGCAGTTGGATGGTAGCTCAATGGTTAGCCACTTATAAACCACTACACTTAACTTTTAGCAGATCTTTACCAAACGTACAAAATCCTGCCTATGACACATCGGCAAACAACCGAGATAATTTAAAATTATAACCGCTCACGCGATACATGCAGCCGTAGATGCATACCACACCTAGAGGTGCCGGTGATGATTTTATACCGATTTATCCGAATATCGAAGTTATAACAGGTAAAAGAACTAATATTAATTGCTATTTCGGTAACTACTCTAGCAAACCATAAAGTTTTTAAAGCCTGGGTCTGTCATTTAAAAAAAATAAACAACTTGAAAAATACGTCACGAGAATCGTGTGTGTTATTGTTTGGGCTGGTGATTTCGGTGTTTATTTATTGAAAACATACCGTAAGTAGCGTTTTTTAAGTTTACCCTGAATATAAATGTTTATAAACTATACTTTAAGGAGTAATTTCATGGTAAACGTTAGAACCACTCAAACGGCATATTATCATATTTATCCAAGTACACCAAAAATTTCATTACTGCTTTTTAAGTGCAGGATTTGAGGTGTTTTACTGCATTTTATTTGAGATGTTTTTGTTGATAGTACAGAGGGTATTTATTTAGCAATGCAGAATAATAATTTTTATTTATAAAAACTTGTATTTAAACTGAATCCTTTTCTAATTTGCGAAACCAAATAGCCGCCATTTTGCGGTGGGAGGAGCGCATCACGTGAGCGGATAAGACTTGGAGCCCAGAAAGAATGTAAGTTTGTGTGAAAGAGTTCATCGAGGTAAGTACTGCCATCTTACCTATTTCTGCCGCCAAGCGGTAACGTCAGCATTACTGCGTTCCGGTTTTGAATGGTAAGGGTGCTGATTAAATTCTTCAATACCGAGTCGATCTTGTACTGTACGGTTTCAGAGGATCTTCTTCCTACGTACATGTAGGTGGAGAAATGAACTCCCTGTCGAGGTTTTCCGGCAGGAGTCCTTCAAAAGGGGTTTGAGAAGCTTGCAGGCGTTCATAGGCGATGGTGACCGCTTTCCATGAGGCGGCCCGTATGCTTATTTATGGCCTACTTAAAATAAAAAAAATACAGGGATATGGGACTTTTCAGCGTATGTCTCAAGGTGACGGGCGGGAAGAAGTAACCCTATATTTGCGATTTAAAGCTCTGAGTGGCACTGCAACTGTTATGAACAAGCGTGTAACTTATCATATATCATAGTCACTTGATATTATAAAAAAAAACATGAACGTATATTCCTGAATAAAGTACCGAAAAACCATCAAACGCCGATATAAACATTACGCGACTGGCTGTATGAAGACACACATATTTGATGAGGGTTTTTTCTAAATGATTAAATGAAGAATGTGTAAATTACTATTATTAATAATAATAATAATAATTAATAATAATAATAATAATAATAACGCACACACTCAACATAGCCCCGCACTAGGGAAACCCTGTGTCGCGGGTGCCATGGACACACACATAGACAACCACAAATTACACCCAAACTCACGAGAGAAATAAATGTAGGTCATACAAATGTTTCTCCCGGCCCGGTAATGGAACCTGGGACCTCTGCGTGGCAGTCCGGCATGGTAACCGTTCGGCCACGGAGGCAGTTATACCATGTTATGCTATGTTATATATACTATGTTATGATTATGCTATGGTTGGACAGTATAGCCAGCGCTATCCCAGTACTCCAAATGAACAAACGAATAAAATCAAAGCAAGAAATTTCCACCGCCTTACACGGCTCGATAAAAAGTACACCCATTTCGACCCGACATTGCCTACAGTTCGCCTCAGATATTGGCCTAACAAAATGGCCTATAGCTGTCCCTCTCACACTTACGCCAAAATGTTAAAGCTAGAACAATGCGGGTGTAGTAAAATTTTATTCGTACCACACGTGGGCCTCGCTGCATAATGCAGCGTACGTTAACTAAAAAGAAAGATAAGTGCATATTTATACTATCTGAACGCGATATTTCGCAACGACCGTCAGTGTAAAGTGTTCGATTACAATTTAATGTCATGATGGCGACTCGGCAGTGGAAATTTAAAATCTAGACCGTTTGCAAACTGCACGCAATTCCCGACTTTGCTGCTACACCGTAAAAGTTCAAATTTGAGCGTAGTTCCCGTCGCATAATGTCAGTTGGGAGCACGTTCCGATATAGAGGAGGTCGTTCCATTGCCTAGAAGTAGTCACTAGAATGTGACAGGAGCAGTGCTCCTATTTTTTTCAATAAGGGGCTACAAACCCTTAAGTTTATGGCCTACGAGGCTCATTAGACCTGAAAATACGAATGCATTAAGAACATTTGAACATTTATGCACGTTCCTGTGGGGTTTCCATCGATGACTACGTATTTTGATTGTTTTTGTACAATATAGATTAGTTTAAAACATAGAGATTTTTTACTATTACATTATTTTAATAAAAAAAGGCATTATTAAAAAAGACATTTTAAAGATGTAGATAAAATGATATATAAAGCGACAGTACAATATTGATGAAATCGAAATAAAACAGACAATCATAAATTTGCAAAAAACATCGACAGTTTGACGTAGATTTATACATTTGTGTTGCAGTTGGCCATTATATGATGTAAATTAACATAAAATAAATTGTAAACTATAAATTCTTGATAGGTGTCACGGTTTGTGAATTATTGATTATGTAAAACACGTCTACAACCAAGACTATTAACGGAATGGATATGATCGATTTTGGGGTGTAAAAATAAATTAGTTCTTTGTTAGAATAATTAAATTTGTAGGAAACTGAAATTACGCTTTGATTTTATTTATTTATAGACGTTAGTTTTGTCAACGGTTTTTTTTTAGTCAGCGATATTTGTATAAATTCGAATTCGATGAGTTCCTACGTTTTCGAGGTCCAACTTCAACAGGCAAAATGGTTTCTTCGTGCCACCAGCTTCGGGTTCAGTATTTCCACTGACGAAATATTCCAAGCATATATAAGACTACAGTACTGCTCAATAATATGAGTGAATTCATTTTTACAATTTCGTACTTTATAGATTCTTAAATTTGATTTAGTAAAAAATAGGTTACAGTAAGTTGAAAATTGTATACATAATAGTAAATTGGAATATGTTTTTTTGGAAATTATTATTTGTTGTATTTTATACTTCAGAATAGGAAGGTCTCGGCGACCAGCTGTTACGCAGCCTCCTTTGTAGTTATAGTTCTTTTTGCTTTCACATTCCTTTTACAAAATATTTTTCGGCTGTCTTTGTTTTACAAAATGTTGGCAGTTGCCTCTGCTACCCTGGTTTGGTTTAGATTCAATATTGTATACTGTATAATTATTATTATCATAGACACATATTTATATATAGTCTACTCGCTAATAAATGGTTTGAATTAATGTTAGACATAACTGGTTGATAATTAAAATTATACCTCAGTAAGTCATGACCATGCATGGAAAAATCTGTATATACGCCCGCCTAAGCCCGAAAGTCGGTCTGTTTTTTTAAAAAGAAAATATATTTCTTTTATTTGTACTGAATCGGTTTCGACCGGTATTCGGACACTGCCTTTATCTCAGACTTAATTTTTTTACAACGAAATTAAATCCATTTGAAAAATGTATATCATATAGTAATACGTGTTCTATATAATTTGGTTGATATAAACAAAAAAATCATTTGTATATGTAATGTACGTATTGAATACGGCGGTTTTCTTGTAAAATTTCGAAGCATATTTGTTTCACACCATTTTTTTCAAAGTGAGTGATTCAAAGCTTTCACTGTAATGCAGAATCAACTGAAGCCATTTGAGGTCGTATCGACTTTTAATACAAAATAATACAAGAAGGATTATACCTAGTAAGAGTTCCAAAAGGCTGGCAATAAAACAGCATGACATTGTTATAATAAAACGTCAAAATCCAAATTTGAAAATAAAATAGTAAAAATTCAAATTTTTTAATGTCATCTCAAATTGTTGACCAACATTATTGTTAAAAGTTTTAAAACTCTTAATCATGGAGGTTATAAATCAGATTACGTGCTCAGCACGCAAGATTTATTGATGTGCTTTATAAAACATCTTCGATGGGTGAATAGGTCAATGATACCTTCCACATAGGTTTTTTTCTGCACTTTGTAACTTCTCAGTGTAGGACACTGCTCTACGTTAATGGTCCATTTCAATCTTAATCTTTGTAATTTAAAACGTAATATCGTGTTTTTCCGTAACCAATAATTTTGGCAAATAAGTTATTTTCCTGATTCGATTCAGAATTTAATATGGAGATATGGTAGGTTCAAATTCGGGCTCGCACCTCTGAGTTTTCGGAATGCATGTGCAAAATTTAATTAAAAATTTACCATAAGCTGAAGGTTTACAATCTTTGTGTTAAAAAACGTGTTAAGTCCCCGGGACGGGGACTATGTCTTAAACCTTCGCCTAAGAGGAAACCCGTACCCTGCAGTGGGACATATAAATGGGCTAATGATTATTCAGAATAGGAAATAAAAGTATTTTTTCTGATCTGTATCTATTTGTAAAGGATCCGAAATTTGGTGATTTGGTAACGCTCATAGGGAAATCCAGTGACATGGGTGCCATTGACACACACTTAGACAACCACAAATTACAACCAAACTCACGAGTTTATATATAAATATTGACCACCATGGTTATAAATAGTTTCATTTCGTATATGTCACAATAGCGAAAACCTAAGAACTCTGGTGGTTGGTTCAGAATTTATTGTAATATGTTGCTGTAAATAAGTCATGCACCAAGGTTTCCCGTAGATTGTACTATCTAACACGATCTTGCGCTAGAGTCATTCATCTACGAACCGCGACTTTAACGACATCGTCTTCCTATCTCCCTACAGAATGACTCACGTTTCTGCAACTACTTGGCCACCATTCGATTGTCGATTGTATAGAAGCAAATGACAACAAGAAACTACAGAATTAAGTCATGAACGGTTTTGGTATAAGCAATACATTTTATTTCTACTTTTCTTATTGTACCACGTGAGTTGAGGATCAAGTCGTGCTGATGGTAAGCCTTAAGTCGTAGAGCCCCTTGTGAAAGAGTTCATCCGGGGAAGTGCTGCCACCTTATCTATTTCTGCCGCCGAGCAATTATGTGAGCATTACTGGGAAGGGTAAGGGTGCTGGTGAAATTACAGGCACATGGGAATTATCAACTTGTCTTAGGGTGACGGGTGCAGTGGTTCTTTGCGGCTTAAAGCTCTAAGTGGCACTGCAATTTTATAGATAGGCGTGTCGCTTACCACCAGGCGCATGACTTGTTCGTTCCGTCGCTTGGTATTATACAAAAAAAAAACCACTAGTAGTACCACTCAGTAGTGCCACTCAGAGCTTTAAAAAACAAAGATGTGAGGGGCACTGCCACTGCACCCGTCACCCTGAGACATAAGTTGACAAGTCCAATGTGCCTATAATTTCAGCAACAACCTTACCCTTCAAAACCTAAATACAGTAATTCTCGTATTACCGCTTGGCGGCAGAAATAGGTAAGGTGGCAGTACTTCCTTGAAAACAAACTTACTACAATATTCATTCATAAATTCCAAGCAATATTGTTGTCCAAAATACAACAAAAATCTTCCATACATACCTTTACAGGGCTTTAGCAATCAAAATGTAAGGTCAAACGATGACTTGTAACTAAATTCCACGTTTATTATACCTTTAATCTATTCGATCATAACTCACGTTAATATATCTGTCGTCTCTAATTTAAAACATAAAGCTGCCCATCCATTATCAGTTGTTATTTTTAACAATAACTACAAATCGCTGCAAAAATAACACGCCCAAACGTCCACGGGATATCAGGGATTATCCGACGTAATTACTATTGGAGACATGTCACATAAGTCGAAAATGGAGTGTGAGCGTCGAATTTAATTCCGACCATTCTGACATTATTAAACATTTATGATAACACTTAAACTTAAATTTAAACAACAGACACACTGACTGCGGGTGCGGGTCGGGGGCGTGCCGGGTCGGGCGCGCATCGGGTCGGGAAAATGGCGGGTGTAATTCCATATATTTATATCGACAACAACACGCCTTGAGCGCCCGTACTGAGTCATATAAATACACGGAACTACACTCGCCGTGCTTCCGACCCGACAGGTGTGCGACCCGCACCAATTGTCTGTTTGTTCATACTGTAAAGGTACCACTTGAAAGCTAATAACTCCAAGTCCAAACCCATTTAATAAAGCTCAAACAATCGTTCCATTATAAATATTTGAGTAATTGCGTAGTCTGCAAACTGGCCTGGTTGCAGCAACAGATCAAGGTTATCATAATTACAATATTATGTCACCGGATTTACATAGTACAACAAATTACAAGGCGATCGGTCAACTGGAAGCACAAATAAATAGACATTTTACGACTGAGATCCCTACACTAAGAAAAGAGGTGATAGTCTTTAAACCTGAACAAATGCTCTTTGAATATACCTGATTAAATTAGCCTTCAAATAAATAAAAAAACATACAGACAGACAGAAACCCAGACAAAGGCTTGAAACTTATAACTCCCCGCTTCTTGCTTAGGGGCGTTAAAAATATTGCGAGATTTGGTGATGACAGATGAACTTACTTTCAATAGAAGTAGAGCTCTTATGTGAGCATTACTGCGTTTTGGTTTTGAAGGGTTAAGGGTGCTGGTGAAATTACAGACACATTGGACTTGTCAACTAATGGTAAACTCTTAGGTGTTTGCGATTTAAAGCTCTGAGTGGCACTGCACTACTTGTTCATCTCATTACTTTGTATTATAAAAAAAAACTGAAGCAACAGCCGATTGGTGCTTAAGAAGTGGTTTAAGAAAGGCGTCTTGTAGCAAGCTGAGTAGACGAGGTAGTGAAAATCGCGGGCTGGACTTGATGTGTATGATGATGAAAATGTAATTTATGTCGAGAAGAACAATATTTTCGTCATGAAAAATAGCTATAAAACATTGATACGTGGAGTAAAGAAACAAACAGTCGAAATGAGAACTTCCTCCTTTTTATCTAATAAACTGGCTATCTCTAGCGGTCTTCTTGTCAAAATTACAAGTACAATGAAATCACATTCAAAATTTATCATTTCAGTTTTTACTACAATAAAAATAAAATATTATAGAAAAGGTTACACTCGTACAGCTTCTGCGTACACAAGGCCAACCAATAACTGAAAAGTACTGCTAATCGCGATACAAAACAGCGTAGACGGGTATTTTGTACCCTATAGGTACTCCAGATGCCGCAACGAGTACCAAATAGCTTGTCACTGATTTGTTTTACATCGATAAGCTGCAATTTATCAAAGTTACTCTAATTTCTAGTGATAACAAACAAATCAACTAGATCGCGCGTATTTGCCAGATTTTATGGATAGTGTCGTTTATTCTTTTATTTTGTTTAGGAATAGCGCCATCTATCCGTATCAGGAAGGTTTATTTGTAAATTAGTTTGTAACACAGAATGCCATCTGTTGACACACATAGTTGTCAAATAATTATAGCTCATGAACATATTTGAATAATATTACAAGGGAAAAACAGAAACTTCCAGGCTATTAATTAGTGTTATTGAGATACAACAAGGAATTTTGATCTTTTTCAGAGCTACCATCTGTAGTATGGAGATTAGCAGACTTCATGAGTTAGTGTTCCATGATGGTAGTGATCCGTTTATTACTTTCAGATTGCTTCTATCTATAATATCTATAAAAAGTTTCTTACTTAGTATTCTCAGGGAAATCTGCCTGACCAATATGTAGTAACTTCATCAATTTCAACGGTTTCGTTAACCATCAAATGGAACTCAAAGTAACCGCCATAAAGAAAAATGTTTTGTTTCTGAAACAATGCAGTTTACAGAAAGCTGATAATCGAGAGTCTGTTTATCAAATTACGTCACAAGTGACGTGTCTACAAAGTTATTTAGTCGTAGTTAACACGTCGACAAGGAAATGTCATAGATTTATTGTTCGTACGTTTGTCCTCCTACTGAAGATCGTAAAATATTAAAAGTTACGAGTTATTTTTTTTTGTTTTATGACAGCAACGCGTTTGATTTTACGACTATAAATAATAATTATTATGGAGATACGTTTCCGTGGCCGGACGCCTACACGGGACATGGCGCTTTGACAGTGTCGCTTTTTGACGTCGCGTTAAAAACGCTACATTAAAAGATTAACATCAGTATGAAGAGTCGTAAGAACTAGCTGGTGCCCGCGACTTCGTCTCGTATTCGTGGAATAAGTACTTCGAGTAGCCTATTCATCCCCTATTTTACCTTGAAGGGTTATTTGTTAAAAAGCGCTGAAACATGGTTCATTTCTTACAAAAGGCACAAATATGATTTTTAAGCAGCAGTAGAGCTGCTTGTGAATGAGTTCGTCCAGGGAAGTACTGCCACCTTACCTGTTTCTGTAGCCAAGCAGTAATGTTAGCATTACTGCGTGTGGCTTTTGAAAGGCTGGTGAAATTACAGTCCCATATGCGATTTTCCAACTTATGTCTCAGGGTGAAGGGTTCAGTGGCAGTACCCATCAGCTCTTTGTGATTTCAAGCTCAGAGTGGTACTACTATTGTTATGGAGTGCAGTCCCGTCACTTGATATTATAAAAAAAAATCAGATTCCTTACTTGAAAAATCATTGGTTCTCCGTCATTGACTTACAATTATATGGACGTCGGGTCCGCGTTAAAAAGTGTCCGAACTTATAGGGCGTTGAAATCGTATACAGAGCGTCATTCACGCTCTAGTCTTCGTTTGTTCGACTGACAGCGAAGCAAGCAAAATTAGACAGTACTGCGATGACATTACAATTTAAATTCAACGTTTTAGCTTTTCATATTTCTTGAAATGTCATTACGTTTAAGTAGGTTGACTTGGGACATTTTTTTCGTGGTTTTTGTATTAGACCCGTCGTCCATTTATTTCTAAGTCAATGTTCTCCGTACATACTTTCATCAATTGCACCCTTTTGAAGATTTATTTTTGTGGCAAAAACATTGACTTACAAATAAATGGACGACGGGTCTAATACAAAAACCACGAAAAAAATGTCCCAAGTCAACCTATTCGAAATTTAAATTGTAATGTCATCGCAGTATCGCGCTGTCAGTCGAACAAATGAAGACTAAAGCGGAGTTTGGCGCTCTGTATACGATTTTAGCGCCTTACAAGTGCGGACACTTTTTAGCGCGGACCCGACGTCCATATAATTGTAAGTTAATGGGCAAAAAGTAGACTTAGGCCTATTCACTGGCGACATGTTCTTTTCCAAAGTCCCATCTATTTCGATACCAAAATTAATTAAATTTAGTTCAACGATTTAGGCGTGAAAATGTAACAGATAGAGCAACTTTAGCAATTATAATATTAGTTTGAATTATTGATTTAATTGCAATCCATAGCAATAACCTTCTAATTATAACACAATATTGCATCACCATGATGATACAGTTTTCATCATATGATTATCAACATTGTGAAATAAGTTGCTAATCAAGTGTCTTAGATATCATCATCATTAGCAACCCAATATAAGAGAGATTTTAGGCTATAGTCCTCCACGCAGGCGCACTACATATTGGTGATGGAATCCAAACATTCACAAATCGAAAAATAATAAAATCTTTTGAATACAACAGAAGATAGAGAGAGGTAAATATTAGGACATTGTTACGTAATGACGAATTTGTGAAATTTATAATTGAGGGGAAGATAGAAGGAAAAATAAAGAAGAATATCGAAATGAGCAGGTCTAAGAGCTGGCTCGGTACCGTGAGGGGGCTACACCGACAAGAGCCTGTTATACAAATATGATACTTAGATATTAAACACATGAGTACACGTCGCCACAGAGATCCAAACCGTCCAAGCAACCATTCTCCCTCTGGGCTACATAGACATCTATCCAGTATCTCATAGACATAGGTCCAGTATCTCGTAGGTGGAGATTTGGACTTGAACACAAAACTAAATTATCCAGATTGTATATTTTAGGATCTGAGTGGACAGTAACTGAAAGGGAAAAGGCAGCGTATCTAGCGCGAGGCTTTCTTTATTACATCAGTCCTGGATTGAAAATAAACAAAAGGACAAGAACTCCTTGTCATTGTCAGTCCGTGCCTGTCACTCACACAACAGGCCGCCGTCAAAAAAGGTAACAACAGACACGTGCCCAGAGGAACACTGGTGCAGTGACGTGCATTAATATGTCCACACGAAGTAGTTTGTCCACAAGCGTTTCATAAAATTATATAATATTTTGCCAGTTAAAACATTTGTCAACGCAATGGTTTCTCAACCCGCGTTGGGCTAACGTGGCGACCTATTGCCTAAAAACCCTATCCTTGAAAGAGTTTAGAGGTGATTATGAGGATCAAACTGATCAGTTCTGCAAAACGCCTTACGATTGATTTTAATTATTACTCCTGTTAGAAATAGAATTAGAACTACGCTTTGTATATACACCCATAGATATATTTAGAAGAACGCTAAAACAAGGTTGAACTATGATAACAACGTTCATATGAATCATTGGTCACACATACCAGAACCTTTAATTTGAAAAAAGAATGACTCAATCGTCTTTTTATTTCGATTAAATGTCACGTACAATAGAACGTTCTATTTGAAATCAAAAACCTATTGGAGTCTTTATTTTTTCAAATTAGACGTTCTGCTTTATATGGCCAGTCATTCATATGAACGACGTTAACATAATTCAAAATTTAGACTTCCTCTTAATATTCACAAGCGTTTCTTCGCGCCACTGTGTCACCTCCATGACCTGACCCCGCACATGGTCAGTCACATCCTTGACTCGCGTTTTCTCTTTATTGTACGACAATGGCGTCAGACAGCCATCTTGTTGTGAAATATTGTTAATTTATGTATTCAGTCTTAAGTAGGTGGCATGAAGAAATAACGCACCGTTGAGTTAGATATAGGTAAGTAATACGTACGCGAATAACGTAATAAGAACCCGTGTCAATTGAAGGAGAGTTTGAAATTCACTCATTCCTTTGTGTTTCAGTTTTGAAATATAGAATTAAATTTTGGGTTTCTCCGACAGAGCAACCGAGAACCGCAAAAGGCTCTTTAGAGCCTGTTTAGTACCTGTTGTTTGTGTTGTGACGTGTTTACACGTCAATGCCACAGCTTTGTGTGTTTTACGGCGAAATCCATAGATCCCTGGGGCCACAGGCGAAACCTCTTGGTAACGTGCTTTTAGTTCGTCTCGTTGATGCCTCTGATTACTAGAAAGCTGGCAGCTAATTCCATCAAAAGATAAGCTTAGATCATCTAAGAGCGACGCCACACTGCGTTTCGTCGTGGCAACGCCGGAACAGTGATGCTGTGTTGTACTTCATTAGAAATCAGAACGACATGCCACGCGATGCGCTGAAACGGCGCGCAGTGAAGGAACCACGAACCAGGAGACGAAGTGGGGAGGGACGCTGTGGTGCGTAAGTAAGGGACGTTACGTTGCGACAGCGCATTGCTCGCACGGTACCGGTGAATTGAAATCATAACATTGCGACGTGTAATATCGATCTAATAAGCAAACGTTGGTGCCACTGCTGGGGTGATATGTGAATTTGATATGTGACTGTTGGGCCTGCGTAACTGATAATAAACTAGTATCGCGTTATGTTTTCCGATGGGTGTTATTGTATAGAAAGTTATTAAAGGAAATGTCTAGATAATGGACAGCATAATCTAGATACTTAGAATTATATAACATTTGTGAATACTCTGCGGTAATACTACTCGCCAAGGGTGGAAAACATTGTGATACAACCTGCACTTCAAAGAAGGTTCACAACACCGTGTGAATTCCCTAAACTGTATTGAAAAAACGTGACTAGCTATAGTTCCTTTTTAGTAGTATAATATCAAGTGACGGCACGACCAAGTCATGCGCCTGGTGGTAAGCGACATGCCTGTCCATAATAGTCGCAGTACCTCTCCGAGCTTCAAATAAATTCATTGTTAAAGTTTTCGGCCTATCTGTTAAACTACCATCGTAACGATTTCCACCAATCTTTGATATCATTCGCCTAATTGCAGGCCTGTCTTAGCTTTATACCAGTGTATTTTGTATCGTAGTCAATAACAACAATTAATCATTCAGTCATCGATCCTCTTCTGGCTTTCTAGCGATCACCATCTCAGTTTACCTGCGCGTGCGCTGAAGATCGACGGCCCATTTCGCGTATTTACATAAGACTGCACTCCGTGCATGCGCTGCATACATCAGCGTGGCTGTAACTCATGCACATGGTTTCTGTTCCAGGCCAATCTTCAACAGATATTGTTGATATCTTTAGATCATTCTGATGTGCGAAACGTTAATTTTAACTCGTGTATATTTTGTTCGGGGCTACTTAAATAAGTAACTTTGATACATACATAAACATATTTGGTTTAAAACAATTTACAACACACATTATAAAAACTACACTACATCTTCAGAAGTATAGTGAGGAATTCAATATACATGCTAATAAAAGGACATGGACGATGACATACAGAGACAGAGAGTGATTGGAAGAAAGGAAACAAAAGAAAGGAAAGAAGGAAAACCAATGAAGAAGTGTTAAAAAGGAGGAAAAGAGAAGCTTATTAAAGACAATAAAGAACCAAAAGGAAAGATATTTGGTTATCTGGTACGTCACGACAGTTTTCTTACAAGCATTATAGAAAGGAAGGTCGAAAAAAGAGAGGCAGAAGAAGACCTAGACGAAGTTACATACAATATATTATATATCAGGCAAGAAAAAGGCAAGTGACATATCAGGAAATAAGATCAAATCGATTACTTCACCGAAAACTAAGAAGAAGCAGGTAATAAAAGAAACCTTTCATAATATGTAACCTAAATACTTGGAACCAAACAAAATTGATGTTAATAAAATCAACAAATCAAAATTTCTAAACCAAGAATGTCCGTTTGCATCAACGTTATATTTTACGATCGTTTATGAGCGACAACATTTGAATTCAAATTAATATGAATTTCAAATGCTGCATTAACTTCATGTTTGTTGATAGAATGAATTATATTTGAATCGTGACGTATCTGGTTATTGAACTATTTTACCGTGGGAGTTTATTTTTACGTCTCACTTTCAAATAGTAGAGAAACAATGCGGCTTGTCGGAAATTGCAGTAAAAAACGCTTTGGACTGTTCTTATCGTGAGAGGTATACGGTTGAATATTGCGGCCGATTTAATGACCTCGGTGGCCCAATGGTTTGCACTGTGGGCGCTGGGTGAGGAGATCACGGTAAAACCGATTTGGTAAATGAATTTTTCTAAATGGTTTGAGGTGTGGGTGCTCTGGGTGATGCCCCGGAGTGAATACCATTGTTCTGACACGAGCTCATTTCTTATACTTCGCTTTTTTTTACAATTCTGTTTGCCAAGTTTTATTGCAATCGGGTAACGGTAAGTGCGTGAAACTGGATTCATCGCCTAGTAGGTGGGATATTTTCTTCAAATTTAAATGGGATCGATACCCTTCAAAAAAAACAGCAGCAAACAGCAAATCGCGTAACACACGCACAAAAAAAACAGTCCAATTGAGAACCTCCTCCTTTGGTGAAGTCCGTTAATTAGGAAAATCATGAACAAAGAAGCAGTGATCGTAAACTTTTTCCTGCAGTCAACAAATTACAATAAAGGTACGCAACGTCAGAATTTATGACAATTGAAATAATTCATTAGCTTCTAAATATTTATTGTAAGCTAGTTTAGAATCACGGCGTTCTCCTAACTTAATTATGTATTCCCGCAAATATCTTAAACCTCCTAATATATTATATAATTTTGACTTCATTACAATTTATAAAACCATTAAGTAAAAAGTAAGTCACCGCTTGCAATGACCTATAAGACAGGAATAACAAAGCAAAACGTAAATACATAACCTACTTGTCCATTCGATTACAATAAATTTGCTTTATACTTGTCTACTGCGTTAAATTTGACACCTGGTACGCGCAGTTCTTAATGTGAAATGAAGTCACGGGTCGTTGACTTTCAACTTCTCTGGAACTGCATTTGACTGCTCGGGACCTGGGCTGCGCTGATGATGCACATGGTGCTATGTGGGCCGGGCTTTACCCTGAACCCCATGACTCGTGATTACCTAGACATCACGGCGGAAGAGGTAGTATTGACACCCTTCTTATTTTGGACCTTGCTGTCTCATTTTATGTATGACGTTTCTTCTATAATGTAATACGTCGGATCCATTCTTCAAATCAGTGATGATGAAGTACGTGACGGCTGGCAGCTTCTGATCATATTGTGGTTTGAGTTGAAATCTTCAAGTCTTGTGGCAGTAAGCAGTCGTTGCAGTAGTAATTTACGAAGTGCACGAAGTTCACAGGTTACGATTGGTTGGGTCACCATCTCGTATTAGGTTAGTTTGCAGTGAGGTAATTGGATTATAATATAAAGAATCTTATGCCTACTCATTTCCTTCTATACGCAATCCCAGTGACCTACTAAAGAAGTCACGTTGCTGTGACACATGACATTATGATTGATTTCATTGAGTATCTTGCCAGGCTAACTTGAGAATTCCTTATTTGAAAAACTTATAACTTCACATCTACTGTATTATTCAAATATTCAAGAGCTAACGCAGCCTCGTTATCCGGCTATTATCTTAATTAATAGTGACTTCGCCACTTAAGTATCCTGAATCTAACCTAAAATCTAAGCCAAACCGCCCATCAATACCAGTCGTTATTGCTGTCATATGTCTACGTCAGTTCAGCTGAAATGTTTATATTTCTGGTTAATATCTAAGGCAGCGAGATAGCTTTGATAATTTCGTTGTGGCTGACAGAATAATATCAGTTATGTTTTTGATATTATGGTTTAAATTTAAATAATTTGGAAGATGGTTCGACTTACAAATTGTATTCAAACATAAATTATTCGGAAATATAGACCGAGGTTATCAAATTTAAATAACATGACAATTTTTGACGACCGCTACGGTTTAGCGGTTAACACTTGTTAGTTTGATACTCGTTAGAACCAATTTAGGTTTTCTGGGCATAATTTCGGTGTTTACCAGACAGGGAATTTTTTAGTTTGAGACCAGATAAGTGTAGTTGTCTGTAACATTGTTTTTTACTATTTAATTATGATGTGATGCTGTGAGAACAGGGAGAAGAAACTCGGGTCATCTAATGGCACGATGGGTCGATGACATGTTAAATGTCGCGGAAAAAACCTAAACCAAGAACGTACAGGACCGGAAAGTTTGGCAGGAACAAAAGAATGCCTATACCCAGCAGTAGGTAATACAGGGATGAAAATGATGATTTATTGATTTATTGACCAACCAACAGAATGACATATATATAATTATTCTAGATAATACATTTAGTATTGTTTTTATATGTATTCCAATTATACATAGGTAAGATCGTATCTGGACCAAAATGCTGACTCCCAGAATGTTAAAATTTCAAATACGCATTGGACTAAATTTACTAAAGCAAATTAGAAGCAAATTTATGATTAAAATTAAATAATAAAAATAAAGATGCGGTTATAAAACTGATTAAAATAATTTAAATAACTTATTATATAATAATACGTTAAAATTATAAATGATTTAATTGTAAAATTATTTATCATATAATAGTGTTATGGAGACAGGCAATGTTTCCATTTTTAAACGTATTTATAGGCGGAAGTAGCTGCTTTCACTGGTCACTGGGGGCATCATAGGCGAAATAAAAGCTTCTTAGGGAGGACTTACATCCTCGAAGCTATGGCGACTCTTTAGCCTCTGGATTACCGGTACGTGATAGTGTAATGGGTGCCGCGGGGATTTAGTAATTGTGTAATCTAACTATCTATAATTTAACTTCATTATTTAGACCAGGAAACTCAACAGCGTTATATAAGAACCATCATGAAATTCGTAAACAAAATCTATTAATACTTATTGTTGTGTCTAATCTATAGGGATAAATCTTCATCTATCTTGCAGCGCCGCGCGTGCGCACTATGCATCCACTAGGGATCGGTAACATTTTAAAGACTCGCTATTTCCGTGCGACTGTCACGTGTTGACAACTTTGCATTCTTACGTTAAAAGGACTCCATTTTCAGTTCTTAATTAAACCGAGTACAAGAATTTTATTTAATCGTTAAGAGTTGATACTACCTCACATGGAATTCAATTTTTTTCCCGTACTGAATCCGTTCTGAACAGCAGGGACGCTTTATTTCAGAATTATTTTTTTACAAACAAAATTAAAACCAAAAAATACATGTTTATGAAATTCAGTTGATAAAAAAAACATTGGTTAGTATCTATTGAATACAGCGGTTTCCTTGTAAAATTTCTAGGTGAATTTGTGTTTTTTTCTATCGTGAAAATTTGTAAGAATCGTGTTTTTGCAACATATAGTAATCAGTGTATATTCTCACTCACTCAACATTTTCACTATTATACAGAATCACAAGACAAATGTGGTAACCCCAAACATTCGCATAATAATAATTAAAGGCGTGCGGGACGAAGAGCGCTATGCACCGCGAATGTGTGCATCTGTGCACGGCATGCATGCATGCAAACCGCGTGCTATGTTTGTATGAAGTTACCATACTAAAGTTTAAAATAAACACTATAGAATATATTTTTTTTAAATACTAGAGGTCTCAACTTGCTATATTCCTGGCATATCATGACTATAATGCACCAGATAACCATACCATGGGGTCTTTCAAACGAGGCGTGAAGAGGCATATTGTAGGCAGGCAGGGTGGAGGCGGCTAGTGCAGTGAGGATTTCATCGCTGCACTAGGTTCCTTCGCGTTTGGATACCACTTTCCACTTAACATCAGGGTGGAGTGGAGTCATTTGCCTGTCAGGAATAAAAAAAAAAAAAAAAAAAAAAATACCAAATACCAATTACCTGGTCTCACTCTGGAGAAATCCCTATTTTATGAGTACTAGGGTAACAGAATTCACTCCGGGTCACTACCCAAAACACCAAGAAGTGCAATTTACGAAAGTTTATTCCCAAATGTGCATGTCGCTACAGGGACTCAATTGAGAAACATCTGTTCTTCTATTAAGCCAAGGTAGCCTAACTGTATGACCTACCACCTCTCAAGCAAAGGCCGTGGGTTCCGAGCCGTACTCGCACCTCTGAGTTTCTCGGAATTTAATTGGAAATTCACCATGAGCTTTTCGGTGAAGGAAAATATCGTGATGAAACCTGAACGTCGAAGGTTCACAACCCTCGAAAAGTCAAAGTCAAAGTCAAAGATTATTTATTCCATAGGTAAAATAAATTTACACTTGAAAACATGTGAAGTCCCCAAACTCGCAAGTGGCCAGACTGGCAGAGCCCTGCCCAGCGGTGGGACTGAGACCACCGAATCAATGTGTCCAAAGGCACGATATAAAAAAGTATGACACAGTACCTTTAGTTATATAAGCTCTCTTATATCAGACTAGTAAACAAAGATAATCTCAAAACCTTACGCAAATAAAAAAAAGGATAAAACTAGATAATTAAGCCAACAAGGCTGCGCACTGGCCGCACAGGTAGCGTTTTTTGGATTTAGAACATGAAAAGTCAATTAGCATTGGTCAGCGCCGTCTTTTAATTGGTCAGGACAGCTGCACGCGATTTTGTCTTCGTGGGAGTCGAGACACGTGATTCGTGGTTTTGATTTTCGAATCATAAAATTTAACGTTATTTCAGAATAGTTTAAATAGATTCTATGTCTAGTGGCACTGACATTTTTACGCAAAAAACCTGTGAGAGAGTTCCCAATTTTGGAAACAGGTTTTTCAATAAGGTTCCTGCCTGCCACAGTTCAAGCTAAATTTCTACATAAAATGCATTATACCTAAGTAATGTAAACAATTAAATATGCGTGCGTGCAGACACAGTTTAAACAAGACATAAAACTGAACATCGAAGATCAAATCGATCGTGTCAAAACGCAACACTAAAGGTTAAATACAATAATTACATCGAAAGTCACTCCTGCATATAGTTTAAACGAAATGCCAATTATTTTTATCAGCAGACTTAATGTATGGGAGTAAAGACGAAGATAAAAATATTTTAGTGTCAGGTGGTGTTTGACGTGTTGAATTATTTATTGGTAAACTATCGTGGGGGGAAAAAAAAAAAGCTTTGTGACTCAAAAGGTTCACACAATTCCGTAAAATTTTAGGTTCGGTATTGCCTATCTTTATCATGTCTCAAATTCGCATGAAACGTTACACTTAGTGAGATTCCCTGTCTTTTTACTACAAAAAATAAGAGCACATTCTCACCTGATGGAAAGTGGCGATGAGGTCGACGATGTAGCACGCATACCTAAATAATGCCTATTCACTATCGCCTTAGAAAAGTTCCAAGTTTTAGCTTTCGGATAATAAGTCCCCAGGCAGAAAATTCCACTCCCTAGCCGCTCGCTGTATAAAAGTGAAAGAGAAGCGTGTGGAACCCCAGCCTACGTTTAGTCCCATGATGGAAAGGGGAAGGCGGAATCAAATCTTGCAATTCCAACGTACAATCTCTGTGATTTATCCTGTAGAATACCAATAAGCAGGCAACTTCATGACGGCGTTCAAGGCTCTGTAGTTTCGTCTCTACTACATCCGAGTCACCTATAAGTCTCTTGGCACGGTTGTCGATTGAAGCTAGCAGGTTTGTTCTCTGAACGCTGTAACTGGGGCCTTTTCAAAAAGAGTGAATAGGTCAAATACGTGAAATTATTTTACTTAAAAAACTAAAAGAAAGACCTTTGCGTCTCCTGCGTGCCTCAAAGGAACCAGCCCGTGTGTAACACATAATATTACTAATTGCACTGTTGTTACAATAATGTTGTAACTCAAAATATGTGAAACTCAAGATTATATCCTCAGCTATTACAATGTGTCGTAAATCAAAATTATGGAATTGAGAAAACATGATTTGAAAATTAAAAATAAAATGGAATGAAATTAATATGTACATTCTCGTTTATAAATGGATAATAAGGTATTATGTAGAAATAAAAATAATCACATTGTTCGCCGTAAGATCCATGCAGTATTTTTTTTTAATTTACAATTTGTGGAGGGGCAGGACTTACCTCGTAAAGGCACCTGCACGTCCAGTAATTGAGTTTAGTATAATGTCCAAGGTTTTCTTATGTCTCACTACAGTGTGTACAACTTTTGGTTGCATAATAAGCTAATTTTAATATTATTTAATGAGCTTTTATACATAGGGCGCACTAAAAGTTTCCGGAACTGGCCACTTACATAAACAATATTTAAAAAGTAATTACAACACCTGAAAATAGAACTCTTTGGCTGTAGAATACAGTTTGTTTCATCTGACTGTCACTTGTTTTTACGTTGTGGCGTCATTTTAGAAATTGGTTGTCTACATCACCATGGATTTAACTCGTGAACATTTTCGTAGTATGATTTTCCACGACTTTAAGCGGACAGCTCAGCGGAGCTTCGCTCGGATTCAAACTGCTTTTGGCGATGAAGCACCATGCAAGACGACTATTCATAGCTGGTTTGCAGAATTCAAACGCGATCGTGTGAATCGCAGTGACAAATTTGGTGATGGTCGCCCGTCCACTGCTGTGAACAACAAAAACATCTATGCTGTGCGCCGTATGATCAAAACAGCCAAGCATGTGATATATACCTTGAGATTCGGGCATGTTTAGGCATACGCATGAGTCAAATACAATCAATACTACACAAACATTTGGGTGTGAAAAAGCTGTGCTCTCGGTGGATCCCATACAATTTGACTGAGGCTCAAGAAACGGATCGCGTCACGTGGTGCAATGCCATGCTTACCAAATTCAACGACGGGGCGTAAAATTTGGTGTCGGACATAGTAACAGGTGACGAAACATGGATTTATAGTTACGATTCCAAAACAATCGAGCGTATGGGTCTTTCGGAACGAGCTGAAACCAACCAAAGTGGCGCGCGTGCAATATGCCTCTAGCGGATGATTGCTTCTTTTTTTAATAAAATTGGACACTTGGCTACTGTTGCTTTGAAGAATCGTTGTACCGTGAATAGTAATTGGTACACGGCCATTTGTTTGCCGGAAGTTGTTGATAAACTTCGTAAAAATAACCATAAACGCCGTATCATCTTGCACCACGATAATGCCAGTTCTTTCACGGCCAGACAGACAAATGAATTTTTGAAGGTGAACAACGTTGACCTTATGAGCCATCCCTCTTACAGTCCCGACCTGACCTTGTCACTTTTATTTATTGCCAAAAAATTAAGAACCAGTCACGCGGTCAACAGTTTTCATCACCTGAAGAGGCTGTCAAAGAGTATGAAAAATATGTTTCAGAGATTGTCACGGAGGAGTGGCGTAAATGTTTTCAAAAATGGTTTATTCGTATGAAAAAGTGCATTAACGCTAACAGAGAATATTTTGTAAATCGTGTGTAATAAAATTGCGAACTTCCTCCTTTTTGTGAAGTCGGTTAATAAATAATATCGCACATACTCATAGCTACGCACTAGGACACACTCTTAGACAACCACAAATTACACCTACAAATATTTCTCCCAGCCCGAGGATTGAACACGGTACCTCTGCGTGGCAGTGCAGAATGGGATCTGTTCGGCCACGGAGGCAGTTCTTATTACGATAACTTATAAATGCACTTATCTCTGGTGTGCGATGTTTATTCACCCTTTTTTGTACAATGGAACATGTGAGACAATGCATTCACCTGCAGAGTTCGGGAAACAAAGACAAAGTTTCTGGCCGTTTCACCACCTATCTATTTCCACAATTACTTCTTAACCTCTGTTTTAATTGTCTACCTGTACTTTTGTTAATAATGTCCAATTACATACATTAATTTGTATGAACGATGGTTCGCAGAAGCAATAAATAAAGCAACACCTGTAGATCTCTCTATAAACCGCGCCTGCGCATTCCAGTGACTTATTAATTGGACACGACGATTCGATAAATGGGTAAATATTACTTTTTTTTAATTTAAAGCGGCATTTTAAATTGTTCTGTTTTAATATTATATTAAAAGACGTTTCAGAAGAGAGTTTACAAATCAAATGGACAAAGGACATTTACTTATCTGTAACTCAGATACAGAAGACTACGGGATACAAAGCCCTGGCATAATATCAATTCTGCCATAATTTTTTTATGATTGAGAACACGCAATAAAATTACTAAACAAACATACGCTTGAGTAAAAGCGATTATAAAATAAAATATATTTTAATGGAGGTGAGGAGGTGTAAAAAAGTCATATTACAAAATTGAAGACTACTTGTTAGATAAAGATGTATAGAAAGATAACATGACTCCAGATTCCATACAAATTTGATTCAAATTTAACCATAATCATTTAAGTCCATTTGAAAAGACCAATCCCTAAAGTTTCTTGCTCGTCCTCCTCACGACAGCACAATGAGCAGTAGCTTAAAAAATTACGTTATCAAGTGTTAATTTATTTTACCTATGATGTTTGACTTTGACTTCGAATGTAATTAAAATTCCAAAATATCCCCGAGCAATGTGACACATTGGGATTGCTTGTCCGTAAAATTAAGACACTACCACCTCTAACAGGAGGTGTCTATAAGTGTATTAAAAATAACAAGAGCCAATACCCGCTGGCAGCTGTTAGCGATCTTGTAAAAAAATTACAAATTTTGAATGTCAACTTATACAGCGCCCTTAGAGGTCACAAGACGATGAGAACTGTATATGGATTTGCACATGTGAGCAAACACACACAAGAACAAAAATAGTACATAAAAAAACTTAGAAGTAACGTGATATTTTCTATATAAATATTAAATGGTTTAAAGAATGAAACATTTTTTTGGATCTATATCGCGTGCATTTGTTTATTTAACATTTATGTTTTTTCTAAAAAAGAATTCATTTTAACAATATTATTTTTCTTAATTATTTTTTTTAATTTTATAAAAATTTTGATCTAAAAAAAGTAGTTTCATTTCCTATGATGTAGAACATCTAAGAACTCGATAGTTTCAATGATAGAGAAATGACTCTGAAAAAAAAAACAGATTCAGAAATATGTACTTATTGCTACGATCATTAATATTTGGCTCGGATGGAAACAAATTACACTGTCACATTACACAACACATTATATATTCCTATTACTTTTTTCAATGTAAAGAACATTACGTTTAAAAAATGTACAAGATAAGTCGGTGTGACATAACTCTGCCAAGTTGCCGGTTCGCTGCGCACGCGCTCAAACGAAATGTCCCGTCAACTACCGCCTGTTTTGACCCCCCTCAAAACAACAGAGAACGGGGATCTAAAGAAGACGTACCTCGGCACCACAATCCATTGTCCATTGTTTTTGCCGGCGTTATTTATGACGAACGACAATGTTGTCATCTCTCTCTAACTTCAAGAAAGTATAATGTAAAATATACAGCTTTCTCGTTTGCTGCTTCCGCCCCAGTACTGCAGTGAATCTAATAAATTATGCCTCCTAAAGATTATTTATTAGATTATTCAGATTCCTTGTGCTGTATTGGTTTGAAGGACATATTTGGTTTTTTGGTCTTATTTGATTGGTTTGTGAATAGGATGGACAATGGGATTTATGGATTGTCGCATCAGGTTTTTGTGGGATTTTATTTGCTTGTATCCAATGATGAATTTGTGTTGGAAGAGTTTTATGGTACTGTTAGTATGAGTTATTTCATAGTAACTTTTTTGTTACTTGGTTGGATTTTGGCCAGTTTGCTGTTATGTTCTTTTACACAATGTGTTTCCTAACAAGTAACCAATATTTGTTTAACACTAAAACAGAAGTTCAAACTTTTTGTTTTCAAGTGTATCTTACTTATAGACAGGTGAACGTTTGAACTTCAAATTAAACTAACCTAAACTCAACCAAAATAACCATTTTAACCACGACCAATAATCTTTAAATACGCCTCATTAAAATAATTCACAGATTTGCGACAGGGAGGGACTTGGCGAAATTAAATTCTGTCACAAACGGCACAACAAATCATATTTATTTAGACCTAAAAATACCTCGGGTGGCCATTATTCCGGTCGGGGTCCGTGAGATTAGGAAAGTCGACATTAAAGTGAAATTATTTATTTAGGACCGCTAGATTACATTACTCCATACACATAAATAACGAAAACAATAAGAGCTATTCTCATAAATTATCTTTTTATTGCTGGATTGTGAAAATTTCAGACACTTATCCGGGGGTGCGGGGTGCGAGGGGGGCCACGGTTTTGTCCCAATTATTTATGACGGTCGAGACGCGGGGGATTTTGAATACGTCTCCTCTTTTCTTATGGAAAGTTTTTTTTTAATTAAAACTTTCGTTCAGGTTAATTAATGACTTGCATAGTAATGGAGATGTCCTTGTGAGCGCATGATCTAAATGTGTATCTCTCTTGGTAGTAAATATGTTGCTTTCATGTAACTAAACCTTAATAAATAACTGTCTAAACAAGGTTGGGGTATTGTCCAAAAATGTTCAAACGGTGGGAAAAAGGGAAAGTATAAAAGAAAAATACTAAGTATTTATATTATTGAATACCATGATGTTTTACTATCATGATATTAATGTTTTTTTTGTTATTATTATTGAACCCTTCAATCTGACTGAACACGAACCAGCGTCTGATAACTTAACGTGGCTACCGTGTGTTTTTTCTATCTTTGTGTCAGATTCGTTGAGTTGAGAGAGAGAGATGAGAGAGTTGAGAGAGTTGTTGGGCAGATTCGTAGCTCGGTCCGGAGAGCAGTTAGCCCATGTCTGATAAACAGGTACTTTTTTGTGATTGATGTTTGTATCAATAATAACACCAAATTAGTGGAGTCGAGTAATTTAAAAAAATATATAAATGTCATGGTAATTAATAAAAACATAATTGATCATAAAACATGGTGACGAAATACTTTCACAGATTTCTCATAGATGGCGCTACGGTTAAAAAGTCGTTGAAAACCCAATGCAAAGATCCGACAACAAGCACATGGAAAAATTCGTAATGTACGCTGGTTCGTTCCATGACTTACTTGGCATAGGATCGAAGGATTCTTTTCTAAGTGTTCGGTCTTTGTATTAATAATTATAACAAACTAGTGGAGATGTGAAATTACATAAAAATAATGGAATATCAATTCAATACAAATTTAAAAAAACGATTTTCAATCTAAAAAAAAAAATCTTTGTATATTATCGTAATACTACAGTTTTAAAACAAATGTAACTATGTAATCTTATGTACATTCCCATATTGATGACAAAAAAACATACATAATTGAAAATTTTAAATGTAAACCTAAAAGAAGCCAGTCATATAAAGTCTCGTTCTCGTCCAAAGTTCGGTGGTCGTTTCAGAAAATTAGTGGACGAGGGGGTGGGAGAAGAGGGGGTTGATTTACGCCAGTACAGTATTATGTTTTGAGTTTAATAAACAGTGTTTGTCAGACTTGAGGACTTTAGCACCTAGGGGGGTTAGGAACTATGAGAAGCTTTAAAAAGGAAAATAAACCTTGTAGACATCTTCTACTATAGTGTTGAAATAAAAAATTCTTTTCTTTTTCAATTCTGTGTACCGTTTAGGTTCTTGGGTTTATCTCAGAGAAAAGTTTAAGGAGACTGGTATCATGACTGTGGCATCTTTGTATGCCCGTAAAAATATACATAATTTCATTAAGAAAGAAAATATTCATAATATTAACCTTAGAATTAAGTCCAAACTCATGGTACCACGATTTAGTTTAACTAAGGTAAATGATTCTTTTATGGGAACCTGTATACGTTTTTATAATAAGATTCCGGAGAATATATTAAGATTATCGTTTCATAAGTTTAAAACTTACATTAAAAGTATTTTAATTGAAAAGTCATATTACAAAATTGAAGAGTATGTTTTAGATAAAGAAGTATGGAAAGACAACAAGAGTCTAAATTCCACACAATTATGATTCAAATTGTATTTTATAGCATTTGAGTTTATTTGAAAAGAGCAATCCCTAGAGTTTCTTGCTCGTTCTTCTCAGGGAGATCAGCGTAGTGAACGAGCAGTAGCTTAAAAATGACGTTTTCAAGTGTAAAACTTTTACCTATAAAATAAATTATTATTTGATTTTGTTTCAGGATATACATGTATCAGGAAGTGTATACGTAGCAGATTTGTTAATGTCATCATAGCATTACCGAAGAACGCTGGACGAAGGAAGGATTATTGGACGCTGTAGCTCAAGGCTTTTCAACTACTATAGTGAACCTGGAAGATGTTCAGAATGAAGACATATTTCTAACGAGTATTTTCGTTAGTGTTGTTTCTTGACATTGGTTGGGAACGGGTCCTGTTCAAATAGAGTTGGTCACGCAGTTTCCAAGTTGTGAACTTTCTTCAGCGATGTACGTAGCTTAGACATGAAAGTTATAGGTATATGCCGCTACAGGTATTTGAACAGTTCAGAATTAGAAGCAAGTACAGTTTATGAAACATTTTGAATATTACTACATTTCGGTTTTGTAGGGGTAAGGGTGCTGCTGAAATTGCAGGTAAATGTTACTTGTCAACTTATGTCTCAGGGTCACGGGCACAGAGGCAGTGGCCATCAGATTTTTGCGATTTAAAACTCTAAGTGGCACGACAATTGCTATGGACGTCATGAAGGTCACGTAAACGTCAATATAACAATCTCAGTGATAATTCCATCAAAGCTGGTCTGAAAATCGAACCCGGGACCTTCTGATTTCAGTGCTAACCGTTGAGCCACCGAGGTCGTGATATGTGTTCTGCCTACATTTAGCACATTTCAAAGATAACCATCCTTAAAGTGATACCCTTAATAGGTATCAGTACGAACATTAACCTCAATCATGGCCCCCCCTAAAACCTGACCTGTCCGATGATCTGCACAACATTTGCGGCCCACAAACGGGCCATAGTTCCTGCCCGTATAGTTTGCCCCCAGCTTTTAATTATAATACTTTATAGCCCAATAAATCACCCCGCACGTCCCTAGCGCCACCCCCTTTCACCCCCTTGCACCCCCTCGCTCGCCTTTGAAGGATATCAGTTCAATTCTCCGCTGTAATAATTTATAAAGAAATTATTCGCTTTTTCTCGAGGGGGTAAAAGACCAACTCCGCACGGGGTGTTGAAGAGGGGGTAGGTATAATAATGGCTCTAACGTGATCTGTATGATTACAAATGCGTAATTGAATCAGAGCGATCGCTTTTACGAAATTCGATTGGTTCATTGATAGATTGTGATAGGTTTTAGAGAAATTACAAATACATCAATACATGAAAATATAGATGAAATATTCACACTGGCAAAACTATTTTTTTTTTCGAATCTAAATGGAATATATTTGTTTTTATAAAGAAATTTGTCCAGGGAAGTACTGCCAGCTTACCTGTTTCTGCCGCCAAGCTCGTAATGAGAGCAATACTGCGTTCCGGTTTTGAAGGATAAAGGTAAAATTACAGACAACTTGTCAACTTCTATTTCAGGGTGACGGACGCAGTGGCCAAGAATCTTTGCGATTTAAAGCTCTAAGTGTCATTGGAACTGCTTTGGACAGGCGTGTCGCTTACCAACCATTTTTTGTTTTTTTTTAACGTTTTGGTTTAACTTTTTGGTTTGTTCGAAAAAAACAAATATGGCGAATATTTGTATCCGAAAAAACCTGAATACTCGAAAAAGTTCACTTTGAACATATAATATTTAAAATCTCCATTAAAAAAGTTAATTCAAATATTTAATTATAATATATGTTTATTTTTAATTATAATATAGGTTCGTGTACAATGAACATTTGTTGCACCCTTTGATTATTACGATCATTTAAATTTATCCTGACACCCCGGGATTGGAAGGAGTGATTAGTAACTAGAAGTATGGTCGCTTATATTTGTTTCAATTCAATCCTAATAATAAGAATAAATTGTAAATGGAAACCTTAATTTTTGTATTGTTTTGTTCACAAGTAAAAAGTTTACAAAAAAGAAACAAAAAACAGCGAATACAACCATTAAAAGATTTATGTATTGCTGCCATCACATGCAATCAGGTGTCTATAACAAAAGTATTAATTGAATGCATTTCTTTAAGAATTGTTTCATATTTTTCTGGGTTACCTAGAAGTTTATCGAGAACGTCACTTGGCAATTTTTTAAACAATAATGGTAACATGTATCTCCAAGAACGCCTTCCATAGTCGTTATTGCATGGAAGTAGAACATATCTTGGTAAGTAATTTAGATTACGCAGTTTACCAATTCTTGTCATTTGTTTTAACATGACGATTTTGTCTATTTCATCACAAACTATGTATATATTTATTTCACTATGCATATCTAAGATTGTATCATTATCTACACAAGTTGTTCCGATCGTTTCTATATTTATTTTTAACTGATGTTGGCACAAAAGATTTAAGTAGTCTTTCTTACTTGTAATTTATAAATATCATCCAAGTATGTTTTGTATGTTCTATCATAACCACTATGATAACTTGAATGAATGCGAATTTCGATAATCTTAATAGCACCTTCAATCAATTCATGTACAAGAAACTTAGTGGAAATTGAATCGATAACCAGTAAACATAATTACGAATCTTCGGTTCGCCAATGCGGTTCATCCATTTGGAAGCGTGAGGCCACAGACAGACAAACAAACTTATAACATACTTCTGTTTTCGTCGATTTACTTACACAAAAAATACAGAGGTTATAAAATAGCAAACATTGTCACGTCCATTACCAAATAAATGAGCAAAAAAGACAACCAAATTCCATATCACATCTATACGTCGTTTTTTTAGACAAAACGTAAACAGAAAAGCAGCGATCGTAAACCTTTTTCTTCATACAACAAAATGTAGGCAACGAAAACATTGTGTGAATTTATGAGAAATGGCACGATAGCATATAATTTTTTTAATAAAAATCTTTAAATTTTTTATAGTGCATGTTTTTTTAACAAAAATCACAAGTTTAAAAAGTACACAACACTATATGTATAAACATAACGGCATATTTAAGTAAAATACACTGAACAACAATAGCTTTAATTAAGTTAGCTTACTAAGTTGCTGTGCAAGATATTGTGTTCGAGAGGCTCTGAAGATTTTCTAGGAAACAAGTTACTTGATCACCTTTAAATAACTGAAACATGTTTAATGCTGAAAAACGAAGTATAGAAACGTGTTCAGTTACTCTAAATTTATGACAGAACTCTTTGGAGATATTAACTAATTGAAACTTTGCAAAACATGTATTAGCTAATTCCTCATCAACTCGAGAAGTCGTGTAATGTTTACCAACCCCCATGCTCGCACAATACATCATTCGCGCGGCACGTACCGCAGTAACGTCTCTATTCTAAATCATTCACAACTTCTGCCGGTGATCAAAGATTAACAAACAGACACGACATTACAGTCACCAACTTTATTTGTATTATCATCTATAATAATTACTTCACATATTAGCGTAAATAATTTACATTACTTTTTTAACTACTTTTTTATTGTAAACTGTGTATCACAAAAAAAATCATTTGGAATATGTTTCATAAAAATAAACTAAGAAGTATGAGAGTGAACTTCAAAAGACTAAAAACAAAACAGTCCGGTTCACAGACCATAGGATCTGTTCTAGATTTGAAATGAACAAAATGAACGATACTTACTTCAAAACTGATCCTGTTTTCACTGGTACTTTTATTTATGCAAATAAGTCTGATATAAACTCTATTTAATAGTAGCCGATCTGAAGTACATTAATCGATAGCGTGCAATATGTTACATTAATTAATAATAATAACGAGTTAATTCTAGCCAGAAAACGGAACGTATCGCTCGCCGGGTCTTATACCTGAACCTTTGAACTTGACCGACCGAAATGCTTGCTTCTCGCTTTAAAAAAAATATATTTTAGGCTATGAAAGAGGTAATAAGAAAGAGGTAATAAAAGAGAGTATCTCAGTAGACGTCCCATTTAAATTAAAAGAAAATATTCCACTAACTCTAAGGTTGGCAAACTTTATAATGCTCATGCAACTGTAGCCTTAAAAAAGCCAAGTTATAGCGTTCTAGGAACAAGTCATCACGCAATTGCAATAATTTTTGCTCTCCCCACGAGAATCAACTGCCAAATTATCAGGAAGTAGTTTTCTCTAAACATTGACATGAACTATATTTTGACTGTAACATAAATTTAACCTACGAATACAGCTGTTCTAGATACTATGTAATTTATAGTTATAGCTATTACGTAATAGACGAGAAGTAAGTTTTAAAAAATGAACTTTCTTACAAAAGCGTCAAAGTGCATTGACGACAATGTAATATATATTAAAAAGAAAGCAGTTCTTCACAAAAAGTAGTGATATACATAGCATTATTACGAGGAACAACAATAAATTATTGATAGTTGACGTCTTCAGAGTCACAAATTCAGTTAAGAGATAATGTGCATGCTTCTATAACAGAATTCCGGTTGATATTTAAAGTTTGCCAATAACGATGTTCCAAACCATAGTGAAACAAATAAGTTATATTACAGCTTCTGCGTAGGCGTTTGGATAACAAAAATCCATGGTTGTGACCCGTTTGGCACTTCCAGGTTTTACATGTTGGTTTTCGCACTGTACAACATTTTCGTTAACATAGCAACATATTGCATACCTTAAGGGCCGTAACTGCAGTTGACAACTCCCTGTACTAGCGTTCGGCCAAAGATAAGTATTCATAAGTATATATTGTACACTTTATACCTATATTTACTTATTATGGAAATTGTCTACTTTATTTATAAAAAAAATAAGTGCGTATTTGACCTCTATCTCATCTAATTGAGAGTGACAATGAGATAGTCGATGAAGCATGCACATTTAAATAATCGTTCAGGGCAGTGACTCTGTAGGCAAGGAATTCTACTCCATAGCCGTTCGCCATATAACTGTGGTAAGCTTCGTGGGCAACTTAGGAATATCCATACACTCTTCTGCTTTGCTATTTATTCTATTAAGTGTTATTTCCACCTGTGAGGTTTAGAGAACAAAACACTATGATAATTGAACAACCTGTCTATTGACAAAAAAAATATTTTTTAAGTAACTGCTTCCGTGGCTACTATGCTGGACTGCTACGCAGAGGTCCCGGGTTCGATTCCCGGGCCGGAAGAAATATTTGTATGGCGTACATTTATTTCTCTCGTGAGTTTGGGTGTAATTTGTGGTTGTCTATGTTGTGTCCATGGCACCCGCGATACAGGGTTTCCCTAGTGCGGGACTACGAGTGTTTCACCAACATGGTATTCAATTATTTTTTGGGAAATTACTACACTAGTTTGTTATAATTATTAATACAAAGATCGATCATTTAGAAAAAATTCCTTCGATCAATGGATGCGAACCAACGTCTTCTAGTACGCCATGCCAGACGCTATGCCAACTAAGCCAGTGAATGAACCAGCGGATCTTACGAATTTATCTATGTGCTTGTTGCAGATCTTTCTTTTGTTTTTTTAACTACTAATTAATAAAAAAATAATTTTCGTTTCTAGAGTTTCTTACACCTTCTTCTCAGGGGAATCTGCCTTACGAATGATTGCTTAATCAATGTGTCAATTTCATAAATCTATGAAATAAAGATATTGAATTTGTGCCACTTCTACAAATTGACTAATCTTTGCCCTCGCAAAGTGCAACAATCGCAGAGGCGCTATAAGTCAGCGGGCAGATTTACTGTTTTTTACTTAACACTGACTTATGGCCCCGGAGTTGTTTTGACGAGAGATTGATTACGGTTCAGATGGGAGTGACCTGAGTTATGTGTTCCAGTCTATTTACATCTTATGTCCCTTTCTGGCTCATTGGCATTTTGATTTAACCATCTCTTTCATATGCACTGATGAATGGTAGACGTGTTCAATGATTCTATTGGTTCGTACTCTTATTGCTCTAGTTAATTAAAGAGGTAATTTCTTACCGTCCGCAGTACAAATTGTAATTCCATTCATATTCTTGTAGATTCGTTAATTGTGCGATGTTTTCACAGAGTACATACCTGAAACAAAAATTATCACAGTTAATGCAATGTGGTTTTTTGTACACCCAGTATTTAGAGACATATTTTTTCTTTCTTTTTAACGTCAAAACCATGGCGGTGGTCGCTTAGTTAGAGAACCGTTGTGTCTCAATTAAGAGACTGACGATTCGAATCCGTGTGTCAGTATAGTACATATCCATGACTAAATACTTTGCTTTGTAAATATTTAATAGCAATATCTACGTTTTTTTCTTTTAATACTAAGTGACGTGACGAACAAGTCGTGCGCCTGATGGTAAGCGACACGCCTGTCCATAACAGTTGCAGTTCCAATCACAGTTTTAAAACACAAATATCTGAGGGGCACTGCCACTGAGGCATAAGATGATAAGTCTCATGCGCTTGTAATTTCTCCAGCACCTTTACCTTTCGAAATCAAAACACAGCAAAGCTCACATTAATATTTGGCGGCAGAAATAGGTAAGGTGGCAGTACTTCCCTGGAAGAACTCTTTCAAACAAACTACAAAATGCTACAAAATGTAACTATTAGTAGCTTTACTAACCAATGCAGGTGGTAAGTAGCAAATGTTACAATGTAATACATTTTTAACTCTTCTACGACTTCAAAAAAAGGAGCAGGTTCTCTATTCGTCGGTAATTTTTTGTATATATGTCACGCGATATAACTCGTGAACTGACTTGGATGGCTCTTTTTTTGTTAGAAAGAGGATATCTCAGTAGCGGTCCCATTTAAATTTGAAGAAAATATTTCACCTCTAAGGGTGGCAAACTACGGGATGACTCCAGTTTCGCGCACTTTCCGGAAACAGAATGTTAACCTTTTAGATTCAGTTTGTACGTGGGGCGCACTATAAGTTTCCGGAATGAACACGAAAAGAAAACTATGAATGGTCAAAAATGAATTTATTGATTCTCAAAATATTCTCCGTTAGCGTTAATGCAAGTGCATTAATGCATACGAATGAACCAATTTTGAAAACATTTATGCCACTCCTCCGTGAAAATCTCTGAAACATATTTTTCATACTCTTCGACAGCCTCTTCAGGTGAAGAAAATCGTTGACCGCGTAACTGGGTCTTAACTTTTGGAAATAAATAAAAGTCACAAGGTGCCAGGTCGGGACTGTACGCGGGATGGCTCATAAGGTTACAGTAGCCACGTGTTCAGTTTTATTTAAAAAAACAAGCAATCATCCGCTTAGAGGCACTTTGCACGCGCGCCACTTAGATTGGTTTCGTCTCATCTCGTTTATGAGCTTATAACTTTTCATCATTGTATCTTTATAATGTGGAATGCAATACAATTACTGATAACTTACAGGTTACAATGACCTTACGCAGGATGAATATTGTGATATCTATCAAAAACTATTATTAAAAAGTTAAACCACTTTTTAAGTATATGTACACAAACAACCAATCAAAACCGCGTGACAAATATCTACTCGAAACTTACTCAGGCAGCAATGCGTGTCAAGCCATACTTATGAGTGAAATATCACCCTGAGTTATCTGTCAAATATCACGAAGTTTGTGTATTTATGAGTGAAACGACATCATCAAGTGTTTCGAAATACGGATAAAGGTCGAACTTAGCGGAATGAAAGTGATATTGCTAATAATTGTCAGTCAAATACAAAGTTTGAATATGTCATACGTTAGAGCGTTTGAGCTCCGTGATAAAAAGTTCGTGTCACCATACCTATTTCTGGTGAAACAGCACTCAGTGTGAAGGGCGGAAAAGCAGTGACCCTCAGGCCTTTGCGATTTAAAACTCTGAGTGGTACTGATTTTGAATTCTTATGGGTGAGCGTGATGCTTATAACCAAACACATGTTTTGCTGATCCCGTCACTTGATTATCATAAAAAAAGTCAGGCAGTTCATACACGGTGTAATATAATATAGTACACAAATCCCGCCCTCAAATTTAAAGCGATCGCATTCGGAAAGTAACCTTTGGGAGCTGACAAAATAGATTTAAAAAAACAGATGTGGCATGGCTCCATCAAATATACCAAAATTATGTTATTTTGAAAAAAGATATATTATATTTGTATTAATTTGTGTCATGAATTCTGTGTAATAAGTCTTTAAAATCGAACAAAAACGCTGAAAAAGAATTGCGATCGTATTCCATGTGGCTATTCTACTGATGATGGCATATACATCTAAACAATTTGAAATATACATTTTTATTAATTTCGCAATCGATAAATATTTTCTATTTTGAATTGTACTTCAATCTTGTTGCTTTTGCTTAGGTGTATGTGTTCGTAACTATTACGGACTATGACAGAATATCTGCGAGAACTTATACTCCATGATCTTCTGTAGTTGAGTCATGTACTTATTCGACATGTTTGTATTATTCAATAAAAAATAAATAATTTCCCACAGCCACAGAAAATGGTAATGTTAAGCAATTTTTTTAAAGAGAACGTTCTTTAGCTGCCTAAGCGAGGTTTCTTTTACGCCCTGTATGTAAGTCTATTAGGGTAGTAGAGGCGAATATTGTCAATCATCGTCACGGAGGTTTCCGCTCGGTTGAAACTTGGCAAGCTCGAAGGGGGGGTGCGTGCAAATATGACAAATTTATGTAAAGCGGCCTCTTTGTGCGCAGGAAGGCAGCGCGGGAAATTAGTGCTCATTTTGTCTGATGTTTATGAGCGCTGCTCCACTGTGCGGCTCAAAAATATGGTAATGGCGGCGGTCTCGTCTCGCAATCGTATCGATTGTGCAACTTTCCGAGGTATCTTGTACGGGAATAGGGGTTTTAAAAGTTGGATTGTTCTGTTGTTTTTAAAATAGGAACTGATGCTGGTATTTTAAAATAGTATCTTTGAAATTACTAACGCCAGATGTACGCTCTTACTAAATTAACAATACTAATAATCGAATCATTCGCCGGTTCTTGAACCTGCCTAACCCCGGTCAACTAAGCCGTTGCTAACCTGCCCCCGCGCTTCCATCGTTACAGCATAAGCAAAAAAGCTCTACTGAAACAAGTACTAATTATTCTTTACAACTGTATTATGGGAGTTAATGCTTTTTGCACGGATGAAAAAAAACAATGGAAGTGCCATACTCTCACACACACTCGATTACTATCGCAAGCGATGTCGCCAAAACGAACTCAAACAAAATGATAAACACTATGAAATCTTGATAATGATTGGTCTTAATTTCTAATTTAAAAATATGTAACAAACAAATTCTGGATAAATCTGCTAAAGATTTCTCATAGATGGCGCTACGACTAAAAAGTCGTTGAAAGACCAAGTACAAAGACACGACGCAAGGACATAGAAAAATTCGTGAGGTCCGTTGGTTCGTTCAGTGGCTTAGTTGGTATAGCGTCTGGCACGGTATGCAAGAAGACGTCGGTTCGAATCCGACCGGATCGAAGGAATTTTTTCTGAGTGTTCGATCTTTGTATTAATAATTATAACAAACTAGTGGAGTAATTTCACAAAAAATAATTGAATGTCAATTCAATAAAAATTTAATTAAATTCTGGATAGTTAAATGTAACTTAAAATAATATAAATATAAGATAAATAAGTTTAAATTTAAGTATAATTTCAAAATTACCCAGTTGCTACATCGTTGAAAGTTCCATACCTACCTTTATTGCAAGTTACGACGTTTTGATTTCATATTGAAATTTTATTCAACATGCTGCCATCTTGCGGCCAGTAGCTGGACTATGACGAACGATTAACATCTAAACGAATGGATAATCAGAAAATTGAAAATCCATTAAAATAAGACTTATCGATGATTAGTAATACTACCACGGGTAATACATTTGGTGTGCAGCTCCCATTTTCGTACACCAATACAGCACAATAAGGCATTTTTCTACGATTTTTGAGAATTACGTACGAAACCTATTGTAGGCACGCTAGTCTGATGCTAACTAACCACTTCTAGTGTATTTATTGTTCTGTGGTTTTTTGCAACACTTGACGACGCTTAGCATATTTTTAAACCAATATAATCCTAAGTTATAAAATATATAATACTCTGTAAATATTCGCAAGAAATTTCAGACATTTGTTTATTTTATTTTTGTTATTGATTTCTTAGGTTTTCGCGATTGCTATACATAAGATTTTTTTAAATCTAAATTGCCTCTATTTCACCTATATTTTAACAAACCAACCTTTCGGGCCTTTTGCAGATTCCATATTACAGCATTGAATATTAAGTTATACTGGTTTTATTAAAAAAAAATTATATCGTCTCGTAACACGAACTTTTATCACGAACGATGTTTCGATTACTCCACGAATAACAGCTTAGCTCAATAAGAAGAACAATAATTATATAGAATTTCATATAACTATCAACCGCGTTAAAAAAATCACATATGGATGTATTTTATACAACTTTCGAGATAAACTTGCTCATTTCTTGTCAATTTTATGTTGAAAAGAAAAAAATTATGAAAATCTCAAAGTATATTTTAACATCATATAAAACTACATTTGTCACCACTCAAATTTAATTTTTAGCTTTAAAATTGTAATGACAACGGAAGACATAAAAGTCGGATGTGACAAATTGCTTGTAAAAAAAAGAAAATATTTTATCTACTTCTAAGTGCGGTCGTTGCTCAGGGATGATGGTTGCTTTTCTATTGAGAGACTAACTGTTCAAATCTGAGAGAGAGAGAGAGAGAGAGAGCCATAATTATACTAGAACTTAGGGCGCCAAAACAATGGTCAATTTACTTAAGGATATGTTGTTCGAATCTAACGTATTCATCCATGAGAAGACATCATGAATTAAATTATTCTGTTCTTTACATAAATCACAAACGATAAAGACTCTCTTTCCTGGATTTAGAACCAGGCCTTTAAGTTGACACTAATATCAGCCACTAAACCCAAATCCGAATAGATCCTATTAACGACTGCCACAGTGGTATTGGTTTCTGGTAGCATATTTAACAACAAAGCATTGTCAGCATAAAAGTGGTAACGGCAATGGGTTGATAGCCAACGGCAAGCTAGTCGTAAACATGAAAAGCAGGACAGGTCCTAGTATGGAGCCTTGAGTCACACCTCACCTCAAGGTGAGCGGTCCCGATTTCCTAAAACTGCTTTTACTAGCGCAATACTGGTCCTGGATACGATTGGCAAAGTAAGATTTTGACGCAACAGATGTTGTGGTCGAAAAACTAATAAACTACAATTTATCAATAAGTAATTACATAGAAACGTCGTCAAAAGCACGCGTGAAGTCCAGTCAGAATTGCATCAGTGATATGCATCGATACGATGATAAGGACGGAATACTGCGCATGGGGAATCTAGATTTGAAAATAATAATAATATAAGTTTTATTTTTCCATCACAAAAACAAAAAATAGCTAAATATCTATCAACATATATTTATGATTGTCGCCCGCGGTACGTGTGAAAAGCCTATCACAAGTCGTCAGGTTATCATCACAGCCTCTGACAAGAAAACTGTTTTTAGTGCTGCTTCAGGTTATATTTATCTAAATAGTTTTTTTATATGTGATTTTGATGATCTTTACTAACACTTAAGAACTTAGAAAGATCTAAGATCGCCATAATCCTCAACTTTTGTTTTATAAGGTATTGGAGTGCTTAGAGATACCTGTTTTAATGGACTTGTTTATTTTGTTAACTTAAACACATACAATATCATCGTAGACTTTTGCAATAGTCGTTGAAGAGTAAATAATAAGAAATTATACAGTCAGGAAATGGTGACAGTTTGAATAGATTTATATGCGAGGAATTGGGCACACTTGACTCATCAAATTCGTTATGTGGTCCAGGGACACCGTTAATAAAATAGTAGTTTAATACGTCGGGGTTGTTCAGTATTCTGAACTGGGTTTTATTATTTTCTTAACGTGGCACATCACTTTTTCTGGATGATTTTTATATCTTTTAATGATCAGTATTGCACACTAGTCTAGTCATTAGTCAGGGTTGCACACTCTACAAAAATTTTCACTTTAATTCATATTTTTATTGCTGAGTGTGTTAATTTATACTATAATTTATTATTAAATATCAGCTTTAACTAAACATATTTATTGGAAGTCATAGTTTATTAAGCTGTTGTTATTTGGAATGAAACAAACAAATACAGTATTGCCAACATTTCCAAGCAACTTAGCGAAAAGGTTATTTTTGGTTAGAAAAGTGGGCCTATTAAACAAGCTGAGAGAAAACATTTCATTTTACATGTAGATTAATATAAAACCCACCCACCTTTTAGCTAAAAAGTAGAAACATCCCAGAAGATATCGCTATGATTTACAGCTCTCGAAAAAAGACGACGGTGACGTCGCGACGTGATTTATAGAGTAAACACATAAATCTGACTTCTATCTGTCAGACTCTGTTAAAGGGACGATGCACACAAGCGAAAGATGTAAGACAAAAAGTCGATAAAATTTTGTGGACAATTAGACGTGATATCATTACAACACTAATGGATATGAATTAACAATTTTTATGGAAATTAACCTTTCTTTTACAGTATAGAACATGAACTTCTGTATCGAACTATATGTGTGATATTTTTTTGTAAAATACACGCACGTTTGGCCACAACCTCACCTGATGTTGATCGACAATAAAACTGACGATGTGCGCGTTTATTTAAAAAATATTATTAAAGCACATCACACGACATCTGACTTTTGTCTATTAAGAAAAAGGAACGACCGGCACAGACTTGTGACAAATAACACCATAATGTAGTTGTGTGGTATTGGAATACCAATAACCAAGACGGCGATTATGGAAGTCTGGCTTATTGAAAATGAGCTACCCTGCCGTATTTGGCAACTGAATATTAAAAATACAAAAGTCGCTAGACAAATTAGCCGTCCGCTAAAAAAAATTGTGAACTGTCTGTTTCTTGCGTTATATGTAACGTGTTAAGCGAAAATATAGCAATGCGTCACGATTAGCCAATGTACCAACACAGCTTTCCCCGTCATCTGTGACAATCGATTATATATCTTACAAACATGTTTTTATTACAACGAAGGTGACATTCAGAAGGTATGGTTTGTAGATATGAAATATGTAAAGAACATCCTTGCAGGTAAACAAAAGTTGGTGTATTTAACTGCCTACGTGGCCGAACGCTTACTATGACGGACTGCCACGCAGAGGTCCCAGGTTCAATTCCCGGGCCGGGAGAAATATTTGCATGGCCTACATTTATTTCACTCGTGAGTTTGGATGTAATTTGTGGTTGTCTATGTGTTTATCCATGACACCCGCGACACAGGGTTTCCCTTGTACGGGTCTATGTTGTGTATGTGCGTTATTATTATTATTTGTAACTTAAACCTCTGGCCACGAAATAATAAAATGGCAATACTCGCAATGACTATTTTAGAAGCAATTTCAGGGTATGGATTTCTTTTATTTTGTTTTTTTTTTATATAATATCAAGTTACGGGACGAAGAAGTCGTGCGCCTGATGGTGTACTTCACGCCTGTCCATATCAGTTGCAGTGCCACTCAGAGCTTTAAATCGCAAAGATCTGGGGAGCACTGCAACTGCGCCTGTCATCCTGAGACATAAGTTGACAAATCTCAAGTGCCTGTAATTTCACCAGCACCCTTACCCTTCCAAACCGGAATGCAGTAATGCTCACAGGCGGCAGAAATAGGTAAGGTGGCAGTTCTTCCCTGGACGAACTCTTTCACAAGAAGGTCTACTACTACTGAACATCATTATTCCACCTTGTAATTGGTGTGTTCTATGGTAGAATGTCTGCGAAGGCTCATGTTCTGTATAGCCGAGTCATATGTGCATTTGTCAAAGTCAAAGAATCTTCATTCATAGGTAAGCAAATTACACTTGAAATAATCATAGTGAATAAACTCTAGTGGTCATTCGTAAGGCAGATTCTTCTGAGAAGAATGAGTAGGAAACTGTATGGGTTGTTCTTTGAATACAATTACAATATTTCATTTTTAAACATCTTAGATCGGCAATACCTGCAAGAGTTACCACGGATTTTTGTCATCCAAGTACGCAGAAGCTGTATAATAAATAGCCTTTAGTATAAAATTTTTGTCATTTGATATTTACAATACCAGTGTTTGCAGTGTTAAGTAAAGTAATTTTTATTTTGATAAATGTATAAATATATTTAATTCGTCATAGTAAGATTCTAGAATGAACGTCTAATATAAAATGTGTAGGAAATGAAACAACTTTTTCGAATCTAATCGCGCATGTGTGTTTTTCAAACAAACCAACGTTTCGGGCTGGGTCGGGGGCCTTTCAGCCGTGACCATGTGATCTATAAAGGGCTAAACTTTCAACACAGTTTATTTTTAAACATTGTTTTAGAAATATATCAATCACACTAAGTAAAAAAGATGCGGCTACATTCATGGAAAACAATTTACTGATAATTGAAAGAGTATATAGATAGTCAATTTGTCAACATGAAGTGACGTAATCAGTTAAAAAGAACACCCGAATCCAACATCTCCGTGTTCGTCATTAAACCATCTAACACAACAGGCCGGCTTTAAAAAAGATAGCAAGTGTATTCCATTGATACGATAAGATGAGTGGAAATAATCATAAATCAAACTATCATCATTGTTAATCAACTAACTACCTCGGAGACCGAACGGTCTTCATGCTGGTCTTAATTAGTTAAATGTAAATATAAATCTACTGTTGGGCATGGGTGTCATGTAAGGAATGGAAAGCCATGCGACATCAGGACTTCGCACTTTTCCAAAGGTTGTGAACATTCTTCAACGTACAGGTATCATCACAATGTTTCTCCTTAACTGTTACCAAGAGGTAAGGCATAACATTTACAACTAACGTTTGAACTTAGAAATTATGGTATTAGGGTACAATCTGTCATAAGGAATCGAACCGTCGATCTGTCAATTGCGATGCAACCGTTCCCCCACAGAGTTACCACCGCTTGAATGCTGTACACTCATACGCAAATAGTGATAACATGAGGATCACCCATACACATCAGATGGAACAAATCAAACTAATTTCAACAAGTACAAAGAAACGGTCCAATTAAATGCGACATTTTCAAATCACACGCATTATAGTTGTACGCATTCTAAACACAAACTTTACAATCCAAAGATAACAGCAATAAATTCTTGTAATCCGCAGACGAAAATATTCCCGCATTTTCTTTGTAGTGATGGGAGGCAATAATTTATCGATACTTATTGTGTACACTTATTGTTTGATTTTACACTCTCTTAAGAAGTAAAGTTGATAGTCGCGATCATGGGGAGTAAAATTATTGCTTCCATTTAAGTTCGCGTTTGTCCACTGAAAAAACATTCATGATTTGAACGACGATGACACAAAGACAGCAAAAAAAAAATAGGCGACTTTGTTATCGCCTTTCTTTTGATAACGAGAGAGAAAGTAACTGCATTGAAAAGATTTTTTTTAGTCGTTTCTTACTATTTCAGCGACTACATTAATGTCTTATACGCGTATTTTTATTATAAAACTGCTTTTAAATAAAAAAAAATACTTTTTTGTTCTTTTTCACATCAAATGTATATTACATACGTACCGATAACATTTAAACCAGGAAAACAATACCAACACAGTCAGGTATTACAGGATCTGAGCCCGGAAATACATGAATAGGATACGTAGAAATAAAGAAAGGACACATAATACTATTTAAGATTTAACGATATTATCGACTCATAGGAAATAAGGCAGGAATAAACAAAAATATAAATTAAACCATGAATGATTTCCTCTTTATAGTTCTATTTATGGTTTGATATATATTATTGACAGTGTCGAACAAATATTTAAATCGCGTGTCGCGAACTCCTTCCCTTACATTATTTTTCTATTCTTTCTATCATGTTCTTGTTTTATTGTATTGTTTTTCTGATGTTTCGATTGTCTCTGTGTCGTGAATTATATTTTGTGTTTCATCCATACTTGTGCTTGGTTTCTTCATTCCAATTTCATACTGTCCACTTCATTTTTAAATAACTTCAACGTAGAAGAGAAAAAATAACTTACTTACTACTACCTTTTAACTCTGTGAGCTGAAGTCCCCAAATTTTGTGTCCAAAAAGCTAACAACGTTCTCCTTCCGGTGTCTCAACTTACTGAATTGGTCACAGGTAGGTTATATCTGTCATTAATAATATACACCCATCACTTCAGCAACACGGAAAGTAAAGCCTAAACTAATTTAAAATAAAACATTTTAAGTGTCTAGAATTATTAATTTGCGTACAAATATTTCTATATATTTTCCATCCGAATTATTACTAATACAAAGATCGGACAAACAGAATGAAAATTAATTCGGTCCGACTAGAGTCTAACCAGCGTCTGACGCCTCAGCGTGGTTGGTTTATGTGACGAGTGGCCAGTCGAATCAGTAAGTAGTAAAGTAAAAGTAACAAACTAGTGCACTGTTTTCACAAAAAAATAAAGGAATATTGTGGTAACAACAGCATCATGATATTTAATAAAAATAAAATATTTTAACATAAGAATTTTAGTTAAATGTAGTTTAAGATGATATACAACTTTCAATTTTTTTGAGCAGGATAATATATTAACCTTTAACGTTTCAAGATTTAATACAATGCATATATTAGGAAGTTTACTTGCTAAAGATGGACTAACAGTTACCGATATTATATCGATAAAATTATCGATAGTGTTACAAGCGTCACTATTACCCAGATTTATATTGACGCCGTCTCTGCGCCTCGAGATCAATCATCGTCCTCTTAACGAGTCGGCCAGCTGTTGTCTATGGGATTGATAGAGCTATAAACTACATTTATAGTTGCTAGAACAGCTCGAGAATAGTTTGTGATGTGTGTCGCTCACGACGAGGATTATAGATCGGAGATGTTGGAAAATTTGGATAAGGGAAAGATAGAGAGAACTGAATGATCAATGATCACCACAGACCCACTACCCGGTTTCATCATCCTTCAAGAGCAACTTGTGGCCCCTGTGGAGCTCCTTGAATCGACTTCGCCCTCAGGTTGGTGGTTCAGGAATGCAAGTCTAATCATATGTGACTGGGGTGCACCAACATAGTCCATGCAGCACTTGCTCGTGTGCGCCATACGAAGGAAGAGCGACCACGGTGTAGCGCAGTCAAAGAAAAAAAGTACCGACACAATAAAAAAAAGACAGGAAAAAGATTCGAAGGAATTTTTTCTGAGTGTTCTGTGTCTCCGTGATCTTTGTATTAATAATTGTAAGAAAAAGATAATAAAAAATTTATTACATGGAATTAAAGACAATTTATTTAACACCTGCACTGGAATAGCATGCTCTCTTCAGAAGAGCTCTAAGAAACAAGTTATATAAACTATAAAAAAAATTACAACAATTGATGAGATGTAAACTTCAAAATCAATAGTCCTTTCAATTAGACTACAAAGGTTTAAGTAATTAACTAAAAATAAACAAGCCATAATGAAGTATTTTATGAGGCATTACCATTTACATTACGTTCATTACACTTATTGTAAAATTGTAATGAACTTTTTGAAAATGGTTTTAAATATATGATAATATTTTCAGGTAAAAGACTACATTTCAAACCACTTATTTAAAATAGTACTAAATATATCTAATATAAATACAATATTTAAATAAAGATGTTTCATAACACATATCACAACTTCCCTACGATAAACAACCTAAAATACAGCTTTTAAAAAGATGACGGCTAATATCATGCGAACAAAATTAAGAGTACAGCAGTAACAAGACGTAAGAAACTCACTACTAAATATTGTATTTGACCGGTTAACCAAGTTACAGCTGAAGTTTTTTTACTTTAAGTTAATAACCGGGAATAAAAACATCTACTTTTCTGTTGCGGCAACCTCATACCTTACCCACCTAGGAAAAAATTAAAACAGTATGGAAAACCTTTAAAAAACAGTCGCATGCGCCCTTTCAACAACCGGCGGCAGCGTTGTAAGAGTCATAGTGCCGCATCCAGTTTCATTCTTATCTTCGGAACATGTCGTAAACGGGGTAACCCACACAAGTGCAATAAAATATTGTCATCAATCCAAACGCTGCTTCAGCATTATGTTGCTGAAACGTCCGCAGTTTCTAACATCTAATGAAATCATAAAATATACAGCTTTTTTTTAATATTACTGGCACCAAGCATTTTTGGCAAACGAAATTAAAAATGTTTGAATAAAGAACTAGATTTACATTTGTTCAAAGATTTCCTAATAGATAAATACATCAACAATAACATCACCCATTGTTCGTCCTACCGTTGGGCACGGGGCCCCTCTAGATAGAGAGTTTAATTTGTGAACCTTCGGCATGCAGGTTTAGCGAGACGTATTGGTAACTACTTAAATTTTATAGCACTAGAGGTCCTTGTGAAAGTGTTGTGTGCAAATGTGCCATCTTACTTATTTCTGTCGCCAAGCCGTAATGTTAGCATTACTGTGTTTTGGTTTTAAAGGGTAAGGGTGCCGGTGAAATAATAATAATAATAACGCATACACTCGACATAGCCCCGCACTAGGGAAACCCTGTGTCGCGGGTGCCATGGACACACACATAAACAACCACAAATTACACCCAAATTCACGAGAGAAATAAATGTAGGCCATACAAGTATTCTTCCGACCCGGGAATCTAACCTAGTACCTCTGCGTGGCAGTCCGGCATGGTAACTATTCGCCCACAAAGACAGTCAAATTACAATACAAAAAGATAAGAAGAAAATTGCAAACACTTTTCATCTTACGTCTCAGATCTTTGAGATTTAAAACTCACTGCCGGCGTGTCATTTACCAGCGAAATCATAAAAAAAATCGTATAAGCTGCATTTTCACTGCAACTTAATTGAACATTACATGTGACACAAAACGCTTTATATAATGGTGTACACTTATCTAACGATGAATAATTATTAATTCGATTAATAAATATATTACTTAATTCAATTTCTTTCAATCACAGACACTATTACACATGTTTTACTATTTTGAAATCGACATAAATGAGGTAAGTTTTAATAAAATAAGCAAAGTAATTTGACTTTTTATGTAGATAAAAAGGTAAGAATCGCAGCTTAAACTGTTTTTTACCCTTTGCACTTCTCTAGCTGTGTCCCCCCCAATCCAAGTTCAAAACCAAAACCCACCTCGTGTACACAAACCACCCAACCGCTCATCCCAACAAATAACTACAAGCTACCTGAAATGCACTGCATACTTTCTTCCCCCCACTGCACTCCTTGACAATCGATTGACGGGCGACCCCACTCCCACCCTGCATCTGACCCATATCGCGGCCATATTTATTATAATTGTGCTCCTAGTGGATAATATGTAGGAGTGTGATTTTAGAATCAACCGTAAATAGTTAGCTTTAGAAGAAAAACGAGTTTAATAAAAAGTCTAATTATGGTGTCAACTCACAAATACAAATAAATACAAAATGCTTTATTTCTCTCACAAAGGTCTATAAGTAGTTACATTTCATATAATAGTATAATAGCGAGTTCCTTAGTGAGGGTTGGAGTCTGTACTAGGTTGGGAACCTGTGTTACAGACCACCAGGCTCACTCCCTCTAGGTGTATTAAGAACGTAACGTCATTTTTACAAAATACTATCATTATTACAAAATACAGCGTAGCATTACAAGAAACAATGTACGTGTGTTCGTGCGTGCGTGTGTTTGTATGTTTGTGTGTATGTGTGTGTGTTTGTGTGTGTGTGTGTGTGTTTGCGTGTGTGTGTGTGTGCTTGCGTGCGTGTGTGTGTGTGTGTGTGTGTGTGTGTGTGCATGTGCGTGCGCGGCGTGAGTGTGTGTGTGTCTGGGTGTGTGTGTGTGTCTGGTGTGTGTGTGTCTGGGTGTGTGTGTGTGTGTGTGTGTGTGTGTGTGTGTGTGTGTGTGTGTG
>NW_020654810.1:1075660-1118019 GCF_003589595.1 Hyposmocoma kahamanoa | reverse complement strand
GTGTGTGTGTGTGTGTGTGTGTGTGTGTGTGTGTGTGTGTGTGTGTGAGAGTAGTTTTCAGTCGACTATATAAGTACCTTCCCGGAAAATAAAAATGACGCTGTGCAAAATTTGTGGAAACTGTAACTGAACGACAGACAGTGTGTTTATGAGTTTGCTGCGTTACTACAAGAACCAGGTGGGATAAAATGAATACAGGGGGAAGAGGGTCTTGAAGTCTTAACTCATAATGTAAACAGTTTAGCACTCTTAGTCGATAAAACAGACATACAAATTAGTTTAAACGATTTTAAAGAGATGTCGCTACGACGCTCCAAGTTCAAAATCCGGAAAAAACAAATTTGACAGTTGTGAAATAAGAACAATATATATATATAAGAATGATAAGAACCCGAAGGTATACATTACTTTTATAAGAACATTAAATACGATAACTGGTTCTCTTATCCCAGTCTTTTGGTGAAAGTGAAACGGTAACACAATTTGTATGTTTTCGGCAAATACATGGTACACGTATTGAATTAAAACATGTACCTAAAGTTGATAAACAAAGGCAAGTTAAGCATATTTCAAAGTTCTTATACGTGGGGCGCACTATAAGTTTCCGGAATGAATAAGAAAAAAATACTATAAATGGTCAGAAATGAATTTATTGTTTCTCAAAATATTCTCCGTTAGCGTTAATGCACTTTTTCATACGAATGAACCAATTTTGAAAACTTTTAGGCCACTCCTCCGTGACAATCTCTGAAACATATTTTACATACTCTTCGACAGCCTCTTCAGGTGAAGAAAATCGTTGACCGCGTAACTGGTTCTTAATTTTTGGAAATAAATAAAAGTCACAAGGTGCCAGGTCGCGACTGTACGCGGGAGGGCTCATAAGGTCGACGTTGTTCACCTTCAAAAAATCATTTGTCTGTCTGGCCGTGTGAGAACTGGCATTATCGTGGTGCAAGATGATACGGCGTGCGTTTACGGTTATTTTTACGGAGTTTGTCAATAACTTCCTGCAAACAAATGGTCGTGTACCAAGCGCTATTCACGGTACAACGATTCTCCAAAGCAACAGTTGCCACGTGTCCAGTATTATTAAAGAAGCAATCATCCGCTTAGAGGCGCATTGCACACGCGCCATTTTGGTTGGTTTCGGATCATCTCGAAAGACCCATAGCTCAATCGCTGCTTTATTTTGGGATCGTGACTGTAGTCAAAGTCAAAGTCAAAGTCAAAGATTATTTATTCCATAGGTAAAATAAATTTACACTTGAAAACGTCACATTTAAGCTACATTTAAGCTACTGCTCGTTCACTACGCTGACCTCCCTGAGAAGAACGAGCAAGAAACTCTAGGGATTGCTCTTTTCAATAAACTTAAATGCTATGGAATACACTTTGAATCAAATTTGTGTGGATTCTGGAGCCATGTCGTCTTTCCATACATCTTTATCTAACACGTAGTCTTCAATTTTGTAATATGATTTTTCGATCAAAATATTTTTAATGTAGTTTTTAAACTTAGGAAATGATAAACTTAATATATGCTCCGGAATCTTATTGTAAAAACGTATACAGTTCCCCATAAAAGAGTTGTTTACCTTGGTTAAACGAAATCGTGGTACCATGAGTTTGGACTTAGCTCTAAGGTTAATATTATGGATAACTTCTTTCTTATTGAAATTATGTAAATTTTTACGGGCATATAAAATATTTGAGTAAATGTACTGTGATGCCACAGTCATGATACCAGTCTCCTTAAACTTTTCTCTGAGAGATACCCGAGAGCCTAGACGGTACACAGAACGAATCGCTCGTTTTTGCAATACAAATATGGTTTGAATATCTGCTATATAATATGCTATATAATATAATATGCTATAGAATATAAATCCATATTTCGTCACTTGTTACTACGTACACATCAAATTTGACGCCTCTTCGTTAAATCTGGTAAACATGGCATTGCACCAAGTGACGCGATCCGTTTTTTGAGCCTCAGTCAAATTGTGTGCGATCCACCGAAAGTCCAACTTTTTCACACCCAAATGTTAGTGTAGTATTGATTGTATTTGACTCATGCCTATGCTTAAAGATGCCCGAATCTCGTGGTATGTCACTTGCCTGTCTGTTTTGATCGTACGGCGCTCATCGATCGATGTTTTTGTTGTTCACAGCAGTGGACGGGCAACCATCACGAAATTCGTTACTGAGATTCACACGACCGCGTTTGAATTCTGCAAACCATCTATAAACAGTCGTCTTGTATGGTGTTTCATCGCCAAAAGCAGTTCGTAGCCGAGCGAAGCTCCGTTGAACCGTTAAATTACACTTAAAGTCGTAGAAAATCATACCACGAAAATTTTCACGAGTTAAATCCATGGTGATGTAGAAGACAACCAATTTCTAAAATGACGCCACAATGTAAAAATAAGTGACAGTCAGATGAAACAAACTGTATTCTACAGCCAAAGTGTTCCGTTTTCAAATGTTGTAAACTTATAGTGCGCCCTATGTGCCTATAAGACTCTATCTGTTCTTCATAATGGAGCTCAAAATAAAGAACGAGTTGGGTTTGATAAATACAACTTTAAGGTTAAATAAAAACTTTTTCTGAATTTATTTTTATTCCTAGATTTCGGTACATGTTACTTTTACTTTTAAAACTGACGTTACTTTTTTAAAACAGGCGCGAAAATATAAAAAATTTGAATTAAAAAAGTTAAGTGACGTCGATATATTTTTTGAAGATGGAAAATACGGATTTCCTAGCATTCCATTTCTCATTTGCAATCAGAATATCAAAAGTTGTCGAATTATGATACGAACTATTGTCACACACCCCGTATTAACCAGATTCGGCCCCATTTGACATTTTTATCTGATTTTTCACCGATTTGCATCAAATGAGGAAGTGACGTTTGAAACAGAGGCTTATTTTTGTCAAAAAATATTTTTTGATTGAGTTGAAGAAGTTGGTATATCGCTGGTCAAGGTGTATAGAGTTAAAAGGAAGTTACGTAGAAAAATAATTTAAATTAAAAAAAAAAATTCTGCTCAAGGCCACCTATGTTCCTCTTACTCCACTTGACTATAATACAGGAGACTCGTACTAAATAGTGAGTATCGAACTATAGCAACATAAAGCCATAAAAGTACAGTGCTAGATACAGTGCCCCCTCAAAAAAAAAAGGATTTGCAAATACTCCGCCAGAGTTGACACTTGCAATAAAGCTGCAAATTAAAACACAGACAACGGCTGCAATGAATTTAGAATTTATCTTGTCATAGGAAGCGACTGAGGACAGAAGATTTGAGGTACACATATGTGTCACCTGAAATCACAAAGTACTTTAGATATTGGCTATGTGACTTGACTATATCATAATTAAATATTAAAGAATTTCTTTCTAAATTTGAATTTATATGTCTGTCCACTAGATCTTCCTTTTTTTCGAAGTAAAGACAATATTTTTTTAATTAAGACTGTTGAGGAGTTATGGAACTGTTGTTGTGTCGTTTAATATATCAGTACAAAACGAATTGGTACTATTATCTTTTTTTAAATTAATTTTTTTATTTATATTCAGGTTACAAAAACCTATAAATACTTAGATAATAATGTAATGGAACAATAATTACCAATTATTTACACGCATTGTCTGTGACGTGTAACACAACGTGGGTATTCGGTACTTTATGATGCCAAGCGACAGAACGCACTAGCCTAATGGTAAACGTCACGTCTGTTCATAGCCGTTGTAGTGCCACTCAGAGCTATGCGTGTATGTGTGTTTGTGTAAAGATTTTCCTTTAATAATAATATGACAAGTATCGATAACTTTTTTTGGGCCTAAAAATAGCGCATCTCTAACTAAAGACTCACTCTAACACAAGTAAAATTCTATAAATATAAATTGAACTAAGAACACCAGTCTTTTCAAAGAAGCGACTAGAGTCTATACCACGTAATTAGACCCTTGTTATAGTTCTGTTACAATATAGATTAAAACTTTTTTACAGGACGCGGCTACCCATTTTTCTTTGGATTTAGTCAGAGTAACTAACTAACTTAGTGTCTGACGTCTCGGCCCAGATTTGCCGATTACTTTTCCTTTGGTCTGTTTAAAAAAACCGTCATTGAATTAGTACTACAATAGCGCTTAATATTTAGTTTAATTTTGCATTTGGGTTCTGCGAGCGAAGCAGTATTTCACGAACAGTTCAAGGTTTATGATAGGGTGTTATGCCTCGCAGTTTGGCGGGTTATACTCGTACTTAATTCTAAATTATCGTCACATTTATTCTGCTCGTTATTGATAGAAACATTGTTCGTGCTGAGTTCAAATTTCAAAGTTATCCGCATTGGAATATAACGTGCATTATCATAATAATAGTGTATGTTGTTGTTGTGGTGGACGAATGAGTGAGGCAGGCGACAGCAGAATTAAATATATACTTTATCACAAGAAACGACTCGGGGATGGATGACAGGACACACGAATGACATAAGGTTAAGTTAACGTAGAGAATATAGAACAAACCATAGAAGTGTTCTAATACGATAAGAGAGAGAGAGAGATTTAGAATAAGTCGTTTCTCAAATTGGTACTACCGGAACTTTCTCATCCAGGACCCACGGTGCAAACCATTCGATCTCCGAAGACTTCAAACAAGTAACGGATTGTCAAAATTGAAGAGGGAGCAGAGGAAAAATTCCTAATCTTCGATTTGATTTTAGAGGGGTATATCCACTTTAAAGTTGAAAATGAAATATTGTATGAGTAACTACACGATATATTCAAGCATAGACATTAATCAGAAACATAAAACAATAAAGTTTCCTCTATAGATAAAAATCACGAAATGACCTATAATTTTCACATTTTTTCCATTCATCCTCGAAATGCTACAGGTTATTAGGACAAAAATTAGATAATTAATTATGTTTATGCATGATCGACAACTGTCACTACGGATTTTTTTTAATCCCTTTAGTTTTAGAGTTATTCCGCTAAAACGAATTTGGTACTTTTAATGCGCAAAATTCAACATCTCTTGTCGCATGTCACGCGAACTTCAGGCATATTTTGTTTCACAAATTTGGGCGGAGCCAACGTCAAAACTTTTTTGGCATGCTCCCTCTTAAAGAAAGTGAGATGACTAAGTGTTGAGTGATAAGCGTCACGCCTGTCCATAACAGTTGCAGTGCCACACAGAGCTATAAATCGCAAAGCGTAAAAGAGCTTAGAAAGAGCTTTTAATTCGAAAATTAATTTATACATGGTGTAATTACGAGCATCGTTTGAATTTTAGCTTTTGACCTTTATGTGTTCCGTTATATTATTGTTATTAATATTGTTTTTCAACTATTTAAAAAAACCCTTTGTACATTTATTTATTCATTTTTACATTTTTGTTTTCTATGTTTTAGATTTGGAGATTGTAATATTACACCAACTTACTATTATGGTTAATTTTATACTGTGTACACTGATTTTGGAATGTGGTTTAGTCTATTAATGTATCAAACTGAATCTGCTACCATGTGATTATTACATTCTGTTTGTGTCACCTCTAAAATAAACAAAGACACTGCGCCGTCATCCTAAGACATAAGTTGCAAGTCCCAGTGCCTGTATTTCACCCTTAACCCTTCAAAACCAAAACCCACTCACTCAAATTATAGTGCACTTTTATATTCTTTTCAGTGGTAAACCTGTAAACATTCAAACCGTTGAAAAGTGCATTACAATGAGCCAAGTAAAGCATTTTGCAAAAGCTCACGTACTTATTGGATTTTGTCTCTAACCTCGATAGCACTTCCAGTGGCACACAGACTTGAACGCAAAAAATTATTAAGTTAATTTTTTTTTTATTTCAAAAGGCAATTTATTAATAAAAAAAAATTAATGATACAAAGTTTAATCAATATGGCGATTTCAACTATTTTCCTTTGACGTTGTTGAAAATATGACTACTGGCAAAGCGGTCATTCGGTACTAAGAAAGGGATAAAGAAATTTCCTAAAATGAATTGTTTATTTAATTGGTTTCAATTTTCGTGTTCCTTCTGTCTATCTAGTAAAAATTAATAAAGGTTTTTTTTACGTAAGCTCAGCAATAAAAATAAGATTATATTTGTATATATATTTATATTTTGAATTGGAATTTGAATACTACACCTATACAAGCGATAGGTTTGAAATGCATACATACATTGAACAGCAAAATATTAATACAGAATATCAATCAAAGCCAAAATTTATGAGCCCATCTCATTAGCATTCAATCCAAAGTGGCCGTCAAATAATAAATAACGGTGCAATAATTTTTATTTAAGTCAATAATTCACAGGGTGTCCCATAATTCATCCGATTCGAGTCTGAAACGCTACGCGAGACAAGCGGGTAATGAGTTCTGAAATAATGACATATAACATTATTGTTCATGTATACAGGGTGATACTAAAATATATTAATTTTCTTTAAAAATTGCTCTTTAGTGAAATGATCTGAGCCTAACATGACTAAATTTGTTAGTAAACTTTTAGTTATACACACGTTTGAAATATGAACAAATAAAAAATAATTAAAATTTAAATATTTAGGGCGCTTTCAAATGAGACGATTGTATGCAGCTGCGCGTCTGTGACGTTTCGGTAATTTCATTTTTTTTAAAGTAATAACTCGCTTATAGTCCCGCACTAGGGATGCCGTGGATACACACATAAACAACCCACAAATCACGCCCTAACTCACGAGAGAAATTAATATAGGCCATATAAATATTTATCCCGGTCCCAGAACCAAACCCGTGACCTATGTGTGGCAGTCCAGCATTGTAACCAGTCGGCCATGCAGCAGGCAGATTTCTAAAAATTAAAGTAAGAATACAATCTTTTACACTAAAGCACGGTATCTTGTTTTTTTTTTCATAAAATTAGTAGATACTCGTATTTTTTTAAATGAAGAAATAACAATTTACATAAACGTGACACTCCCGGGACAATAGCGCGTCCCGTAAAAACTGTGCTTCCCGGACAAGACGTCCTGTGACGTCATCGGGAGATAACGTCAAAAGGGTTGAGGGGAAAAGTCCCGAAAAAACCTACCTTATCTTTGAATTTTACGACCAACCGACCGACTGCGCTTCGAAATTTTTTTGTTACTCTAATAATCATTTTTTGGTGAAAGAAACTCATTTTTTTGTGACAGCCTTTCTGTATGTTTCTTTTTACAAAAGAAAGGTACTAAAATTGCTATCGGTTTATTAAAAAATCAATCGTAATCAGTGACAATAAAATATCTGTAAATGTATATAAAGAAATAAAGGCGTTATTAAATTTTAGAGGCCAAAAAGTGTTGTAATAAGTTTAACAATGCTTTACATAGAGCGATGGTTACCCAGTGGGAAAACGGCGGCTAGTTGAGAGACAGACGGTTCGAAACCCCGTGATAGCAACTTGCTTATGACTTTAACTTGCATCTTAGAGACACCCTGTGTCCCAAAAGATATGGTTAAAAGTGACACTTTAAAAAAAACGGTGGATGAAAAAATTGCCGCGCGTTAAGAGACGCCGTAGCTTTTTTTAAAATTTTTATAATATCAAGTGACGAGACAAGCAAGTTGTGCAACTGATGGTAAGCTACACGCCTATCTATAACAGTTGCAATGCCACCTTAAAACGCAAAGATCGGACATAAGTTGACAAGTCCCGTGTGGCTGTAAATTCACCAGCACCCTTACCCTTCAAAACCGGAACACTGTAATGCTGACGTAGCTGCTTGGCGGCAGAAATAGGTAAAGTGGTAATACTTCTTTGGACGAAATCTTGCGCAAGGAGCTCTACTAGTACTAGTGGCTATATATTAAGATTGTTGTAGATGTTAAAAAATTGCTATTAACCACGCTTAAAACAATCGCGAAAAAAATTACCCCCTTACATAATCATTAGAGCGATCCGCTTAGCTCTTCCAGGTTGCTTCTATTCCATATTGTAGTTAACAATTTATAAAAAGAAATTTCTAGAATTTCATACTCTTTCGTCTCAAGGGAATCTACCTTAGGAATGAGTAGTAACGGGTATTGAATAAATAGTAGCTATTTGACAGTTTCAAGTGTAATTTGTTTATTATAAAATAAAGATATTTTGAATTTAGAATTTCGAAATTTAAACATCCGAATAATGTACACACTACACCTTCAATTATAACGAAAACAACGTACACCGATACACAGTTAAAGAACTTAAACAATTGACAATTGGAAATAGGAATACTTCAAATCTTCTCAATAAACAAAACAAAAACTTGTGAAATAGCCATTACCAACAAAAACTTGAGCATTTAAGGCTATCTCACACAAGACGTCAACTAGTTTTCAACTTGTTAACCCCTTCAATGCTACGCGTCCTGGGAAATCTACGACCATTCTAACCGTCACTTACCGTCAACGAATACGATGCCAATCGGAACTCTGAAAAAACTTTCTTCAACAATCTTGAGTGTTTGACTGCTTCTTAAGTGTGAAAACAAAAAGGGATGAAAACTCAGGAGGCTAAGGACTTTTCAGTGTTTTCTTAGAATAAAAAAAATGTTTTATCATTTATTTCAATCAAATTAATACATTGTTTGTGTCACAATTGATTACTTTGACAACCTCTGTGGCTCAACGGATAATACTATAAGCGCGTGAGGAGGTTGTTTGAAAGTTGTGGTGTTCTATGTGTGTGTCCATGGCACCCGCGACACTTATTTTCCCTAGTGCAAAGTTATGAGTGTGTGCGTTAATAAAAATAACGTACATGCACATTGCTACATACAGGATCCAGGACTAGAATCAATTTAGAAAAGTTCAGTTCCCAATTTGGTCCTACAGGGGATCAAACCCGGGACCTCCTCACCCGACGCCCACGTGATAAGCCGTTGGGCTACCGAGGTTGTCCAAAAATGAAATTATTAACTCAAACAATCTATAATCAGACAAAGACTTCACTATATATATTTACTTTATATCATGTAAAAAGAAAAGGTATCATACTCGTAGATGACATCACTACTCTATCCGCACACTCGAATGCCCGTTCCATCAATGCCGCTCGTGTTGCTATTTTACTGATATTAATTCTCTTTAACGAATTATTTCATAATATTTCTTTCCATTAGTAGTAGCAATGAATGTATTGATTACCGGAAACACAAAAAAGACAAATTAATAATAAAACAAATTTATCGAAGGAATTATGTCCTGTCATAGTCCGTAATGGTTAAAACACGTAAACGATTAATAAACACTTGAATACCTGAGTGACAATAAATTAAAAAAAAACTTAGTTTTGTATTTATATAAAACAAAGAATTCCAGGTCAAATAATACGTGCATTTTTCAAATATTTTATTGGTTTAAAAATTTTGATAATTCCATTTTAAAAAAGCTATTTACTATATAAATGGCTTAATATATACTAAAACTAACAGACTAACTAAAAGACATCCAACAAACGTGTAACAAAACTAAAACATCTTGCGAGACAAAGGCTCTCTCACACTAGCGTTCCTGTCGCGAATTAAAAGTGCAGGTGGGGGGCTGTCCGGCATTGATCTGCCGGTGACGCGTCGGATGGAGACGTCACCTCACCCCCTTAGAGGGTAGAGGGTGACTCCTTACCCCCCTCGGAGTGGACGTGTGGACGTGCTTAGCGATGTTCGAATTGATAATAGGGTAGTTTTGTTATGTTTACTGTGGGAAGGGTTGAGTTTTTAAAAATTGCATTTTATATTTGTGATAAATAGACATTTTCGTATCGTTCTGTTATTTTCAAAGTATGTTTTAAGTATAAAATTTACACTATATGAACTAAACTAAATAAGTAAAGAAAAAAATTAAATATTGAAATAATTTTACTTTTGCAAAATACCCGTATAATAAACTCATCAATGCAATTCATCACATACAGTATATTTCTAAAAGAAATACATTCCTCGATGTATCTTTAAGAATATCAAATTTGTCCGTCTCCATACACGTCTCATCAAACAATAAGCGGTAATGAAGCCCAGAAAACGACTATCCGTCGAGAATGAACGGCCAACTATTCACGAATTAGTCGCCAGACTCGTCCCGTCGCCACATCCGCACCCATTTAGGGTTGCCATACGATAATGGTTTAATTATGGCATAATTTTACATGTGATTACGTTTTCCCTTGAAATTGATGACAGTCGCCTGTCTTACTTTTTGCCAAAATCATAAAAATGATAAGCCAGGTCTATATCCTGTAGCGAGTGAAATCTTGCTGTGAATGATAATTAAAAACACAATGTTAATTGTTTCCAAGTCAATTCAAAGAAGACATATTGGAAGCTTCAATAATTCTTAAAACGGTTTACGTATTTTATTACTAGAGAACTAAATTTAGTTAAGTACCATTATTATAGTTCTATATAAACACGTCTGGTGCAAAAACGGCTTAGCACATCCCTATTGCACTGACCGTCTTGCGTTTGACTGAGCGAAATCACTCAAAAGTTTTAATGCCGTTTCCGTGGGGACAACGCCGAAGCGCGCTGGTGTGAGTGCGCCTTTACGTCTCGATGGCTTCGTTTATATTAGACTATTGTGTATTATTTTCTACGATTTGATTTATGTTGAAGCAGTTAGCTGCTCAAACATTGTTGTATGCAAAAGTTGACAGTAATTAAGTATTCATATATTATTAAATGAATTTATATAAACTTTACTCTCAATTCCAACATTATAGTTAGTAAATGCGTAGTTTCTTTCTTTTATTATAGTCGTGTGGCATCCAAATGATATTTGAATAAATGTTTCATGTGTGTGGGGGTTCAGGGGGCGTAGCAAAGGGCTCAGTCTGACGGCGAAGTAAAATGCAGCAGTTTAAAGTAAAAGCGCAAATTTGTTGTTAGTTGAACAAAAAAAGGTGAAACGGGAGGTTCGATAGGTGGCTCGTACGCTTATTAAAATGTCTAATGTGGTCCAGTAATGCCATATACATGTGCATAGAATTCAAAAATACATTGTTTGCTTAACTACTTACGGACTGAGAAGGAAAATCTTAACATCGCGTTTTAGAAATCGCTTTAAAAAAGGTCATCTAACGGCATTATGTCGAATTAAACTTAGTTACATATGGTATTTACTCGTACGTATCCGTATAGTAGGTCAATAAATTATGAATATGATATATAAAGGTAAGTAAGTCTCTAAAAATCTCAAATTTTATCATTTATTTATTACATAACAGAATATTTATATTAATTGTGTATTTGATTGGGAGCATAAAAATGTCAATGTTTCGTGAGAGGTATTTGATAAGTAGGCTCTACGCATCGAGTATATAACCAGAAGTAGAGACGAAATAAGGGCCATATATTCCTGGTAACACATTAGCGATACAGCTCTTATAAATATCAACTTCCGTTTGCACTGAAATATAGACAGGCCAACTACTGACCTGTGCGTACGTCTCCGTATATTCCAAAAAATATTCAGTATTTATTGTAATAAAGATAATATCTCTAACAATGCCGTGCTGTTCTATTCGGTGGTGTGGGAAAAACAGCAAAACATCTAATTACAAAACAAACCGAATCACATTTCATCGGCAATTAAATATTAAATATGTAATTTTGCAATTTTCGTCTATTATAGCAAAGCTCAAGTTAACTGGTCGATTTGAAGTGAAACAGTTGACGACACCCATTGACGACACCCGTCAATTGTTTCGAATTCGGGCTAGCCAATCGGAGCGCAGTTGTCACAGTAATGACATGGCAGAATAGTTTTCAAACAAATTAAATGACATTTCGTCTCTATTTATGCTTGTATACTCAATGGTAATCTCTACGTAATGCCAGCGCCATGACTGTTCTCAGCCACAGCATATGCTGAGTCGTGTCCTTCAATTTTAGTTTTATTTTATTTTGTAAGTACAATTTAAAATGAATGGTGATTAATAAATTTTCTTTCTTTCTTTCTTTCTTTCTAACGGGACAATGTGCAAACGCGCAAAGGAGAATCCAAATGTACTTTAAATATTGTAGAGGGGATATTACGCTCAATGGAGCAATATTTTGTCTTTAAAAATAAGTAATATTGCGTCAAAAGATTTTTAAAAAGTTGTTTGTCTCATCGAAACAAATAAATGTGGAAAAAAAATCCTGTATTTTTATAATGCTGATCGTAGTATTGCAGATAAACAGAAAACATATTAATTATTTTAAAGTAACATAATACAATATATTAAAGGGACACCATAAAAATTTCCGTTGCACTATATATTTTGTTGTTTATGTCATCTGCTATACACGTCGTTCATATTGTATTAACAAATATTTTTTTCCAATTATGAATAACGAAATAAAAACAAAAAATGCAATAAACCGGAAAATCTTTTTTACACCCCTACAACCGAGAGTGGCGGTACGGACAAAGTATTAAAAGTTTTGTTTAAGTGCTTACCTATAATCGCCCACAAGATGGACTTGCCAACAGCTTTAGCTTTTTAGAACTTACTGCTTTAAATTGAGTACAACCTAATAAAGATGATTTATCAACTCATTATACTATACATATTGGACTTGCAGATTAAACATTCACAACTTGGAAATCAAAGTTAGATGCCGTCAAGATGATTCGAACCCTCTACCATTCATTTTAGAATCCTTTTCCCACTATAAAGTAAAAACCACATAAAGTAAAAACGCAACAAAAATAAAATAACCATATTAATATACTTTTTTCCAACTTACCCCAAAATCATTATCCCTCAAAACCAATACAGACATTTTAATTACAAACCAGCTACAGACTTAAAACGAAAAATTAATTGAATCCATTCAATTTCTAACCGCGTCTGGTGACAGATTCTATCTGTTAATACCCAATTATCTCCCTCCCCCACCTCCCCGTTTTATCCCCATCCGCCCAACAAGGCGAAATGTAGGTAGTGGACAGTCCATCATCGTAATAAAGTGAGAAATTCCTTTAAGACTACGTCATGTCCATGAAAGTAGAGGTATAATGTTTTTGAAAATGCAAGCACTTCGTAGCTTGTCTACGTGTTGCTTGCTACGCGTCGTAGCATTTTACATTTTATATATTGTGCTCATTGACTTACAATTATAATTGTGCTGGTGAAATTCAGGCACATGACTTACCAACTAATGTCTCAGTGTGACGGGCTCAGTGGCAGTGCCCCTCAAATCTTTGAAGCTCTGAGTGGCACTGCAACTGTTCTGGACAGGCATGTCGCTTACCTCTGTTACATATTATCCAATCGTGATTTTAATTATAATGGTTTTATCACAAGTTTCTGTCCTCGGTATTAAAAAACGGTATATCTTATTAAAAGGCCGCAGTTCAATTCCGAGAAGCGAAATCACAAAATGCACTCACATCCCGTGATCCCGTGGTGATTGGCAATCCCGGGCCAACGAGTCAATTTTAATAGGATTCCTTCTTCATATGAAGTCAAGTTACCAATGTCAGTCACATATTTGTTAAAGTAACGTGTTTTATTCTTACCTTGCAGCTTTTAGGTTAGGTGATAAATGCACAGAAGATTCACTTACCTGAAACAATTAAAAATAATTTAATTTAATTTTTAAGTTCATTAAAATACAAGATGTTTGACCAACAAGTGATATTGAATTATTTTTGTGAAATTACTCCACTAGTTAGTAATTACACATGCGACAAATGGCGCTAGGGCAAAAAAACCGTTAAAAACCAAGAATAAAGATCTGCAACAAACGCGTAGAAAAATTGGTAATGTCCGCCAGTTCGTTCCGTGGCTTAGTTGGCATAGCGTCTGACACGGTTTGCTACAAGACGTTGGTTCGAAACCAACCGGTTCGAAGGATTTTTTCTTAGCGTTCGATATTTGTATTAATAATATAATTTAAATATATAATAAATAATTTAAATATATAATTTAAATAAGTTCCTTATTTTTTTAATCGCGTACACTGCAGAGCCGAGCCGTTTTGATAACTTACTTATATTACTTACCTAGAAATACAACTGTATCCACAAGATTCAATTTTTCGTTTCTAACTACAATGTTGCAATTCTTGTAACTCTATCGACTAATATTGTAGATAGAGTTACAAGAAATGTAGAGGGTGTGGGTTATATTTTTCTGTATCTAATGGAGGAATAAACACTTTTGATATAACTCCACTTTGCCATTCGTCCATGAGGGGTGCGACAAGATCCAAAAGCTGTAAATAGCTTAAACAGGCCAACCTTAGCCAGTGCCACAGCTTTTATTGTTAGAAACACTGACGAAGCACTTAGGCAACGAGCTTTCAGTTTACCACATTGAAGTATCTCGTGATCAGGCTAAGGTAGCTGCTTTTACCAAAGAATAAGGTTAGCCATTAAAAAAGGAAACATTATCTGACATAAATGTTATCCTCTTGGGTGCAAAGGCTCAGAGAAATTTTCTACATTTAACTTTGAATAGTTGAAAAAATACCTTGTCTATTTCTTGGATTTTCTTTTTATATCGAATAGGCTTAATTACTACTTGTATGAAACAGTGGCATACATAGCTTTTATGCATATAGTATTTATTTATATGACATACACCTTTCCTATTTCTGCCCCCAAGTACTAATGTGACCATTAATGCGTTCGGGTTTTGAAGGGTACGGGTGCTAGTGAAATTATGTCTCAAGGTGACGGGCGCTTTGGCTGTGCCTCTTAAATCTTTATGATTTAAGCTCTGAGTGGCACTGCAACTATTAAGGACAGGCGTGTCGCTTACCACCAAGCGCAGGACTGGTTCCTTCTGTTACTAGGTGTCATAAAAAAAAGCTAACATAGTACTATCTGTAAACAAGCCAACAATTTCTTTATCTTTAGGTTTTTTTTAAATAAGCCCTTTCACAGTATCAAAAGTACCTCCAACCACAACCCTTTGTTTCGTAGTCGGGGACAGCGACAGCCTTGGGACAGTACGGGGACGGAGGCAATACTGAATACTACAGGGGACTCCATCGGAATTCTTTATAGAATGAAGTGGATTTAATATCGGGAGGAATGCCGCATTGAAAGATAGTGGCCGCCGACCTTTGGGCTACGGTGGACGCGAGACGTTTTTTGGCTTTGACGGTTTCTGAATTTATCTCTCTCAGCTCGGCGTTTGTTTAATTTTAAATTCTACTGTACTGCCCTGCTAAGCCGAAAGGCGCTATCTCTGAGATACATTTAGTTTTTTAGTTTTTTTTATCGTGCCATTCCATAACTATAATAATTTAGCGTATAATGGTATAATAGAAATAGCGCTATCTAATTTAAAATATTTAAAAAACCACTAAGAAATATTTTTAAATATAATTCAATTACATAAAATGCAATTTACAAAAATTCGATTTTCCCAAAATTTACTCAGATTGAGATAGCGCTTTTCGGCGTATCAGGGCAGTGTATGTGTACTAGTTTTGTTCATTACATTATTTAACAGCAAACGATTATTGAATTGGAAAACAAATTTCTTAGACAATCTGATATGAATCGTATAACATAGAAGCTTTTCCTCTGTTATCTTCTAATGACATGTTAGTATAACAAGCAATGAATAAAAATTAAAATAAATTGGTACAATAAAAGCTTAAATACTAGAAACTAAAACTAGAATTAAGTTATAAGAATAAACTTGGGTTCCCGCAGCAAGGTGCCCAAGATGTGCTAATACGTTAGACAAGGTAACTGCCGGTCCTTGCGTTTCCTACACAGTTTATTAATTTTTTTTAAATTTTATACAGATGAAGGGCACCGGGATCACATGGGCCAAGAGTTTCTTCTCTAAAGGGTTAAAATAGGTAGTCGGAGTTGAGGCCCGGGTACTTATTACTCTTTATTGTTTCTGCCAACTCAGCTGCGGAGCCAGCCCTCTTGCTGGTGTGCTAGAGATTGGATTTTTTGGAGGGCAAGTGTGTCTCAGTGGCGAAGCGTCCTTATAACTCGATGCCCATCGGCTTGCGTAAAATTTTCCACGTATCATCAAATATTATAAATATTTTTTTAGTAGAATAATTAACCAGTGAAATAAAGAGTACTAGTATCTTGTGTGCTTATAAGTGTTGTGTTTATTTGTCGCCAAGGCGCCATTTTTACGAAAATTTTACTTAAAGTTGATTAAGTGTCATTTATTCCTTTTTCATTGTCAAACTCTCATGTTTATTAACACTGAATTCTTTCTTGCCAAATCGCAAGTCTACAATCCCCGTCACCTTAACCCTGCATCAGAATTTTATAACTCGCCCGGACCGTGATCGAATTTTATTTTACGTAGTGACAACTTTTTATTGCCCCCACTCTGAGACTCAATTGCCCCTATTTATGTTTTATTTAACGTCCATTTTGGATTTGCATTCACTTCCTTTTTTACCAAGTGGACTTTTGTAGGGATTTTGTTTAAGTAGTTGTAACAACAGGATATATTGATTGGGAAGAGTAGTTACTCTTCCCGACTAGTTAGTTTCTGTGAACATTTTGTTAGTCATTTTAGGTTTGAAATAAACTTTAAAATAAAATTAACAATACTTGGTGTTAATTCCTCAACTTGCAATAGGCCAATTTGGCAAATTATGATTTGATGATAATGAATATGATGACGACATCAGTGGCCCAGCAATTTACGCGCTGGAATATCCCAGATTTGGTTCCATTTACGACCAGTTTTGGTACTTTTATAAAAAGGTTCTGTTCTGTGTGCTCCGTGTAATGATTATGGGATTGATTCGGTATTCAACAAACAAGGAGATCTAGTTTGTATTCAGGTAGTTGATGTGTTTATCTAGTACTTTATTAATGTTGTAAGAGATTGTTTCGCTTATCGATTGTTAGATTCGTCAAAATGTTCAGTTTTAAGTTCAGCATGAGTTTTTTCTGTTTTCACATATCAGTATTAAAAAGTTGTTGTACTCTTTTCAAAACACAACAAACAATAAACTATAATGCTTGACATATGTAACGTACGTCTTATTTAGCACCATTTTATTGCTCTGTCATTGGATACACCAGGGTCATGATTGTGACTCTCGCGAATACTGATATGCGTGATGAAGGAATAGAATTAATGAAGGTAAGATATTCGTAAAGACAATATGTGTGAAATTGACGTCGTGTGTGCGTCGTCGCTGACTCTTAACATTGGAGTAAATTGAAATGTTGAAGTATTGCTCGAAAGTATGCAAAATCTAAACCCAAGACATGCACAATTGACACTAAACGTGCAGACAAATAAAGTTTATATTCATAATTTGAGTGAAAAAGCGTGTTCGTAGAGCCCTACGAAAAAAACCAAAGGTCGACTGAATTTGATTCTACTGTTTGGCCCCCATTCACATCAAGTCACCAAGGGTGTGTGTAAACACAAGCAATATTGTCCGCAATCTCGTATCGGTCGAATCGCAAGCGTGCTTATGTAAATCGGACAGGGCGCGCTTATTGTGTATCTAATTTGATTTCTTTTGCAATACCGTGATGGGATTGTAGAATATTGGTAGCTGTGCTAGAGTTGTCTGTTCAGCCAGTTCATGCGCTAGTTGTAACTAGTAAATTAACAGTTTCGGATAACAAGTAAGAGCGGTGGCTGTGATGATGGTTGAGAACTGTACTAATTGACTTTAATTCCTAAGTTGCGTTTAATGAAAAATTTTTTTTTATAAAATATATTACTACTGCATTTAAAGGCATAGCAAACTTTTAATTGACTGTAAAGTTCTTATAATGTAACTGAAGGACACAATAATGTCTATAAAAAAAAATTAATGTAACAATATTCCAACTTATTTAAGGCTACATCAATTGGCAATGTGTGTACATTTTTGTTTATTAACAATACCTCTGACTATCGATGAAGAGGGTTCACAATTATTGAAAATCATGCAAAATCACCAACACACATTGATCCAGCGAGACCTGAACTACGTTCCAAACTAAATCTAGCATTCCGTTGATTGTGTATACTTCATAGATATTTGCAGGTATATTGCGTTTTATTCGTAAACTGGAAGTGAATCTAATATAATGGAATTAACGCTAATTTTCAATAGTAATAACGGTAAACATCCCGTCGAAGCGCTGTAGTTACAACAAAAGTAAATTAGCCACTGATACTATAGTTACCTGATGCTATAACAAGTAACTGTTACTACTTATGCCTGTTCCCATTTACATGTTACTATTACTATTAACATCTCAACCCTATTCTACCTGCTGTCCAATATCGTGGGACGAAAGTGTCCGCGGTCGCAGTTTGGGGGTTAAGAGATCACTGATAGGGGTAGTTTTTACCCTCAGTTTTTAAAATATTTATGAGTATGAGGGAGGTGAGAGATCCAGTTTGTCCTGTAATCCAATTTCACGTTATGTCTTTGGGAACTTACTTATTTTTAGTTATTTGTATTTGAAAGGGTTTGGGGTCAGATGTTCCTTTTTCCCCAAGTATTAATTAAGTTTTGTGTATTCATTGGATTTTTGGGAAGCAAAGATTTTCAAATAGATTATTACTTCATTTTAAGAAGCAATGCACGTACGTACAAATTAGTTTATATAGTTTTTCTCAGTTCTTGCGTAACTTACACACATTCGCGTATAACTCCGAAGTAAGATTCTTGGATTTCTTTTAACATTAATATTAAGCAATGTGTTAGAATGGGAATTGACTTAGTGTTAATGTTACAAACATCCATGTCGAAATGTCTATGATAATTATAATAATAATATAATCAAACCTCCAGTGACCAGGGAGCTCCATACAGAATAAACTATTAATAGTGCCGCTTGTAATACTATCGACTATTCTATCGACTTAAATGTCGATATTAATATAATTGAACACGAGTCTCATAGTGCTGTCGTTTAAGGTTGTTGTCGACAGATGTGTCTACCAATGACTGAGGGAAACCTGCCAATAATATTTAACCTTTTTATTTGTAATAACAAGTGACGGGACGAAAGAGTTGTGCTCCTGGTGGTAAGCGACACGTCTGTCTATAACAGTTGCAGTGCCACTCAGAGCTTTAAGTCGCAAAGATCTAAGGGACACTGCCTGAGACATAAGTTGCCAAGTCCCATGTGCCTGTAATTTCTTTATATAATCGCATGTAAATACAACAAAATTGATACCATCGCGACAATCCGTTAAAAGCTTTGAACGAATCAACAAATTATGGTATACTTAAATTATAACCAACATTTATAAAGCAAAATATTTAAACGCCAAAATTGAATAATCATTGCAAATACAATGTTTCAGAAAATATAAATCCAATAACGACTGCGAGACAATTCACACCAACTTCCAGCGTAACTCTTAGTTCAGCGCTCCCTGTCAAAGTTAAAAGGGTTAAATGAAGTTCAATTTCAACTCATTATCTGTCAAGGAAATTGGCGGCCCAACGTGTTTCAACTTGTCGTTAGTTCAGGCACGCCACAGATTACTTCCCTATAGATCCTGTACAGATCATTTTTTTTTTCTTTATACAACGTAAAGGACCGTATGACCACAATCACCCTGTCACTCAGATGACGTTACGCGTTTGTTTAGTATTTATTCATTCTGGTTCTAGGTTCATGGCGCTTCTCTAGCATTTGTGTGCGTAAAGGTTGTGACTGGATATCTCTCCAGTAACATGATGTCATTTTTGTCAGTAGAATGACAGTTTTTATGCACTAATTATGATGCTCGTGCTTATGGCATGCCTGCAATCTGTCACACCTACATTTTAATTTGGTCATAAAAATAATGTTACAAGTAACTAAAATGTTACGATAATAAGTCTAAGATTTATTTCACACAATCCATAATACGTACTTCAGCTGGGCACAAGTAAACCATATTACGTCAACCTGAACCAATGCGAGCAGGAGATATCGCACGTTTTCTAAGGATTATGATCTTTATTCGCCTTGTACATTTTATTTTAACATTCACAAGTGTATGTAACACAGAAATTAATGTCATAAGTGCTGCTTCAGAGATTTGAACCCCTGGGTTTATCAATTGCAACAGTTTTCCCACTGAACTACAACTTATTCATTATTTTATGAGACATCGTCTTAAACCTTTATTTTAGAGAAACCCCGTGCACAACAGTGGGACGGGTGGATGATAATGACGATGATATTTTGTTAAGTTTTTTTACTGTAAACACATAATACCCTATAGTTGATGGAAATATGTGGTATCTCCAGTGGTACAATATGTGTCCATTCTAAGTTTGAATACGGACGAGAAGAGAAAAAACGGAAACTTTTTTTCACAATTCGGTGTTCATAGGCCTTTCAAACCTATCAATTAATTCTTTCGACTGTTCAAGCATGTATTGTGCATTAGAATTCAATTAAGCAATGAAAAGTGTCGTTTTAAGGGCCAGGAATAAAGCTTACAATAGACGAATGATTTTAAAACGAAATTTCATTTCGGTATCACAGTCTTTTATCTTATAGATTTTTTAGTTTCAATATAATGATGAATTTATTGTTTGATATATCACATTAACGTGACATTTTAATCACCTGTGATTAGAAGCAAACTCGCGTCAAGAAGGTGACATATTTATTCATCATGTATATATGCAAATGGTAAGCGAATTTTGACGACAAATAATTTGAAATGACACTATAGTAGACATGCTAAAGGTGACGAAGTGATCGACTACAATTCAATATTCTTTCCTTTCTCTATAATAAATAATCTACCTCATGCACTCAAAACCAACAAAGAAAATGAAACAAAATAAAAAAACCCAACGAAATTAACGAACGTTTTATTTTTCTGCTCCAACTTGAGCTCGTTTGACTCCTTGCCAATGTTAATTCATGCTGCAGGCTAACTTTGGCTTTAGGACACGAGCCTGACATGTCCAATATACCTCCCTGGAATGGGCCGAGTTTAATTTGTGTAATTTTCAGGATATGTCGTTATACCAAGTGTTATTTTAAATAGTATTATCTAGCAAATGAAATAATGAGACAGATGAGGAAAAAACTTTCATAGGTTTCTCACTAAAGGCCGTGAAAATCAAGAACAATTATCTGCGATAAGCACACAGAGAAATGCGTAAGGTCTAACTCAGTTCTAGCTCAGTTGGGAGAGCTAAGTAGTTTTTGTTATTTATAGTAGCAGATTTAAAAAGCAAAAAAAACGTCATGTCGTCTCTTTTCAGACTAACTTTTGGGTCTAACTTTGGGCACTTCATATCTTTAGTTGTACATAACCCGTGTGAAAGTGATTGATATATAAAAAGGTACACAAAATCAATAATTATGTACGACGATTAATTAAGAAAGTTCTCTTCTGAAAGCCGAGTAAAAAACATTGGCATAAGAAATCAATTTTGTTAAGTGTAAGTGTAACGAGCTGTAGTAAGCCTTTAGGTCGACGGTGTATGATAAAGCAAAGAAATATCTTAACTCTTTAAACACTAAAGTAATTTAACTGCTATCGTTATAGAAAGTCAGCAATGGTTTAACTTCAATATTCGCGTCAGGTCGTGTGCTCTAAAGGCCTTAAATCGTGGACGTTTCTCAGTTTTAATTAAGTTGGCGTCACAGTTACACGGCGCTGATTTGTTCGCGAACATTCGCTCGGCCGCTCACGGCGCGCGCGCTTTGCTATTCCAGTAGTTAGGGTTGCCATCTTGCAATAGAAACAGAGACTTGTAAATTAACCGTGGACTATACTTAAATAGTGAACAAAATTGTCGCTACTTTTCCTTGTACCGTGGTTTATATTTCTTTGTATCGATTAAATACGAAATGTTCTGTGTAATGTTTTATTGAGATTTTTAGTGGAATCATAACATGATTATTAATATAAAGATCGAACACACAGAAAAAGATAATAATAATTAGAACAAAACTTTATTACTAATTGTGTAAAAAATATCAAGAAGGAGGTTGAAGCACCTGTAAAGGTGCCGACTGCGGTGAAAAGGTTTCAAAAATCTCTCACTAGATGTCACTAGAGGCAACGAATACCGAAAGTCAATAAAAATAAATAAACAAATAAAATGTTTATTTATTTAGGTATAGGTACACCCATTAATAAATTGAACATTATTTATTACATACCCATTAAATTGAATTTCATTAACCGAATATTATTATTATTAATCAAGTAAATAATAATAATTTACATTAAATTGTATTTGTTAAATTGAATTTACATTACAAATAATAGTATAATTTATTTATATTTTAAAAATGGGGTGGTCGCTTACAAAGTAGCACGTATCGCATACTGTCCTTACAATTATGTTGGCCGAATCGCTCACTCTCGTAAGAAAAGACCAATGTCTCAATCGCATTATGGCGAAAAAATCGTCTACTCTATTCACGGCAAACATGGCAGACGCACTACACCGCCAGGGCAGCCGCAGCAAAGCCCGAAATGCATTATTGCACTAATCCCTGAGTCTATCATATAATGGTACCACAATTGACTAGTGTAGAAAGCCTGACAAGAAGCCCTAAACAGAGTTAATAAATTTAAAAAATTATAACAAAAACACATAGGAGAATTCGGTAATTGGAATCGTAGCTCAGATGGTAAGAGCAATGATACGGTGCAGCATGGTGGGTTCAAGTCCCACCGGGTCGAAGAAATTTTTCTACGTGTTCGATTTTTGTATTAATAACCACGGTCAATGTAAATCATTGAATTTTATTGGTACGTTATTACTTTTCTATAGAGACTGTAAAGCTTGTTAGTTTTGTGAGATCCATATAGCGAAATGGGGTACCCCGTACTGGCCGGCTACGATTAGTACACTCCTTAAAAAAGACCCGTGCCCTATAGTGGGACGTATGAGAAGTCTCATATATACAGATAAAGTGTTTTAAATTCTTTCAGAAAGTGTTATTTTATTGCCAATATCTGAGCATGGGTTTTTTTATGGTCTAGGCCTTTGTACCAATAAAATGCGGGTAGGAGATGACGATGATGTTATTCTAGAATCTGGTTTGAAGGGATTGTAAAAGCATTTAAAATATAAGAAACGTCAGTCATAACCACAATGTTTACTTAGTGGCAGTAGAGCTCCTTCTGAAAGAGTTTCGCGTATAGCGTCTAGCGTCTAGGGAAGTATTTCCGACGCGGCGACTGTCCTGGCGCGGTTTCCCCTGCTGGACATCTTGGCGGAGATGGACGCGCGTATTTACGCGCGCCTCCGCCAGGCGGAGGAAGCTGCACCGCCGGAAGTGCGGTGGCAGGAGCGCCGACGGACGTCCGAGAAGTGGCACGTGAGGCTGGAACAGCCGTGAACCTCGCGCCAGCGCGCCGTCGTCGGCGCGATCCTGCCCAACCTCGAAGGCTGGTTGAAGCGGAAGTGCGTCACCACGTTCCGGCTGACACAGATACTCACCGAGCACGGATGCTTGTGGTGAGTATCTGAATCGGATCGGACGCGAGTCGACGACGCAGTGCCACCACTGTGTGAGGGGCCAGGATTCCGCCCAGCACTGGAGGAATGCCTCGCATGGGCCTCCGAGCGGAACATCCTGGTTGCCCGGATCGAGCGAGATATCTCTCCGCCAGGCGTAGTAGCAGCTATGCTGGCGGATCAAGAGACCCATGAGGCAGTGGTCTCTTTCTGTGAAGCGGTGATGCTCCAGGAGGAGCTCGCCGAGCGCGATCGGGAGAGGCCGATCCCGCTCGGCGGCGGCGTACCTTCGCGGCTGCGGGCGATCGGAGCGGGGGTTTCGTTCGCTAGTAAGTTTGGCAGCCGCGAGGAGGACGACGGGGCGGTGTGGCCCGTTTCGTCGAGAAGAGGGAAGGACGTAGCTCCTCCTAGGTGCTGGGGGGTTCCGGTGCGCTAAGTCGATCCCGGATACCTCCTACTAGAGCACCCGAGAAGACTACAATGGGGTTTTAGCCGGTAGGAGTCCGACATAACCTCTCCGCTGCCCCCGCGGCGGAAAGGTATCCTAGGAGGATTTCCCCATGAAAAAATATTAAGTATTGCCACCTTACCCGTTTCTTCCGCCGAGCAGTAATATGAGCGTTAATACGTTTCCGTTTTGAAGGGTATAAGAGTGGTGGAGAAATTAAAGGCGCAATGGCAGAGCCCTGAGTGCTCTGAGTAGCACTGCAACTGGTATTGACAGGCGTGTTGCTTACTACCAGGCGCACGACTTGGTACCGAAAAAAAATCTTTATCAACAGTATTTTTTATAATTTTAACTGGTAACCCTACAACCCAGTTAAGTTTGTTGCATTTCTTGCATTAAAGTTCTGTATTGATGACGTCAAAACTTCGTATTTTATTCAACTATAACTTGAAGCAAGATTAATTACAGTTTTGATAAATAAGGTACAAAGTATATTATATAAAATACACAAAGTACAGCTATAGGATTGTACAGACTGTTTCTTACTTAATTAAGAATTCACTCATGTTTTGTCCCAATGTTTGGTATATATTTAGCATCTGCTTCTGCTTCCGCAACTGCGGAAGTTCCGCACACCTTTTCACATGTATTTCAGTTTCTGCTTTCGCAACTTTTATAACGGAATTTCATAGGATCAGCCACGTGCGCGTATTGCTTGTCGGTGGAACGTGCGGGTCTTGGCAGTTTTGTGTTGTGTCCAAACTAAACACAAGCTCTGTTTGGAACAATTTCGTTGAGATCTTTATGTAATTTACACTTGCGCTTCCGCATGCGCTTCCGTATCCGCTTCCGTTTCCGATTCTGCTAAGATTTATTTTTGACATCTGTTTCCGTTATGACACTTCCGTTGCATCACTAAAGTGTCATCGTGTTACTTTAGGAAATAAGAGGGTGACATTGAAAAAGTATATTACTGCTGGGCACGGAGCACAGCGGGTGCAATTAAAGATACACCATTAGCACCTATAAATTATTGTATCAATTCCATACTTTCCACTACTGAGCACGAGGCACACTTTCCGCAAAAAGGAGGAGGTTAAAGCCACCTATGGTCACTGAATTCCAAGCAGCTTTAAAAACCACCCTTATATTCCACGTCAAAGAATCGCAAACTGATTAAATTACCCACTAATTACTACTCCTTTTTAAGGTTTACTTTGTGAAACACAAAGTAAAACAAGTGAGTTAACCGAACTGAAGGGCAGTCACCAGCAAGCCGGCTCAACTTTACTCCACAGTAATACATAAAAATGTAAAACCGGCCAAGTGCGAGTCGAATTCAGCGCTGAACAATTCGTATGTGGACACTTTCGACACTATCCCAAACATTGTATGTTTTTTTTGTTTTACTTTTATATTTAGATAGATAGATAGATAGATAAAACTTTATTGTCCTGCATCACACAACAATATAATAGAATAAAATGATTAAAAGATACACAGTAATCGAAATTAAAGAAAAAAACATAAACTAACCTAATGATTAACAGCTTCCTATTTCTATTCTAGCTACTTCTTCTAATATTAAGAATATTTAAAGTAGGTATTATTTCCTTTATTTATTGACTGTCTATTAAAAGCTAGTATGAACGTGGATTAACATTCTTATTCCTATGCAAAAGAACCTGCGTCACGTTTTCTGAGAAAAATGTCCATTTCAAACTGACACGTTCCGTAATTCCTTTCAACGTGTGGAACCCTAAAAATAAAAGGAAATGCAGCTTATTATGTCTGGGACAGACGGACAAACAAGAAAACTTGACTTGTACGTTATGACGTGCCGAATTACCAAGTTTTTGAATTAAAGTTTTTGCAAATTGGAAAAGTAGTTTTTAGAATCGTTACGGAATAGTTTTGTTTGTATAAAATTGTAAATTAATTTTCACATTTATAAAAAAAAGTATTATCTTCTATATATATCTCTTATGTACCTTAAGAACACAAGAATATTTCGCCGCATTTCGAACCAATGGGTACAGTTTTAACTGCAAATAAAATTTTATTCTCATAATTTTTGAATAACTTTTTGCTAAAGTGTTTGTTAATTCGAGTAGCAGTACATCTGTAATAAAAAAAGAGTACAGTCGACTGAAAATAAGTGTCTTTACGTAGATATACGAAAATTCGCTTTTCATTATGAAAAATTTACAGTGTTGGATTAAATATTATAGAAATTTCAACACTTGTGGAAATTATTAGTAATTCCGATGCTTATATAGATGTCAATCAAAGCAACTGTACAATAATCTAAGTACACAGTACTAAAAAAACCGGCCTCAAAAGTCATTCATCCCCTTAAAGGGGATTCCAAATTTCCTTCCAAATTTAAATGGTACCACATCTGAGGTACCCTCTTAAAAAAAGAATCATCAAAATTGGTTCACAAACGTTATCACGTAACAAAAAAAACGAAATGAGAACCTCCTCCTTTTTTTGAAGTCGGTTAAAAATACGGTCGGACTTTATATTTAACACTTTGTGGAGTATCTTCCAATTTAAGATCAGGTGCTTAGTTTGGAACATTGCTTCGGTTAAGGAACTAAAAACTACATATTTTACATAAACACAGGGTGTTAGTAAGCCGTGGATGGGGCGACTCAGGACAAATGGGACGTTTGAATGCGGTGCGAGGTGGTGCGAGGGTGGGGCGCCAATGAGCACTAATCAATAGGTGGTGGCGAAAAATAACGACTCTTGTATTACTGATGCTCGTGTGTTTCCGCGCGCACTCAGCTGCCTCGTACGGTCTGCAGAAACTACGGACTTATCCGACTGATTAAATTATGATACATTTTCCGCAATATATGAAATAAATAATAATTACATGTAGGTAATCTTAATGACAACAATTTGGCATTAAGTAGAGACAATACGCTTAATAAAGTAAAACAAATATACAAAACAATAGAGGGATGCGGCCTGGAGCATCATACCCGGCGGCTGGACACAGTCGCCGATTGCAGCAGTTGAACACTGTCGCCGGTTGCTGCAACCACAATTTGTATGCCTAAATTCCGTTGATTTTTTTCTAACGCATACACTCATAGCCCCGCAGTAGATAAACCCTGTGGCGCCATACACACACACATAGAACCCACAAATTTTTTTTAATAATAATATTTTTTTTTTTTTTTTTTTTTTAAATAAATAAATAACGCACACACTCAACATAGCCCCGCACTAGGGAAACCCTGTGTCGCGGGTGCCATGGACACACATATAGACAACCACAAATTACACCCAAACTCACGAGAGAAATAATTGTAGGCCATACAACTATTTCTCTCGGCCCGGGAATCGAACCTGGGACCTCTGCGTGGCAGTCCGGCATGGTAACCGTTCGGCGACGGAGGCAGTTAAATTACACCCAAACTCGCAATAGAAATAAATGTAAGCTATACAAATATTTCTCCCGGTCCGGGAATCGAACCCGGGACCTCTGCGTGGCAGACCAGCAAGGTGACCGTTTGGTCACAGAGGCAGTTTATGTATAATAAATAAAACTGATTTTTTTTTTCGGATCTAAATCGTGTTTTGTTTTTTCAAACAAACCAACGTTTTGGGCTCTGTACCATGATCACGGCACCAAACAACATACTTTGATTTAAACTTTCGTTTTTACACATTATTTGATTTTTAGTACGGAAATACTTTAAACGATAATTAAAATATGTTTATACATGATTACGTACGAATTTAAAATCAAATAATACCAACCAACATGTATATGTCTAACATACTTTTTTAAATACCCGAAATTATTTCTGCTGACCGTAGAGCATATGCAGCTCGTTCGTAATCGACGGCCGGCCGGGGACGTATTGGGCCGTCGCGGAGACGCCGCTGGCTCTCTGTGTTTTTAAAGCTTTCTTTTACCCCACCTCCCGCCTCCTGCCACCCCCTACCACCCAACAATCGATGGACGCCGTCACGTTAGTGCACCGCCCGATCAAGTGCATACGTGAGGACTTTCTTTGATGTGTCTTTGTGTGGGTCCAGGACCAAAGTGGGTGGAAGGGGTTGATTGTTTTTTGTGGCGTTTTTAATGCTATTTGTTACCTTTGCGGTGAACGTTTGTTGCTGTTGGCGCTACGTTGTAAATTAATTAAGATTATTTACAAAAACTAAAATTCTTTCACAAATACTTAGACAAAATCAATTTACAGTCATCAGCACAAAGGCAAATAATCTACGTAAACAAAAGAATCTTTACATAGGTACACTCGGACACGCAATCTTTTGCGCATTCACTTAAATTACATAAAAACTGCATATTTGAGTCAAAATAAAAATAAATAAAACAAATCATAATTACTTAATTATCAAAAAGGAAATACAAATTTTAAAAAATCAAATGGGTTTGTGACTCAGTCAGTGTGAGAAGCACAGGGTCGTGGGTTCGTGCCTGCACCTCGGAGTATTTCGGAATTTATGTACGAAATTTAATTTGAAATTTGCCATGAACTTATTGATAAAAGAAATCAACTGGAAAGCAATGTAGCCCTGTGCCCAGCAGTGGGACTATATACAGAGTGACTCTTATTATTATAACACTATTTCATAAATCTATACAGTTAGAATTGATCATGTGAACAAAAAAAAACATATTTATATAAAAATAACACTATTTAGGTCCGACAAATAGTTTCACATCCGAGGTGTAGCGATCGTGAAAACCTAAGAACTAGATAAATCTAAAATATTCAATAACAAACAACATAACACAACAGAAATTAAGAGTATACACCTACCATTTCGCATAACAGTGAAAGTGTTGAAACAATCACTTTGGAAAAAACAAATAGCTAAATTGAAGATATGCACTGATCATAATACGGTGTGAAAACACGATGCCTAATAATTATCACGATAGAAAAAAAAACACAAACTTACCTCGAAATTTTACTAGAAAATCGCAATAATCAATAGGTACTTTACATACACCAATGATTTTTTAATATCAACTAAACTAAATAGAACACATATATATACTATATGACATACATATTTCAAATAGCTTTAAATTCAAGCAAAATGAACCCTATTCGTACGTGAAACATTTAATTCAAGCTGAGAAAGTATAGACTCTTCAATAAAATTAATTCATAAAAAAATATTTTGGAATGTTCAAAAAACACAAAAAACAAAAAAGAAATTGTATACGCATTGATGACGAATTGGGTATGTCCATACTAAGAAAACGTTCACACTTTAAGTAGATTTAGTCCCTGAATACCGATCACTTCTAAAAATATAACACTTAATTAAAACTTAAAAATTCCGCAATCTAACAACTGGTCCAGACGAATTTAAGCCCAAAAACGATAGTTCTATTGAAAATAGTTTAGAAGTTGGACAGTCCGCAGAACGTCTAGGTTGCTGTAACAGATCAAAGTTACCACATTATTGTAATGTAATCGGATTTCCAGTAGATCGGATAAGTAGAAGAAAAACAAACATTCATTTTATGACTGAGATCCTTATATGAACAGGAAAAAGCTGATCTTTGTACCGCTGAACAAATTCGCCTTCCAGTAAAAAAAAAAAATTGTCACATTCATTAAGCAGTCATTCGCAAGGTAGATTCCCCTGAGAAGAAGGAGTAAGAAATTCCAGTAACAAAAAAATATATTTTTAGTATTTGTCGTTAAAAGACCAAATTAAAGATCAGCAACAAGAACATAGAAAACTCGTAAGGTCCGCTGGTTCGTTCCGTAGCTTAGCGTCTGGCACGGTTTGTTGGAAGACGGTGGTTCGAATCCAACCGGGACGAAGACATTTCACCTTAGTGTTTGATCTTTGTATCCAATTTCACAAAAAAGAATAACGGTTAAAAATCATGACATTCAACAAATTGCCATACGATGCCACAGACACACAGATACACAAAGTCTACAAACTTGCAACTCCACTATTTGCATCAGTCCTTTAAAATAAATGTATTCATAAAGAGTTTACGCCAACGTAGGTGCCATAACATCGCTCAGAATGCTGTACCTAGCTATATCTGAAGCATATATTCAAAAACACCGCTGCGACTATCTTGTAGACGTCCGCGGGAGTGACATGACAACTTGTCACAGGCACGCCTTTCAGTCTACCCTGCAGCCGCGCTGCATTTCAAGTTATGAAACGTCATTTCTGTATGTTTACTGTCTGCAGAACTGACTGGCGTATCTAGTAGATAGACTATAAAATACTTATATTTCCTTCTGATAATAAGTTGGACATGAAACAATATTATATCTGTCACGTAGTGACGAACTAAGGGCAAGATAGAAGGAAAAAGAAAAAGAGGAAGACTACAGTGAAAAGATAAAAGAAGAATATCAAAGTGAGCAGCCTCACTCTTGAGCATGATGATGACTAAAAATAAATAGAACATTAACATCTTTATGAAAAACAATGCCTTTTTAGTAAGAACAAAACCATCACCAAACGTTACATTTAACTACAACTAATGGTAGTAATAATTAGACTATTATACAAGCCGTCCAAACATAGGACGACTGAGGGACACTGGGTAGTTGAGATCTATACCTACTAGAAAAAACTAATTTGACCTAAGTAAAGGTCTTTTAGTTTTCAAGATATTGGCACTTTTTTATTTATGAAGGTACGAGGTACACCAAATTCTTTTATCTTTTTTTATAATGGTATAGTTCCATCGATACAATCGATATAAACTGCCTCTGTGGCCGAACGGTTACCATGCCAAACTGCCAGGCAGAGGTCCCAGGTTCGATTACCGGGCCGGAAGAAATATTTGTATGGCCTACATTTATGTCTCTCTAGAGTTTGGGTGTACTTTGTGGTTGTCTATGTGTGTGTTCCTTAGTGCGGGGCTATGTTGAGTGTGTGCGTTATTATTATTATTATTATTCCGCCAATATCAAGTTAGGAGGACAAGCGTTTTTAAATTTTGTGTACTAACTTTTTTCGCATTTTATGATATTTCTCAGTCAAATATTAGCTGTAAGTAGTACCTGGAAAAACTATCCAGAATACTCGAAACACAAAAATATCAACCATCTGGCACGAATCCTGGCAATAATAACATAAAACCCAACAATTTATTTCTTTTTAAAACGTGCCAATATCTTGATAACCAAGATTCTTTCACTAAGGTATAATTATTTTTTTCTGGTAGATATAGAGCTTACCTACCGACAGTGTCGCTCTGTCGTGGTATTTCTGCTATAGCCTGTATATATCTTATTTCGTTTCTGAAGTTATCAACTTGATTATCAATCATTAACTACCACGAAAATAATTCTCATAAAAAAAAACGGATTCTTATATTGTGTATTAAGTTTATTAGAAGAATAGAAGTCTATAAAATGTATAGCCCGATAATTGTCGAAGACCTAATTTCCTTTACTCACAAATGTTGAAGACCTAATTTCCTGTAGTCACAAAGACGTGTCATAGTCTGTATAAGTCTATAGAAGTGATGCGTTCCAGTTATAAGTCTCATTACTCCAAGTTGAAGCAAACTCAGCGAATCCGTCAGGGATGCAATTCAGTCTCGCCCGTCCGCTTCACTTAGCTGTCCGTATTATCTTTACTCAAAATGTTGTTTCAGATGCATTTTCCCGTTGATACTGCGAAATATTTTTGACCTAGTTTCTGGTTTCTCATTTTCAAAGTAATATGTGCTCTTGTTAATTAATTAAAACGTACGCGTTTTGCAATCAATATATAACTAATCATAAATCTGATCATTACATAGTTAGGCCATAATCTACTGGAGTTCAAAATTTCAAACGTCTTCCAAAAGTTAACGAGAGGTGTCGCTGTTAAATATACACAAATGAAAGTTATATTTATATGACACCACATTGATTCAAACTACTGACCTCTTGAGAGACTGAGAAGCAATAGGTTGTCACAGTGTATTATTATTATGTCATACTTGTAAATCAGATGATCCCGTCTACAAATTACTGGTTAGATTTCATAACATCCCAAAAAGTTGTGCAAAACTACCTTCAGTGACGTAATAACGTTTCTGCAAACCACATAGTCCTAATTACCCAATAAGCAAGTTTGGACGTGCCAATACTGTCAATCGGCGTGACAATCAATAGGAACATCGCCGAAATAAACTAAGACGACACACCACAACTGCGCGGAACAATTCAGTCGCGCTGTCATCGATGGCGACGACAGTTCGCCACTGACGTGACAGGACTCACTCCAAGATTGGGGTAAGGCAGACGAATGAGCGGAATACGAGGTCACAAAATTAAAATACAGCCTAGCATGTACGAAGAAAATAAAAAATAAACAACATTATACGTAACAAGACGATTGCAATAATAGTTTCGGAGAAAGACAACCGAGACTTTTTTGGCCTTTATACACAGACCCATCAGGGGTTTCGATGACAGTTAAAAGGACAATACACAGATTGATTAGCAACTAGTAATAATGAAGTAATATAAAAACTGAACACATAAAATATAGATGACTAAACCTGTAGCTAATGATAAGCGTTAAGATATATTACGCACATTTATAAATACAAGAGCCATGATAACCCAATGAGAGAAAGGTTGCTTCTTGATTGAGAAAACAGCATGATGAAATCTGTACATCTAGGATGGTTTACAAACTTTGGAAAACGTATAAAGTATCCAACGCGGCCATGTGCTATGGCTATGATCTAGCGTGGTGGTGGTGGTGATGATTGCAAGCTCATGAAAAGTATAATCAACATATGTGATTATCCTAAAAATGCGTTTAAGAGGGAGCAGAGGTAAAATTCCAAATCTTCGATTTGATTTTAGAGGGGTATATCCACTTTAAAGTTGAAAATAAAATATTGTATGAGTAACTACACGATATATTCAAGCATAGACATTAATCAGAAACATAAAACAATAAAGTTTCCTCGATAGATAAAAATCACGAAATGACCTCTAATTTTCACATTTTTTCGAATTATCCTCGAAATGCTACAGGTTATTAGGACAAAAATGAGATAATTAATTATATTTATGCATGATCGAGAACTGTCACTACAGATTTTTTTTTAATCCCTTTAGTTTTAGAGTTATTCCGCTAAAACGAATTTGGTACTTTTAATGCGCAAAATTCAACATCTTCTGTCGCATGTCACGCGAACTTCAGGCATATATTTGTTTCACAAATTTGGGCGGAGCCAACGTCAAAACTTTTTTGGCATGAGAGCTCTTAATTAAAAATTAACAGCCCTAAGTGTATTAATAAACGAATTGAATCAGAAACCTTTTAAGTGTGTGATTTCCTTAAAAGGGTTTATTTTAATTAAAGCTAAACCTCTTAATTCCTGTCACAACTTTTGCTTGACGGCTGTGAAAAATATGGGAATAAAATTTTGGATTTCCCATACAAAACTATAAACAGCGGGTAAACGGGACTCGCAAAGGCAACGCGTATTACAACTGATATTCCAAGTCGAAGGTCTATCAAGTAGCTCGACTGCTCGTTGGTCTCCTATTTTTTACATTAAAAACACCAGTGGTTCAACGATTTATGAAAAAATTGTTATTTTTGATATAAGTGCGGAAAGTTAGTCATTATTCACGAAGCTCGAGGCTTCTTGGCCAGAGCCAGAGCCGAGGGTCAAGACGTGAGACAAGTGAAAATGACAAATCCGCACGTGGTGTCAAACGACGTTTTTTAATACATTTGAGAAAAAACTACATTGAAAGTAAAATAAAACAGTATTTAAAAAAAACTCATTTTCTGCTAGTAAATTAAAATAATGAAATACAACCACTGCAACCATTATTTAAAAGTCTATGGAAATATAGTTCTAACGTGCTGTTTTTGTTTATTTTCTGTAATATCGGTCTGTAACCACTTTTCTTATTATGAAGTCCTTACATTTGTTTAAACTTCTTTAGGAACCCGTGCACGGTAGTGAGATACAATTTATCTGTAATACATAAAACAAATATATACATAAAAATCTCGCCTGTCACCCATTCAGGGGTAGGCAGAGACCTCCACTCGATACGTTCATTATATAGTATTTGTAAATAAATATAAGTTTTAATGACGAATGACTTACGTCACAAAGCACATAAATATTAAAATATATTTTTGTATTGTCTTGACCGACTGACTTGTCATCACTGGACCGCCACGCAATCACTGACATAAGCTCAAGACTTGCACGGTCTTCGAGTCTCGAGTGAAATTTCCAGCGCCGAGTAAACTTGGGGACGTGGCAGCGACAGCGATGCTCGCGTCATCCCGATGCAAGTTGATAATGCACCCGAGCGCTCCCGGCGGGCGTCTGACACTCGCCATGCCATGTTTTAACTTATACTCTAATGTTATAGTTAAAGTGTTTGACTGTGATGACTCAGCCTTTGTTCAAGACACTCAACTTTAACTGGAACGTTAAGAATCGTCTTTGCTGTGGACAGTTTTCGTTCCACTTTCCTTTTTGAGTTCAGACGACCTTAATTGGTATACGTATAATGAAATTCATAATGAGCTGTCTAGAAAATAATTACACACATTTTTTCGTAAATATGAAATGTCTTGAAACAACCCACAAACGAAGAGAGAAAAGTATTGTCTAAATGTTTGTCAATCACCTTAAATATAGGAAAATTGCATTGTTAGGCGTTCGTGCCATTGCAAGATTTCAAATAAATTCCAAACGCTATTTAATTATCTCTGCTACACACACTCCTTCATAGCCACTATGTTGCATATTGACCCAAAATTATTATCAGCTCTATAAACTGGAGTACAATAACAAATAACGACGTAATATCCAAAGCGTAGCTGGCATTGTGCAGCCGTCCATCGCCGTTCTTCAGGCAAGTGGATGGCGCCCGAGTGCACCCATGACAGTCATTTAAGACAGTGACGTGACGCCCCCCACCCGCCACCTCTCGCCCCCCCTTCACCCACCAGATGGATTGATATTGCTGCACCGGGCAGACGTAAGACGGAGCGATTGCATACGGGGATATAAAAATTTTCTTTGCAAACGTTCATTTTTCTGGAGCTTTGCTGTTAACGCGATTGATGGGAGATTGGTAGACATGTGGAGGGCGCATTTGTTTGCAAATAAATGTTTTTGCAATTTGCTTTTTTTGTTGAAGAAAAGAAATTACGTTTTGATTCAAGGAAAGAAAAAGAAGTTGCTTGGAGTAGAATAAAAGCAATATGCAAATTGAACGATGATGCACTTTAGTAGTTTTCTGTATATAGAAACAAAATACTTGTTTCTTGCAAATAGAGCCCGGAAACTGAATCACAAACAAGTATACCGTAATCACAATCACTAATCCAACATTACTTCAGCAAGCCACGAATGGAACTATTTAAAATCGCGATAACCCCTTGGAACACAGTTTTTTTCAACCCTTCCAGTTGAAAAGTATACGACATAAACGAGACGCTTGGCCGGTGACGGCGATCCGTAGACAGTGACGTGACGGGGACCCCCGCCCCTACTAGGGGTGCATATTGACCCACCCCCGGTCGGATAATAAGGGGGGCTATGGACTGGGATAGAAGTCGCTCCTTTTGTGGAAATGTGTGCTCTTTAAAAAACTGTAGCTAAGCTTGTTATGTTTTATTTATTTCTGACGTTTTGACGATAGAACTCATTCTGTGGTCTGTTTTAGTGGCGCATTTTAGGATTTCAAATTTTATGCTAACCTTACGTTGTACAGAGATGACAGAGAAATAATTATATACAACTGAAGTTCATTGGCTGATGTCATTACGAAACATAAATAAGAAAGAATATAAATAATTAAAACAAAACGGAAAATATATTCTACAAAACGTAATAAAACCATAAAACGCAACGCAGAACTTTGCAAAATTCACATCGCATTTAAAAAGCAAATACATCACCGAGAGAAAACAGTACATTTGAACAAAACAAATCCCCAAATATACGAGTAATATTTGTATAGCAAATTTCAAATGTCACCGAAAGACCTGTCGCCGCCACGTCATGTCATTTGCACAAAATTAAATACCCCTCAAAGACGTGCCGTCAACTTCACCGGACGGCGCCCCCCTGGTCACCTCGCCCCCATGCCACCACCTCCCGCCCCCCACGTCGCAGCAGATGGATTGATATTACTCCACGAATGCAGGTGGGCAGCAAGGCGATCTCAGAACAATGGCGATTTATAAAGTTCCGTATTACCTAGATGTTGGTTTTATAAGGATAAGGTGTGGTTTCTTTGGGTCTCAACGGTTTTCAAGACAATTAAGTCAGCGTTTGATACAAACAGGGAAAAATAATTGGAACGAAATATGATTTCGTCGTTTCAAAAGAAAACACTTCTCGTCTTATTCGTTTAACACGAATGGTAAATCGTCACTTCCTCATTTTCTACCATTCAAATCCCACATCAAAGGTTTCTGTAAATCGGGCGAAACGTCAAGACTGCGATATTTTAATAGAAACTAGGTGACACAAATTAATAGTTCAACTTCCCAACGAGACTTGAAAAAAAGAAACACTCATCCCTCTCTTACACCCCATAAAAACACGACAAAGACACATGTCCTCCCTTATTATCTTCAATTAAGAGGCTCAGATAATGTACCGTGACATACGTTCGACATGGCCACACAGCAAAGAACTCTAAGCTCTTTAACACAGACCACAAACCGGGGTCGAGTAAAACTGGTCCACGGTGTTATACAAAGTTTTCTTTTCATGAGAATTATCCGAAAATCACCTCTATGGATTGAGAACCGTCATTTCTGTTTCAGGTTTTTTGGGATGTTTCATAAGTTGGCACGTCAGTTCTCCGTGAGTGATGCACGGACGACGGTGACGGATCGCCAGCCGTTACTCGTGATTAGTGGATACGGCACGTAGACGTAATCACCGGGAATAATGAGTCGTGATAGATATAATCACTTCTGTGTCCGCGAACGGGGCGGTGACTGACAGTTGTCATTTGTCGTCAAGAGAAAAATAGAGGAAATCCTTGCATTTGAGCTGTCATTTATTCCTGTGGACACCACGTATATTTTATACGTTACTCTGTTAAATTTAGGATGCCGTCCAGTCTTGAAAAATCATTTATTTTAGCTGTAATTCGTTTTTTTTAATTTAGACAAAATGTAAAGAAATGATCGTAAACCTTTTTCTTCAGACAACATGTAGTAAACAACATATAGTAAAGGAAAAACATCGTAAAAATCATAAATAATGAGAATGTTATTATATTTTTTTTTGTTACAAAAATTATATTTGGAACCTTTGCTTTCTTTAATTTTTTTATAATGTATAAAGACAAATTTTACGTAAAATAAAAAATAAAGTAGTAATTACTATATAAGAATAAGGTAGTAAATATGTTTGAGAATTTTGTGTCGCTGTATTTATTATAAATTGCTTTAGTTACAAAATGGTTCAATTAAATCGCAATTGATGAAAGGTTCAAAGATTCCTTGTAAATTATTTAAATGATATCATCGAACAAATCTGAGACAATATTAATTGTACATTATGCTGTGACCTTTGCACTATATAGTGAGATTAAGAATTATGAGGACTGTTATTAATAGGACATCATTTCTGTGGTGTCATTAATCAAATTTCTTGCGCCGTGACGTCACTCGCGCAATATCTCACCGAGATGACACTTATTCGTCATCTTGACGCTTCGTCGTCACTTTTGCGCATATAAATTTTGACAAAAGCACATTTTTGTTTTTCTTCCGGCTTTTATTTTGATCTTTTCAACATTAGTTTCGTGCTAGCTCTTTTGCGAGTCACTGTATCAAAATATGTCATTTTTCGCATTCCACGTTTCAACCACCAGATTGACAGTATTCGCAGATTATCCGCTGTCATGTCATCGTGCATTGCATTCTTTACTTGATCGATTGCGATAAGGCATGAATGTCATATCACAAATATCTCAAACTTTTATACAGAATTCTTTGAAAATAAGTTAGGTTTTTCGTTAGTTTCTTCCTTATGGTGCATCATAATCATTAACTCTTTATACATCTGCGCGGTGTAGAGCTGCAAATCTGTAGCTACGCTAATCACTTCTACAAATCTGTCATTACAATAATTCACCGAAACTAAAATATGTTCTTAGATACGACATTACCAGAGCACCAATGTGTTGCAGGTCGTGCATGATTAGACGGACGGAGCGAAAGAAGTGTCTCGACGAGAAAAAGCTATGATAATGTATATATGAAACTTATATGTGCCCTATCTTTTCTGCGCTTGATGTTTCGAATAATTACTCTGGGAACTGCGTAAGTTCCATTTTCGTTAAAACAAATTCCGGTAATGTATTTTTCTAAATTGGTTCTGGTGTAGTTGTGCTAAGTAAGACTAACATAGTCATCGATACTATGTTTATTTATGGTTTTCTTTCCGTTGTTTGTGCCATCCACCATAATATTGTGCTAGATTTATTCATCCACGGCCAGCAATTTTGACGATCATTTTTTAATCTCGCTGCTGATGTCCTTCGTTTTTAGCATCTCTTCTTGATCACCATCCCGTTGTCGGTTTCCTCTATCTGTCATCACATCGGCTCGTAATATGCCTTGCACAACTTCATTTTAGCAGCGTTATCCGATCTTCTGTAACTTGGACCTTAGTTCGTGTTCAGATTTGGATATTATTTTCAAATTTGTCGAGTTAAAACTACACAAACAACCTAATAATGTCAAAAACGCCAAGGTGGACAGTAGTATTTTCCCGTCCTCCCACATTTTCTTCAAATCAAGACTTACTCTAGTCTCGGTGCAAACCGCTGTGTTATTTGCGAATTTTCTAACCTCTTTTTGTTTCTACAAGGTGCCTCGTTGCCCACATTAATTCTTTTGTCTCCGACTGTAATTTTTTCCATCCACCAAAAAGGTCTTTCATTCTGTCTCTACCTTTGTACGTGTGTACATTTTGTTGCAAGCTAATGTTTTGATTAAAGTTTTGCATTACATTTGGAATACAAGCTTTTATTACACAGTCTGAAGAGTCACAATCGGACAACGTACTTTAACGTGGCAGTAAATAAAGAAAATAATACACTACCTGTGATTAATTTAGGGGAAAAAAATCTGCCGTTAACTTCTCCATTCCAAGGTAAACAATATCCTCAAGGTCAACGTCGTGCGGCATCGTGCTCAAGAATCTTGTAGCGTTTCCCCTTTGGATGGCTGACCTTATAGTTTGAGGTAAGTAGATACTTTCTGGTCAATGGAGGTATATATTTTTTTACTACATCAAGTGACAGGGCGAACAAGTCATACGCCTGTTGCCGTAACAGTTGCAGTGCCACTCAAAGCTTTAAACCACAAAGATCTAAGAGATCTTGCCACTGTGCTCGTCCCGTCACTCTGAGCCGGCACGTAATAATGCTCGTATCTGTAATGCTCGGTGGCGGAAACAGGTAAGTTGGCAGTACTTCCGAGGACAAACTCTTTCACAAGGACATCTACTGCTACTAAATTTAAATTATTGAACAGATAGGAAACAAATTACTTTTATTATCGCAAGTAAAAATACACTGCTAAACAATTTAAAAAAACTTTCTGACTAAGGCACAAGTATCGTTTTGACCCTGCAATACAGATCACTGCCCAAATTCACAAGCAGACTTAAAGTAGTTAGGTTTCAGGGCACTGGCTCATGAACACGACACGAAAATCCTGACGTTGAATGAGAAAAGCTAGCGGAAAAACGTTTTGGAATGACTGACGCTATTAACTTGATGCAATTTGTCAATTCAAGGTTTCATTGTCACATATGTCTTTATGTAACACGACCAGACCGAAAGAAATGAGAAAGCAAAAGATCGATTTAATGGGAAAATATATAAATGAATTATTTAGGAAGATAAGTATATTGTATTAACTTAATACTCCAGGATGTGACCGTCCTTATTAAAGATAGAAAATTTTATAAATTTTCCATCTTTCACAAGGTAATTTTTCTCTCTTAATTTTATCGTCATCAACATTTCAGTCAAAAGACGTCCACTGCTGGGCACAGACTTCCCCCGAACATCGTCACAATCCATTTTACATTAACCAACATTTTCAAGCAATCAACAATTCTTCTCAATAACGCCTAATTTTTAAGAACATTCTCGTTTTGATGCGAAACAGCGTGACCGACGTATTTATTACAACGTTGTCTTCCACATTGGATCTATATACTTCTTTCGTCAGTTTACTTCCATCCATCCCCTTTCTACCACTATACTACTACTCTAATATACCTTTCTCTGCTGTTGCTAATACGTTCTCTTTCGAACCACATCATTCACGGATCACAGCTACGAAAAAAAATCTTTTTAAGTAAGTACGCAACGCCCGCTAAGCTTATGAATGTGTGACGCGCCTTAATTCGGCACACACAAGCACAAGCAAGTTTCCCGGTAGCGAATAAGCGAATTAGAATGGACTCAAAGCGAGTGCAAAGAAAATGTACTGGGTGAGGTTTATTTTGCCGTTATTTACACTGGGGGGCAGACTGACGGACAGCCTTTGAGCCAGGGTTTACTTTGTAGATGATTTTTTATATAACATTCGAGAAGGGTTTAGTATGAACTCCAAGAACTCGATATCAAACAAGTCTATATTTTTGATACAAGCCCGGATACGAAATTTTTCGTCTCCTGGCGGAATATTAACTCCATAGAGCGTCTACATGAAAGTACTGTCATGTGTTTACATGAGTGCACTGGAAAATCAACCAATAGAGAGGCTCTAATCGTATATAATTAAATTCTTAAAATAGTTCCCGAAACTGTCGCTCGCTTCATCGAAAAAAATCCATTCGTTTCAAAGAAACGGCCAGAGACGAAGTTCATTTTGTGGTTATTTACACAGGGGGAGAGTGACGGCCTTTGAGCCCGGTTGGCTAGAGAATTTTTATACGCATTCCTGCAACAAGTTTCCAGAAGCTTATAGAATTTTCGTGTGGAATGCTCTACCGCAATATCTGATGTGGAAGGACCTGTTTCACAACAATGAAGAGGAAAGAATTTTTTTGAAAGTGTTTTTGGTAATATTTTTCACCGCATTTGTGACTCAATGGCTAAGTATTAGATATGAGAATCTAATGAAATTGTTACACACTTTTAAAAAAGAATTCTCCTGAATTCCTTTTGGCATAGTTTCTAGTGTTTAACAGACAACCTGGAACTAAGAAATTCCTTGTACTATGAATCCGTGGTACTGCACAGGAACACACAGACCAGAACCAATTTAGTAATGTTCGCATCCCAAATTGGTCCTACCGGGCATAGAACCCGGGCCCACATCAGGGCTTACAGTTCAAACCGACGAGCTACCGAATTATTAATAATTTGCGCGTCGATAAAAGTATTTTATGCAATCGTTGCACAACGAGGGATCTTGAAATCGAATACCGTCTTTAGGCCACGAGACTTCGCCGAGCGAGTGGCCTAAGTAATTAAGGTACGAGATTTTAAGACCTAACTATGTAATACTGTATATGTTTTTACAATAAGATTCCGGAGCACATATTCAGATTACAATTTCCTAAGTTTAAAACTTACATTAAAAGTATTTTAATTGATTGTAGAGTACGTGTTAGATAAAGATGTATGGAAAGACTACGTGAGTCAAGATTCCACACAAATATGATTCAAAATGTATTCTATAACATTTAAGTTTATTTGAAAAGAGCAATCCTAGAGTTTCTTGCTCGTTCTTCTCAGGGAAGTCAGCGTAGTGAATGAGCAGTAGCTTAAAAAATTACGTTTTCAAGTGTAAAAATTGTTTTCATATTTGATATTTTATATTGTTTTTAAACGGTTTTTTTTTTTACTAAATGGTTACTTTGCCTGTGTTATAAAACATTTTGGATACAATTATTAATACAAAGATTGAACACTTAGAAAAAATTCCTTCGATCCGGCCGGATCCGAACCGCCGTCTTCTAGCAAACCGTGCGAGACGCTATACCAACTAAGCCACGGAACGAACCAGCGTATCTGGTTTTTAACGACTTTTTAGCCTTAGCGCCATCTATGAGAAATCTATGAAAGTATTTCGTCACCCTGTCAGGCAGTTCACTGTAATTAAGTGTTTTTATTGAATGTCTGAATGTTTCATAACCATGATATTCAATTTTTTTTGTGAAGTTACTCCATTAGTTTGTTATAATAACAAACAGACTTATAAATAAACATTTGAGATATTCGCAAATATTGATGTTTATATGGAGACTCTTTCGATTAGCAAAAATACGACAATCGAGTTCTGTGAACCTAACTACGATGAAACTTTTTAGTTCAGTAATGACTACCATAGACAATGGAATTTGGTTCAGAACTAAAAAGGGCGCCTTTGTCATATGTTTAGTTTAGTTTAGTTTATGTCTCTCAACATTACAAATTTCATACAAACGTAATTTACATGTCATTTTATACTACTCTACGAAAAGTG
>NW_020654810.1:1049015-1070660 GCF_003589595.1 Hyposmocoma kahamanoa | reverse complement strand
GGTGTTGTATACGACTTTTTGCAGCCTGTGATACATTAATTACTGCCTAGTTTATTTCAACAAAGGCAAGCTGGACGCCTGTTTTATTACAATTTAGTTGCCTCTCGGTGCTTAAGTAAACACCTATAATTATTATATAAATCTTGGTAGATGTACTACTACAACAGACACAATAAATAGGGTCATGAATACCCTTCGACCTTACGGCCTTCGACAGACTACAGTCTGTCTAGAGTGAAAATGTCTAATAGCCCGCTGTAAGACTTATCATCATCGATACCGCAGAATTGACCACAGATTTCCTCTACGGTTTCTAAAAGGTTAACCCTTCACACGTTTTCCAATGGTCGTAAATATTGTTTTCCTGCACCTTTAACAAGATATGTTACTACTGAATATAAATACATAATTTAGAAATTCAACGCTGCCTACTAATTATAAAATGCCTACACCGTGTCCCCAGTTATGCAACGGCCATCCATTCGAGTCACGTGCTGCACTCGACTCCTAATTAAAAATCGAAGCATTTTTGTTGCCGACTGTACATTTGTTAGTGGGAGAGGGGGGTTGATAATCGTGTAACGAATAAGTGGGGGTAATTTGACGATGGGAAACGGATGTAAATTTCGTACGATTTTAATCTTAGCTCGCTTTTAGCAAATGGAATCTCGAATACGCCTGTACTTAGATGACATTACGAAGTTTCTGAGATTTAAGACTTAGGCTTTTCTCGGTGCAGTTAATGCCTTTTTATCCTGTGAAAAACTTTCTTTTCCCTCCTTAGGACGTGGCCTCCGTTTGCATTTCATTTGGTCAAAGTAAGTTATTTTCGGTCCTTCTCATTCACACTCATCTTCTACTTTTCCTACACAGGTGTTTAGAGAAGTCGTACTGCACTAATAGCCCAGTTTTGAATTATTGCCCAAATATTTCTATCATCCTCCTTCTTAATACACGTTTTTTTTACTGCTCCTACAACGCCTATGGTCATTTGCAACATCAGATGAGCTGCCAATGCGTTGCCAGCCTTTGAGAACCCCGTTGACACGCTTTTTGAAGAACCTCACGTCATAGCACAAAGGAAAAACTTCAGAAGGAAGATCATTATTCCACATCTTACAGTTTCGAAGAAGAAATTAACGTAACGCCCGCGTGGTCTTACAATGCCAGGCATTTATAATGTGAGGATGGGCTCTACTCCTTTGGCTGGAGGTGCGATAGTGAAAACGAGACTGTGATATCAGTTCCAAAAGTGCCTGTTCCATCCACGTCCAACACCTCCCAGGCCCGTTTTGCAGCCGTACAGTGCTAATATGTTCTTCAAAAACGTTGCTACAACTTTCTTGAGCTATGGTAACCCAACTGCAGAAAGGTAACATCTCAATTGAGAGGTCTAATCGCATCCCCGTGGGAGCATATACCTACGGCTTTACTTTTAAGTTACGCACATTTGTAAAAGTTTAGCCTAACGGTGGAGGAGAACATCGTAATTAAACATGGATGTTGAAAGTGGTTCACGATCCGCATTAGTAGACTCTGGTCTAAATCCTTTCGTTGCAGGAGACATGTGTCAAACAATGGGTCGTATAATGGCTAAGATGATGAGTCCATGAGTATCTAGCAGCTGAGGATCAAGGACAGAGATAGGCGTCACATATTCTTGTTTCAACCCGTCTAGAAAGTCTTTGTCCCAGAGAAAATTATGAGAAGTAGTTATCATACTTACCATTTGCTTTGGTGGTGAAGAAATATAATTAAAAGTCCAACCCGTATTGTGCTAGTGTGGTTGTCAAACTCTCGGCTTATAAACACTGGGACATACAACGAAGTAAATGATTATAATGAATATGTTTTTGATTGATAAGTTCTTATTAAGCTATGCCAATCTTGATCTACTATCCTGTCTAAGAGTGGTTACACACGGCGACTTTAACCAGTGAAGCAAACGAGCGACTGCATCGATACAATCGCCTGTAAATTCCAAATGATGCAGTCGTGCGCTTGCATCGCTGCTTAAAATCTCGCGCGTGTGTAAACGCTCTAAATGGTGAATTTGCTACGTCTGTGTAGTCAATATTTACTTAATAACAACTTACCGGAAAAGAAACGAACACATTTTTCGAGTTTTCTTACCTGAAACAAAAATATTTAAATTATTGTTTTTGTTTTAAACAATAGCTTGCTTAATTTGAAAATGGACTTTAAAGAAATGACTTCGTTTAACATAAAGATATTTATTCACTCTCACATAAGCAATCTTTTAAGAATATAAATAAAATATCAAATAATTAAAACTAAATTGCTTTAGACTAGAAACATCTTATTACCTATGATCATATTATACGGGCAAATACACGATAGTTTTTTTTTTATGTAACGGGACGAAGAAGTCACCCAGAGCTTTAAATCACAAAGATCTGAGGTGCACTGCCACTGCGCCCGTCGCCCTGAGACATGAGTTGACAAGTCCCATGTGCCTGTAATTTCACCGGCATCCCTTACACATATATCCCAGTACCCTTCAAAGCCGGAATGCAGTAATGTTGACATTACGGCTTGGCGGCAGAAATAGGTAAGGTGGCAGTACTTCCACTCTTTCAAAAAATATTGTAATAATGGCGCGCGCGCGTGTGTGTGATGGAGTGTATATATAGAGACAAATCGATATGTGTATATAAATATATAATATATAACTTGCAATTCTCATAGCACGATAAACGAAATATACATATTCAGATGTATCTCTACATTCTCTCAGTCAACAACCCGCAGGTACTATTGTATTTCTTTACTGCCCCCCTTCCCCCACCTTCCCCTTCAAAGCTCATGCTTACAAACTGTCGCATTATATCCTACCCTACCATTGAAACACCAACTTACATCTCCGCTCAAAAAAGTCACAACGTTAGTTCTTTGAAGAGAAAAGTTTTGTTCGAACAGAAAAATGTAACTTTGTAACAAATGCTGCGAAAAGAACGAATTTAAGTCTTATGTCAAGAGAGCAAGGACGGTGGTTTGTAGCAGCTAATGATGTAGATAAATAAACAGAGGTGGAATTATTCAGATTCGTAGATGAAGTAGCAGATTTTTAAAGGATCCTCATGATTATTACAGAGATTATGTTACATATAATGAAACTATTCTTTTCCATTTACCAGAACACACTAAATCATTCCTACTGTGATATAAATTCAACTCTATTCCCCTCACGACAAGAACGGCTCTTGACTGTACGATCTTTCTAAGCAGTATGTGTTACTGAATTAACAAAATTAACTCTACATTTTTAGTGTTGTAGACAACTGTAGCGACTTAGCATCTTAACCTTTAATTCCCTAAGATTGTTCTGTGTTAAATTACTGGAGCACCTTTTCCAATAAATTAGTCCGAATTCCATACATTTCTGGATTCGATATTGGTATTCTGTGGTAACAGAATGACATCCATTGTAATGGTCACTGGCTAACGAACAGACGAAGATCCAATGCTTCCGCAATGGACAACCTTTAATATGCTTTACGTCAATAACTTTTTTAATAATTCTGAAGTTACTTTGAAACTAATGTATCGGAACAAAATAATAACAATAGTTTTCAACGAGCGCTATTAAGAAACAATTGCAATTGACCGTCAACAAGGCATTGCACTACAATGGTGCAGGTCGATTCTGCACTCAGCGGTGGGCCCAATCGTGCTGAGTGAAAACTCCCATAAACGACGGGGAATGGCCCCGAGAGTATACAGGTAGATGGGATAGGTAAGGTAGGGTGTCGTGCCTAAGATTGGATTGCCTCTTAGAGACTAAAGGGATGAGCGGAACGACCTAAGCAGTTTAAATATATTTTTTTATTTAATTGCTGTAAAAGCCCCATGAAGCAGTAATTCCAAAGATCAAAAGATCTCTATATTTCATGTTAGTTAATAACACAAAGCCGTTGTATATGCTGTTGGCCTGAAAAGGTTAGAGCAGGAAAATATAGAAGCAACAAAGTGGTAAATTTTTGCAGTCTTGTTATATAACAAAATTATTTTAAGTAAATGCAAACTTCCGTATACTGCAGCAGAAGTTCATACTCCTTGGTAAATATTCAGTTGAAATAATATTACTATCCACCGGAACAACCGCATTCAATTACCCCAAGAAATTATGCTGCCCCATTCAATTCCCGAGGACTGGTACAAACATCAGAATTTAAAGTCGTCTTCAAACAAATTCAGGATGGGAAAACTGTATTCCGCTATTAGACGTTACTTATTATAGACAATTTCCTACAGGCGACCAATCGGGCTGAGTGAGAACCGCTATAAAGGAAACGGCTAATATTGAGATTTGGGATTACGACCAACCACTCTAAGCTGGACCGTGGCGTTTCTTTTCTGCTTTACTTTACAGTATCGTTTAGAGTAATGCTTAAAAGCTCTTTTAAAAATAGTTTTCTATTGAGTTGCCGGGCGCGTAGGTAAAATATAGATGTCGTTTCTGTTGGCGCTTTATTCTTTGGTCGTTTTAGGAGTTTATGTCCCATTGTGTTGGTTGGTGTTTAGGTAGGTTTTTGTTAAGGTCAATGACTTGCGTTCACTTGTCAAATTGTTCAGGTAATGCATTTAGTTCTGTCAACATGAAATAGACCTTAAATGTACCGGAGAGTGGTAAATTTAATTCAGAAAGGTACTTAAAAGATTAATAAAGGTTTTAGGTCAAGGCTTTCCTTATTCGATCATTCTATCGTGTCGTTGAAGGGACATAAACCAGTCAGCGATAGATATTATGCCTATAAGGATATCAAGCCTGAGTCAACAAAATGTCACTACAGTAAAAGTGTTAAGCATTTAACGAAACGTTATAAAGGACAATTCCTTTGATCCTAACTCCAATAAGTGACCTTCAAAATGTAAGCATTGCTGAGTTCCGGTTTTGACGGGTAAAAGTACATGGGGTTGTCAACTTATATCTCAAGGCTCACGGGTGCAGTGGCAGTGCCAATCAGATGCGATTAAAGCATTGCAACTGTCATGGATAGGTGTGTCACTTACCATCAGGGGCATGAATTATTCGTCCCGTTACTTGATGCCATAAAAAACATGCGTCAATATGTATCGTAGTCGTCCTACTAATAAATCCAGTGTTTTATACTTTTAATGTTCTCTAAAAAACGATTACCATGTATCGAATAGAAGTTATCACTCTCCAAGAACGTACATTCAAAAACCTACCCAGTACCAATAGAGCATTGAAATCTATTTCAAATATTCCGTCAGTGCCGCATCAGCTTCTCACACCCACTCGAACACGCATAAACGGGCCATGTTTTAACAGGCCGCCTATTGGCTATTAAGATATCAATCACAGACTCCTTGCAGCCATAAAATTAGCATGGGAATAGTCACGGTAGGAGACCATGGGAGATCATGGAGGTTAAAATTGCGTGGTATAAGTTTAAAAGCAGAGGCGTTAGTTGCGAAATACGTACAGATTTTTGGCGGAAGCATTTAGATACATAGCTGCAAAGACAGGATATATAAATGGGGTTACAACGATGGTAATGTACTACAAAGTGACTGCGGTGCACCAACACATTTCTGAGATGTCAAGATGTTCAAGATGTCAACGCTAGCTGCGTTATAGTGCAATAAAAGGTAGCAAAACACTTATTAGGTATAAGTCCTAAAATAAAAAGACGCATCGACACAATATAAATATGTGGTCATATGTACTTATACCTTCAAGTTCGGAAGTTACGCATTTGTGCAGTGAACAACATGTCAAAGCAGGTTTACAACCTTTGAAAAAATGCTCAGTATAAACTCCCTTCTGGCACAGAACTAAGACAAATAATCGGTAGATAGTGATGATGTTGGGAAAAAAATAAGAGACAATGGTAACACCGTAAAAAGCCGTAAATGGAGTCAGTCGTCGACAACGAAAGAGGGTAGACAGACACGTCTGTCCGTAAAGCTGTCAACTGCCGCTTGCCAGTGAATCCGTGTCCATGGACCGTATAACCGCTCTAAAACATGGAATGTGTTTAGAATAAAAAGTTACTTATTTTACCAAACCCAAGTAGTTGAAAAAGTGGTATCATTGGAAGCCTGTGATGGTCTTTTTGTTTTTGTGGGACGACCAAGTCGTGCGCCTGATAGTAAGCGACACACCAGTCCATAGCAGCTGCAATGCCACTCAAAGCTTTAGATCGCAAACATCTGAAGAGCACTACCATTGCGCCCGTCACCCTAAAACACAAGTAGACAAGTCTCATGTGCCCGTAATTTCACCAGCACCCTTACCCTTCAAAACTGGAACGTAGTAATGCTCACACTTTTGCTTAGCAGCCGAAATGTGGTGGCAGTACCTCCCTAGACGAACTCTTTCACAAGTACCTGTACTGCCTGTAAAATGGTAATATTTAAGCATCAATTTATACACTATTTTTCTTATGACTCGAACCATACACGATCAAAACTCATTTGTGGACTCCGTTTGTTCTTAATGTAACTGCATACAGTTTGAATTGCTTTAAAGCAATCATTAAGGCGCATAGGCCGCAAGGCAGTGGCTTTAACGATATTCCTATCGTTCTCTTTCTATTGTTAATGGTAATTCCTTTTACTGGTAAAATGTAATAAATGTTAATTACAATTGTCATTTTATGGAGATCATGTTTGACTCAATCGAGTGGACATGTCTACGGCATTATGGTTTTAATGGCATGCTATAATGCTGGTAGCGGTGTGTCGTTACACTTTTGGTTAACGTCCTATTGCTGCTGTACACAGGTCGTTTTAAAGCTAGTATTAAGGTTACAAGTCTATTACTCATGCTAATCCTAAGGATTTCATGGTTTTGATGATAATGAAAATCAGTGCTTTAGCGAAACAAGTTATAATAATGTGCCATATACCAAATAACCTGGTCTCAAACTTATGACTTCCTTGTATAAAGAATACGGGAGAAATGGAATTCCCTCGGGGACTTTACCCCAAATACCCATACGTTTCCAAATTGGTCCTACCGGGACTCGATCCCGAGACCTCCTTACCTAGCGCCCATAGTGCAAGCTGTTGAGCCACAGAGGTCAACAACCTAAAAGTCTAATAGTCTCTCATTTTTGTGACACCTGACCGATACTTTCTTCTTCTGGTACTACCTATACATACGACGAACCACATTGCAAGACGTACCTGGAATAGAAGGCAGTGGTATCGCAGTGGAAGATCTGTGAACGTTTGAAAACTGTGTGAAACTGTGAACGTTCTGAAGCAATAGCTCTCATTAACGGTGAGGGACGACATCGTGATCAAAACGTGCCATTGGAAAACGTATAAAGACCCCAACCCGCATTGAGCTGACGTTATGGAACAGGCCTAGACACCCCTCTTTAGGGGGAATTATGATTTATTCACAATGTTGAGAACTTGTCAAAATTACTGAAAATTGTACCTTAAAGTTGTACCTTAAAGTTCCTTGCTGTTTTTCATTACTACTATATGTATTTAACTTAAGCATAGTTATGTAGGTACTTAATCTTTATTCGTAGTAAAGAACGCTCGTAACTAAAAGATACCATTTAAATCATACGGAACCCGCTCGCTTTTAATTGATTTCTGTCTGCCATGACGATCGAGGAGGGGTCACTTGGAAATAGAGTTGGACCTTGCCGACACCGAAACCGAAATTCGACATTTCGGCTTATTTGGTCAACTTTGGTGAGTATTAAATTGAGAATGGATGAACGTTTGATCGAAATCAAAAGATGATTGACGTCATTGACTTACAAATAAATGGACGACGGGTCTAGTACAAAAACCACGAAAAAAATGTCCCAAGTCAACCTATTTAGACATAGCTACATGTAAAGGAATATGAAAAAGCTAAAACGTTGAATTTAAACTGTAATGTCATCGCAGTACTGTCTAATTTTGCTTGCTTCGCTGTCAGTCGAACAAACGAAGACTAAAGCGTGAATGACGCTCTGTATATGATTTTAACGCCCTATAAGTTCGGACACTTTTTAGCGCGGACCCGACGTCCATACGATTATTGACGTTATTCTTTTTTCAAATTAAACGTTCTGGTAACGTCGTTATCATAATACGATTCTTTAGGGCTGCTCCTCTCAGTAGGAATGATATAATTAGATCCTCGAAGCCATAATTGATCTATTGTAAATGTGTATATAATATTAATTGTTCCGTCTGTATTAGTTGATTGATGGATAAATTATAAATGGACTGCATTCAAGTTAATTCTGTCATTAAGTTTAAGCATACTAAATTAATATTTGGTATTCAAAAATTATACCTATCATCTTTTTTTATTATTGATCTTTTCTTTTAATGATTTATGAGATTTATAGCCAGTATATCTTGTGATAATGATCTCCTAATAAATTTTGGTTGCTTGGTTGCGACCTCCATTGAGAAGTTAGGTTAGGTTAGAATATAAAAAATTAGCCTGAAGCCAATTTGTCTCCGAACATGTTTTCAAGTCAAATTATATTATGATTAATGTAATATAAGTATGCAAATATAATCAACATTTACTTAGTTGTAAAAATAAGTATCTAAATTTTGTTTTTAATGCTCATTTGTCTTAGTTATATGCCCAACATAAAACTATCATGTGAATTTATTCAAATCAAATTTTTTTTGCATAACTCAGAACAAATTACAATAGTCATTTATTTTATGTCTTACAGAACAAGGATCAATCATTAAAAAAGATGACCGTTTAGATTTTTTACCTGCTGCTTTTGCAAATTTAAAATGATCATTTAAATGCATGTCCCTAAATATGTCCATGAGCGTAGAAAACTTAGAGGTAGGTTTTATTCTCTCTTTTCTTTCTCTCTTTTATCCTAACTGCTGGTCATGGGCCTCCAGTGAGGTAAGAGTTTAGGCCATAGTCCGCCACACGGGCCCATTGTGAGTTTGAGACTTTTCCAAAGGCTAAACCTTTTTCGACGTGCAGGTTTTCCTACACATTTAGTGCGAGGTAATGCTACTTAACATTTGTCACATAACACTCTCTTTCATACTAATATTTCGGACATTACATTCCGTAGAAACATTCACAATAATAGTAATTACATCAGTACTTTTACAGTCTTTACATTTTTATTTACTCACCGCTAAACAAGTTTCCTTAAAATTGTGCATCTATCGGTGCTTGTTAGTTTTATTCGGCGGACTGCCGGGCAAAGCCGACGCCGAAAATGCCACTCTCGCCGGACTCTAGTCATAAATCCCGTACAGACAAACCCTAATACATTACAGAAATGATATTTAGTAATTTAAACTTCAGCGTTCTAAATAAATCAAGCTTAATGGGCAAGTAGGCGGCGATTTTTCTATGCTCTCAAATTGTAGTATAGTTTGCGATTAATAATATTTCTTTGAATGTGTTTCGGTTTTTTATTAGTTGCTGTTAAAAATAAAGATTATGAGATTTATAGATTACATTATGCATTAAACAACACATGTAAACCTTCTAATGAATCATCAACAGTGAACAGGTAAAATGTTTTCGACGAAAAGTCGAAATAAATATTTACAAATTTATAATAGCTTCAATCATTTGTTTTCGTAAAAATACAATAGTTATTTTTTTTTATAAAAATATAAACATACAGCCATTTCATTAAAATCGAAGCAGATTATGTATTAGATTAGGACTAATAAGGACAACGAAGAAAGAGCTAGAAACTAATTGAATGGTAACAATACTATAATTCCTGTTGATATTCGAAAAATGCCATTTACGACGTTTGAAGCCACAGTGAAACAAAAACTTTACACAAAAGGTTCTCCTTACTTAACTATGTTTGGAATAAATATTGTAAATAATTGAACGAATGTCTGTTAGCATACAGCAACTCCTAGAGCAGCTAACTCATTCTTCTTAGAAGATGAGTAAGTAATGTTTATTCAAGTGTACTAATTTGCGTACCTAACTAAAAACTAAATATATTTCTATATGTAATTGATATTCAATTATTTCTGTGAAATTACTACACAAGTTTGTTACAATATACAGCTGACAAAATTACAGGCACATGGGACTTGTCAACTTATGTCTCAGGGTGACGCGCGCAGTGGTAATACAAAGATCAAACACTAAAAATAATTTCATCCATCCGGCTGGATTCGAAGTAGATATTGCTTCGGAGCTAATATAAATACGTCACAGGTATTTATATGGCGAATAGCTATGGAGAAGAATTCCCTGCCTGCAGACTTATTTCCTGAACGTTATATTGGACCTTTTCAAAGCGAGAGTGAATAGGCATTAAGCCATATTACTTATTTTTTTATGATTTATTACACCGCTGTGTTTCGATTATGGTAAATTTTATTGTAAATTAAGACATCGAGCTATGAATTGTGTAAAATATTCACGTGACGTCATTAAGCAGGTATAAGTATAAGTCATCAGATTTATGCCGTTGGTGGATTTGGTGTTATTGAGACAGCCCGCTGTTCTAGAAAGTCATCAACGTCTTGTCGCTTCCGCGGTCGGTGAGTGAGTGCACCTTTGCCCTGCATTCCGCGTATCGTGACATATGTCTTTTGTAAGTTATGTATACATTTTCCGCAATATTGTACACACGCACATACTCATACACTCAATTTCGTTCTACATTTAAAGTAAGAATTTCTTTCTGAAATAATTAGAACTTTTTTATGAAAGAAACCGACCTGAAGAATTTGTTAAATTACATTTATTTGCCAAGTTTTATTGTAATCGGTTAAGGAACGCCCACGTGAAAACACAAATCCCATAAACTCTCTCAGAATCTTCTTTTTTTAAAGTCGGCTAAAAGCAGTTTCATTTCCAAAGTGTAACAATCTCGAAAACCAATGCTCTCGGTTTTATTAACCGACTTCAAAAAATGTAGGAGATTGAGAAATTGAGAAAATTCTATTGTATTTTTTTGTATGTATGTTACGCAATAACTCCGGTATTTGTGGACCGATTTTGACGAGACTTTTTTTGTTGGACAGAGGATACCTCAGTATTGGTCCCATTTAAAATTTAAAGAAAATATTCTACCTGTAAGTGTGGGAAACTAGGGAATGAATCCGGTTTCGCGCAATTTCCGATAACCGCTTTCAATAAAACTTGGCAAATGGATGGCACCACAAACTTTTCAGAATTTTTTTTTTAAATATGTTACTTCTCCTTTTATTTTCGCCTATGTCGTCTTCAATAATCCACCACATCATAGTCATGTTACGAAAAGTCAATGTAAGATTAAAGTAATAATGTTTTAAGAGCTTATAGTAAGCCCTCTGCAGCTGTGATCAGGTGTAGAAAACCGCGAAACTCATAGCACAGGTATAACCCAGTTTGAGCTGCTGTCTCCCAACGTTTCACTTCAAATTGTTATATAACCTAGATATATCATGAACATAATGGAGAAAATAAACTATATTATTGTTATTTATGTTTGTTATAGTAAGTAGTTGTATACACTATACAATCCCAGTTAAGCATGGACTGTAAACCCCGCGGCCGCCGCGTCCATCTTGGCGTAACTCAGGAACTGCAGGGCAGTACTTGCAATACTCGTACTATCACAGGCCGGGATCGTTTGACGCGAGATCGCAGATACTTTGATTGGCCATCGCTCGTAATTCACGTTTCTGATCTTATCTATTTGTTGCCATAGTTTGGAATAGCTTTCGATGTTGTTACTTTGAACAAGCCTCGTGTTCTTGTGTGCTTGCGAAATGTGAATTTCTACATATAGGTTATATAGGCACTTTTTATATGTAATCTAATGCATGTGATGTACTTTTTAAATTAAATAGAGCTTTATTCATCAAACACATATATACATATATATAAAAAATCACAGAATACATGTACTAATAAACTATAAGCTATTCTGATTTCTATTTCAAATAAAGTTGATGAAAAGGACAAACCCTCAGCTTAGTGCTGTCTTTCAATCTCTGTCGGACATTGTCCGAATATAATTTTGGACAAAAGATTTACAACAAAACAAACAGCGTTAATTTTACTCCAATCTAACTACTTATTTACTGGTTTTTTATTGGTGTCGGTAAGATGTTGACAGCACATTGGAAGAACGGTCGATTTCCAATACGCGGTCGACGGTTCTAATCCATGTATCTTCTTCTTCTTCTTCTTTCTGTTCGTATCCCACGTTAGGTGAGGAAGGCATTCAGCCGTCATTTCTATACTCGTACCTTTCATATCCAAGTCATCTTTCACATAATCCGTCCATGTTTTCTTTTGCATTCCTCACCCCTTATATCCCTTCACATATATGTACCTAACACAATTCTCATCACATGATATTCTTCCGTACTTATGACATATCTGTTACTCCTCATCTTTTCCGTCACTGGCGCCACTTTCAAACTTACCCTGATGTACTACTCATTTTATCTTATCGTATGTATCTAAAACTTGGGTTTCTAATCGAAAAAAGTTCACAACCCTCGGGAAGCGTATAAACTCCTAACTCGCATTCATGCCTACATGGTGGACTATAATGTCTCCTTAGACGAAACCCGTGCATGTAGAAAGACGTACTGTGGATTTATGATGACGATATTTGGCAACAGTAACAATGACATTGTACACCCGCCAGCATATGAAGCTACACATTGACGTATCTTGTTCCGTTGCACTGGGGGCGATTATCGAACAAAAATGTGTGGTCTGATGTGCCGTTGTCCGTACAAAAAGTAGACCAAAACTAGAAGCGACAGCTAGCACGAGATGACTATGATGATGATCATAGTACTGCTAGAGGTGTCGTACTGTGCCAACTCACATGCGTAACACTAGGCTAGAGTCTCTATTAGAGCTCTCTCTATATGAGACGCAATCCATAAAAGTCTATTGCCGGTTGAAGAGCTGGTAAACTAAGGAATTGATGGACAACGTAATGAAATTATTTGCCTATCCAGGCGTAGCGACTTAGAATCTTAGACTCCATTACTATATTTTCTGTTGCATCACTGGGCAGTTCTTCCAGAACGTTCTGCATCTAATCTTGTCAGCAGTAAGACTTTATGTTGACCAATCGACGACTGGTGGCCAGATGAAAGGTAGCTACGAGCTTTCTTAACAAGAGTAAGCGAACGATGGCAGCGGGGAGTGCAAAAAGACAAAGATCAGAGGCGAATGAGCCCAAAACAATAGTAGTAAAGTTTGGCTTGGTCGCATGGAGTGATTGGGCGAAGATCGGACGGTGAAACGCTTTTAAAGCAGTGGCAAACAAGAGCTGTTCCAAACTTAAAGCAATGGAAAACACGTCTCCCCGGGGAGCATAAATTCCGAGCGTCTAATCACAAATCACCGGCTTCCCTTCGAAGCACGCACGCCGATGCACCTGCGCGATATTTACAACATTTGGTTGCGTTTTTAGATAATAAACTGAATTGTAGTGTGACCCAGCGGTTCTAGATGCTTAAAGAGGCCTATGACCTAATCAGGAAGCAATTGTTTAAGTGTCCCGGGAGAACTTGGAGTTGATTTGTGACCATACAGGCGGTGGAATTGTCAGGCATATTGTTCGTTTACAGCAGTAGATCGCTGAGCAATTGTCTACGTTGATGTCCACAATAATAATAAGGCCATTTATTATCTACCAAAATCCACAAACATAGAGGTATATTGACAATCATAGAGTGTAGATGTATAAATCTTGTGCTATGGTGCTATTGGTAATTGTAAGATAAGATAAATTTATTTCAATATAACTTAATCTAATACAATACACGAAAAACAAATGTAAATAAAGCTATTATAGTGTTAAAATAAACATTAACAAGGGAACCTAAATCATAAAATCTTCATAGTAAAGTCATACATTGTAATATTAGAACCTTGCGATGCCTGAACTAAGTAAACGTAAACCTGTATTGTAAAAACTGTAAGAAAAAAGTATATATTTGATGCAAAATTATTAAAATTAAATATAAAAAACTTTACCTAGAGTGACAAACAGGCGATGAATAATTGAAAAATAATTAAAAATCCATATTTTTAAAACATAAAAAAACATTCCAAATAATTAGGCATGTTACGTTCGAAAATATATCAAACAGGAATAACAATAATTAGAAACGCAACCTGCACGTTATCGACCATTATTAAGGAGAAGATTGCATTATCATCTTAATTGATACAAGAAATCCAAAAAAAAAGGAAAAGAAGAAGTCACGTTAAACGAAAAGGTTTTCCATCGCTGGCGACGCGGGATCAAGATGTGTGCGTTACCGTGCGCTGGCGCAGCCAGCAGACAGATTTATGTGGGACGCCGTCGCCTTATTGTGCGCCGATTGGTTGCCCGATTAGGTAATTAACGCTTAATGTTGGTCCACTAGGAGATTTTTTAAAACATTGCGAATATTTAGTTCATCTTGCTTGTGGTTTTTTTTAGAAGAAACAATAGAACAGAATAAATGACAAATTAAACAAAATATAAAATAAATTAAATTTTTGAAAATAATTCTATAATAAAACCATTTCTCGTATTTTCAATCAAAAATTAGATAATTATTAGGAAATTCGTTGTCTAATGAGAAACTAACACGATGCCACTATTTTCATATTTTTCATATTTTTTTATTTTTAGTTAATTTCAAGACAAAGATTAAAAAACTAATTAAACGATACTACTTACTAGAATTGTGTATGTCATGAATTTAAATTGTTGTAACAATTGAACCACACCTAAAACACGTATACAAATATACACAACAACAGCTTACCATCTCACTAAACCCTAGTCCAATAAGAACCGGAATAAAATTGAACTTTATCCATTAACTAGATAACGGCAATATCTTTTTTACATTGACTCTACTTCAAGAAAAAGCAAATGGACTCTAACATAATGCCCCTATCACAAATTCAGACTCTACCATTTGTTAAAGAGATAGCTGAAATCTCTATTACAGAAAAATATGTCTTACTTAATTGGATTAATGTTCATATTAGAGAAACCTTTTGAAAGAAAGGCTTACATTGCTGAACATTATATAAGTGCTTCAGAAAGATACACACATATATAGATCAGAACTTTATTCACTACATAATTAAAACCATCTAATATTACAGTCAAAATATGCCTCAACTTACTTTTCACTCAGTACCAACGAGAGGGAATAGACGAAGAAATATTTTGTACGCAAATCTATGAGCAAAATTCACTGAAATAAATGTAATTAAGTGCTTTTAAAAGAACTTATCAAACATGTAAGCGCTTGCAATGCGTTTTAGGTTAATAAATTAATTCTAATTTGGAACATAAAATTGATCATCCATCTTTTGTTTTTTCTTTTTAATTTTGCATTTGTTTTTGTTCATTCTTTTTTGTGTATTTTTGTGTTGTGACGTTGAAAGAAACGTTTTATGTTTAACTTAAAATTTAACCTAACGCATATTATTGAAATTAGTTTTTAATAAACAGAGTGTGTCTGTCGCCACTTTATACTCTATGTATGTATGAATTTAGTTCCAAATCCTTGTTGTTATTATTATTATTATAAAATGCATGTGTATTGTGTTGATTCTTTTTCTATTTCACTTGCAAGATCCTCACCAACCTGTCTTCACTTACATTGATCGTCTTTCCACACAAGCATTTCTATTCTCCTTTATGTGTGCTCCAGCCTTTCCACTTTGGCTCTGTATATCTTACACTCTACTTACTATCAACTGCATGTAACCAAATCACTTCAACACTTTCTATATTTTACACGTTTTATATATTTTCTATATATAAAACTTGTCCATAACTATTTGCCACGCTAACACATTAGTCACTCTTCCAATCTTATCACTATACACTCGTTATCGCACACACACATACATCCACATGCTTACATACATTATATATATATATATACACACATATAATTACATACACGCACACTTACACACCCAAATTTACAAATACACAATCATTTACTAACCAAACTAACACTGCATAAACAGCTTTTTTTTATATTCTTTTATGTTCCCTTGTAAAACCTTAATATATAGATAAGTTAGTTACTACAATTGTCAATGTTCTAGTACATATTTCAAAATAACAAGTATCTTCCAAGGGGTGGAGTCCTGGTGACCTGAAATACACATCATACGTCTAGTTTAGGCACCAGTCTCCCACAGTATAATTTATTGTTTTATGTATTTTATTTTGGATATTATGCCAATGTATTTTGTACATTGTGGTGAGAAATAAACTTATTATTATGATTTATTATTATTATTATATTTTTCTCTCTCTTCTCTATATCCTAAAACCACATGATTCGCGGATAACATTGCATTCTTCACTTTTGTTAACCTATTCAAAATTTAGTAACATACACCAGTAACCGTTGATTATCACAATAATATAAGAGCGGGCACAAAGATTCTCGTAAACCTCGTAAGTCGCTACAGCGTCAGCGCGCATCCAGCAATGCGATCCTTGACGCGATTGCGTCGCGATGATTTGTGCCGTAACTGTCAGTGCGGATTTACGGTCGCGTGTCTCGCACCTTGTTTATTGGAGCCCCATGATTGATGGTGGACATTCTTTATTATTATAGGGTCGAGAACGTTTATTAATTTTGCATTTTATTTTATTGTTTTACATAGCATTTCTGGGTACGTGTTGGACTGGACCGTTGTAACTGACAGGTATTATTAAAAAGATCTTCCGTAGCAGTAAAGCTGCTTGAAGAGAGAGAGCGCCCAGAGACGTGCTGCCACTTTATCTATTGCAGCCGCGCGGTAATGTGAGTATTGCTGCGTTCAGTTTTGAAGGGTGCTGGTGAAATTACAGTCACATTAGACTTGTTATCTTTATGCTTCAGGGTGACGGGCACCGTTACCCACTGGCAGGACAACCGTGTCACTTACCACCAAGCGCATGACTCGTTCATCCCGTTCCTATGTATCGTAAAAAAAAATCAATTATGTATTAGACGCTTCCGATTATCAGTAAATAAAAATATGCAACAACCTATATACCTCTCCTGGTTGGAAAGGGAATATTCATTTAAACGCAAATGTTTTTTGTGGTTTTTAGAAAAGCAATCTCGGAATGGACGTTTTACAATATAGGTTTCTGCACGTGTTTGTCCGTTATGTTGACATTTATTTTTATAGCCCCGCATTGGGGAAACCCTGTATCGCGGAGGCCATGGAAACACACATAGACAACCACAAATTACATCCAAACTCACAAGACAAATAAATGTAGGCCATACAAATATTTCGCCAAGACCGAGAATCTAACCCGGGACCTCTGCGTGCCGGTCCAACAAAGTAACCTTTAGGCCACGGCAGTTAATGTTATTTGTATATGATTAGTGTTGTGCTATATTTGATTTTATTATTTATTAATATTACATGGTGTTTATGGCTTTAAGTATCTATTTCATCTCTCCCGCGACCTAAAAGATATAAGTGTTAATTTGAAAATAATTCAATTTTTTATTTAAGTATTGAAGTATATGAGAATAATATACTTGAACACTGAAATAATTTTAATTGACGAAAATTAAACGACAAACATGTAAAATTGCCCTAAGATTTTAAAAACAATAACATGAACTTGTTTTAAAAACATAACCAAACGATGTACTGATCCCATACTGAGACATCAATCGTAAACACGTCTACATTTCACATTAATCATTCAAAGCTCGAAATAAGAACCGCCGCAGGCGCACGCCATTGGTCAGCGGTAAACGAACAATTATTCAAATGGAGGGCTCTTATTGGCCAGAGAAAAAACGTTTTTTGCTGTTGACAGCGTGATGGATTCCACCCTTCGCGTTGAAGTCTTCAATTCCACTCGTGCGCAGCGGGTTTTATTACCGATTAATCTCAGTCAATACTTGTATATAGAGTGATACAAAATATAAAGCTATACGCTAAACTCGTCTGTTTCAATCAGACACAGAACTTTTGTCTCGCTCAGTTTCTTGTAGGAATTTGTATATTGTTGCGAGTTTAGTAAATTAAATTAATTTACCAATTTATGGTAAAGAGCACGTGTAGAGTCTTTTTTATGATTAAAAACTTTTGGACAGGTCATGGGAAAGTGGGTGCATTTTTCAACTGTCACAAATATACGTGACTTTTAAATTTAGAAGAAGTTCATATAAAAAAAATCAATGCAATATGTCAATGACAACTAAAGATGTTTCATTCATTCATCAACTCTTCTTGGTGGAATATCTATTCAAGTCTTTTTTATTTATACAGTTCTGCAAATTTTCGGGCGCAATATTTTACAGTTAGACATAGACTCATAGACTTAACATGATGAAACTTTGACCTCAATGATCTCTAATCACAGAACGAAATTCAAATTAGGACTGCACGATGTAAAATAATACATTTTATAGATGACGGAGGTTCTAAAATCTCTTACTACATGTCACTAGAGGCTCAAAATACCGATAAAATCCAGTACAAAGATCTTTTTGGCCCGTAGCTTAGTTGGTTAGAGCAATGCTACGTTGCAGTATGTTCGTGGGTTCAAGTCCCATCAAGTCGAAAAAGTTTTTCTATGTGTTCGATATTAATAATCACAATATATTTTTTGATAATTTCAAAAGTCATGCAAATTTGTGGAGAAATGGAAGAGTAATTCGTTTCATAGACAGTACAACTTGAGCATTCGCTTGTAGAAATAGTGAATTAAAAATTAAAAACAAAGAATCAGGTCTCATTATCATAAAGATCATTATTTTTGTTATTCTTAAAACTAATATGTAAGTAACAACCTGTATTTAAAACATGATAACCACTTTGCTTTTTATTGTTAAAGCAATTAAATGTGGTACTTAAAGATTGTTTTGCGCAATTAACAGCGAGATAAATTGGCTGTCGTTCACTGAGTTATATGAGACGTGGGTCTTAATTTAGAGACGACACGTTATACGGAAATAAGAATGAATACTTCATGTAATATTGAAACGGACGTTGAAGAACGTGTTTTATTTTGATATTCAGAAATTGTCTAAAGCGATAGTAGCTCAGTAGCTCAGAGGTAGACGGTTGGAATCGCAGTAGCTTATACTTTAGGCGACATTTTTTAAATTTGTATATATTTATAGTCGTCACCAAATAAGAAGCCAATTTGGACAGCTAAAGAAGGCGATCGTATATAACTTTGAATGCGAGCAACGAAACAATAAACAAACGATTGAGTTTTAAAAAACACATAAATTTTATTGAAACATTATATAATATGACAAAACATATTTGTAGTAATGTTTTCGCACGAATTCCAAAATAAAATGCAATTTTGAATTACCCCGAAACGTCCTAGAAAGAGTTACGTCCTCAAGTTTTTTTTTTAAATAATAGTGTTGTAAGCAATTAATCACCGAATTCCACCGAGTCACTTCGATTTCTCGGAAAACATTTAAAAAAATATTAGATACAATTATGAACATTATTTGAGACTGTTTGTTGTTGACATTGACAACTTCTAACTTATTGCCAGCCGAACAATTGAAAATTTATGAAATCCTTGGTTTTTTGGTAATTTAATATTTTTATGTAGTTGTTTTATTGATGAACATACTTATTTAAACTAAACTCTCGTAATAAACCATTTACGAATATTATAAAAATCAAAATAAAAGAATTGGATACAATTCATCGGAATGTCGGACAATTTTACGGAAATAAGAGGATTTGAATTGCTTTTCACAGAATTGCACGGTTTGGCCTGTTAGGCCCCCTGAACAACAATGAACCGAAAAATAATGTAAACAATCACAAACTCTCTAAATTTTGAATCGATTTCTCGTGAAAATCGTGAAAAATGTGACTAGCGATAATATGATTAGTCCACATCCCTATTCGCGTCACGATGACAAGTGTCAAATTTAAAAAGTTTAATTGCCTGTGTGGCCGCACGATTTCCATGCCGGACTGCCACGCAGAGGTCCCAGCTTCGATTCCTGGGCCGGGAGAAATATTCGTATGGTCTATATTTATTTCTCTCATGAGTTTGGGTGTAATTGTATTAGTAAGTATTATTAGTAATTTATACTACACATGTCTTTTTTTTTTTTCTCGTTTAAGCAGCAATTGAGTCATCAAGTAACGACTACGTATAAAAAAAATACATTTTATTTGCACAAGTACGGTCGTGCAAGGAGAACTGTTGCCACCTTTGGGATGGCTCTGCTACATGAAAACTGACCACTGTGGATTCAATTGACAATCGTGTCAAGAAGCTTATAAATGGCTCGGAATTAGTGGAGGCGAAGCTGCAGAGCCTAGAAACACCGACGTAAGTTGCCTGCTTATCGGTATTTTATAGGATATATCACGGAGAGTGTGCGATGGAATTACCTATTTAATTCCGCCTTGTTTGGTTGTCATTACAAATGAAATGTATTATTTCGTTCACAGTTAGTATTTTCATTAATTATATCGTAAATTTCTCGAAAAGGGGAATGGTCAACCACAAAACTTTGTCGACCTCTTCTTTATTAATACCACATTTAACCTACACCATGAGGTTTTATGATTCAAATATATGATAATAGTTTAAAAGTCGTTATGTTAAATGACCAGTAATGACTGGTGGCTTTATCGGTCCAGCTTTAACGCTTTGTAACAGCGTTTAACTGGATCGGCCCGCTTTGATCTCGTTGAAGTTTTATTGACAAGTAAAGGGTTATTGATAATTTTACTTAAACCTATTGATATTTAGTTAAGCAAGTTTTAGTTGGGTTGAGAACTGGTTACATGAAGTGACGGTACGGACAAGTCGTGAGCCTGATGGTAAGCTACACGCCTGTCCATAACAGTTGCAGTGCCACTCAGAGCTTTAAATGGCAAAGATCTTAGGGGCACTGCGCCCGTCACCCTGAGACATAAGTTGACAAGTTCCATGTGCCTGTAATTTCACCATCTGTATAATTGATTCGTTTTAAGAATACTTAACTGAGATATTAAATTTCATACCCGTGGGAGATCTGATAGTGGATATTACCTGTAAACAAAATAGAAATAAATTAGTCAATTAAGTCAATTTACTAACGTTTAATTTTTACTCGTTAATGATGTAACGACGTAAACTACCGTAACTATAAAATGAGTTGTTTTTTGAGAAAATATTCTATGTGACTCCTTGAAAGTAAGTTGGGGCGGAACTAGTGAAGTGATATCGCCATCATCAACTCATTCATAGGCCTTCTTCACCTTCACCGAAAACTTAATTATTTGAAATTTACCATTTCAAATAGTATTTCGTATATTCATTCCAAAAACTCTGAAGTGCGAGCCCACAGTCTCTACTGAGACACGGTAGGTCAAACCATTAGACTACCACGGTTTGAAGCGACATGCGATATGTAAAAAAAGTCGTCAGTCACAGACGAAATGTGAAAAAAATACGGAGGAAAGCGGGTAATGGCAGGTAACAAGAAAAAGGCACCTGTCTGGCGGAGAATAGGGTGCATGGGAGAAATTTAATTTGCAGCTTTTTAACTAAGATGTTGTGGTTTAGAAATACAAATTTCAAGTTTCAAATCAGTTTTTTAACGGACTTCAAAAAAGGAGGAGTTACTCAATCTGACTGTTTTGTGCGTGTGTGTGTGTGTGTGTGTGTGTGTGTGTGTGTGTGTGTGTGTGTG